>NC_041388.1:263062310-263290677 GCF_002162155.2 Triticum dicoccoides
GAAAATGGTTGTGTACTTCTGGGAGTACGTACTCCCACTTCTCATATACCACATAGATGAATCTTTTATACCTTTTTATTATTTTTAATATACTTCATTAGTAATTATTAGATACCCTAAAATGAGTTTCATGAAAAAAATTATGTGAGTCTATGTATTTTTAAATATTTACGTATATACTGATGTGTTTGTACGTGAAAAGGTATATTACAAAAAGTACGTCGCAGATAATATTTTGTGAACTAAACTCATATTGAAGTATCTTAGAATATTTAATAAAGTATATTGAGAATAATAAAGAGGTATAATTAATACGTATATGAGGTATATTGAGGATGAGAGTACATACTCCCAAGAGTACAAAAGAAGAGTCCGTAAGCGGGAAGCGCTAAACTAAGCGGGAGCGTAAAACGCTTATTCTGCGCTCCGCTCGTGTCGCACGCACCGTTTGGTTTAATCGGCATTATTCTTCCACCTGTTAGTAAAAGTCTGTGGAATATATAGTAATAGATTTAATTTGGTTACCATCTGCATGCAGCGGTTCATCATCCCGCCACCATTTCTTTTTTTTATATGCATGGTCGTAGCAACACATTGTAAACAACCATAAGAAATATAGTAACCCAATAAATTCAGTTACTATCTGCACCCACTAGTTCACGCACCGGTACCATTTGTCTTTTTTACATGCATGCTCAAATGATACATAGTAATCAACCAAGAAAAAAGTAGTAACATATTTAATTTGGTTACTGGCTGGACATGCAGGTGCATGGTCCCACCACCATTTTTCCTTTCTACATGCCTACTTGTAATGGCATATAGTAATCAACCATGGGAAATGTAGTAACCTAGTAATCGTCCATGAAAAACTTGGTAATAGAACAAATTGGGTTACTGACATCTGTTGTTTCACATGGCAGTAAAAAGCATGTTAGGAATGGTAACTGAATTAAAACAGTTACCATCCGCATGCACTGATCCCGCCATGCTAGTAAAAAAACCATGCTAAATATGGTAACAGGATTAAATGAATTACGGTCAACAAGCAATGTCGTCTGTCTCGCATCCTCGACTCGCATGCTAGTAAAACGCGGGCCAAACATAGTAATTGAATTAAATTATTTACTATATGCATGCATGTGGCTGCGCTAATTAAAGAATGATGTAACCGATTAGCAAACAGGGTGCGCTCCATGGGTCGGAGCGTAGAATAAGCACAGTGCGCTCGGGCTCACTTTAGCGCACCTACACACACACACACACCATGGCTCACTCTCTTGGTTTAGATATCTCTCTAGCTCTGTCTGTCTCCACAGCCTATTTAGAGTACACATGCATATAGCTAGCTAGCTGCTTTGGTTACCGATTTGTAGCTAGTAGCTAGCTACTTTGGTTACCCATCTGTGTAGCTAGTAGCTAGCTAGAGAACAGAATAAGCCAGTACCACGACCTAATCAACAGCATCATCTGTTAATTATTTTGGATGAGAAGGCACAACAAGGACACGACTAGGGCAATCAAGATTCAACAAAAACAGCCTGTATATATATACAGACGACGACCGAGGTCCTTATTATAGTTAACAATGAAAGAAGAGCCATCTACAAACGCCACACATACTAAACCTAAAGATAGAGTTTGCAAAACCATAAGTTGTCTGAACTTTTATATTTCTCTAAGTCTTAATTTGGACCAACACCCAACCATCCTCATTTCCACGCCAACTTCATATATAACTTGCCAAGAATTGTTTGTGCTGCTAAAATAGCTGGCAGACTTCTTGAGATACTACTACTATGTTCATGTGGTTAACTACATTTTGGGCAAAGGATCTTCACCTGAGTTATACTTATATTACCCAAGTTACTCAAAGATCCCCACAAAAGTTTAGGCGACCGAGAATTAGTGAAACTGAAATTATGTGCCATGCGACAACATCAGCTCAATGAAGATTGAAGAAGCAACATAGTTAACTCACAACAAACAATATATTGTCCTTTTTTACAAAATCCTAAAACAAACTAATGCAACTGTAATCTCTCCATAGTCCATATATAATCAACATCGATCTAATCAATGAAGCAACCAACAAAATTACTACAATCAATGAACATTCGATCAGTAAAACCTAGGACCAAGATTATTAGCAGCAGCTGGGCGTCCACTCATAGCGGCAGAAGCAAGATCATAATTCCCATAGGGAAATTCACCGTCGTCGTAGCTCCCGAGCTTGCCCTGCTGAGGCGGAACACTGCCGGCGGTCACCGCGGAGCTCGGCAACTGCAGACCCTTTGCCGGCTCACCGAAGTTTTGGGCGCCAACGACACCACCTAGGGCTCTCATCATGATCGCCTGCTGCTCATGGAGGTTGACGTCGTAGCTTCTTCTTCCCATCATCCCGCCATGCGGCGCCGTATTCATAAGCATGTGCTGCCAGGAGGAGCCGCTTGTTGCCGGGACTGAGCTGGCCATGGCGGTGGACGTTTGCGCGTTGCTTGTGGCGTTGGTCAAGCTGTAGTTAGACATGAGGTTGAAGCTTCCAGCTGTAGTAGGAACGGACGGGTAGTAGTAGTCCGCGTTGTACGGCGGCGCCGCACTGTTGGTGGTGGTGGACGTCGTCGTCTTGGCCGGCGGCTGGTTGCTTGTGTACTCGTCGGAGTTGGGGATGTAGCAGAGCGGGTCGATCGTGAACATGGAGTCGGTGAAGTCTCCGGCGCCCTCGCCGGCGTCGACGACCGAGCTATCGGCGTCGTCACGGCGGAGTACTCGGCGTCCACGTCGGCGGCCCTCGCCGCCTTGGCCTCCCCCTTCTTGTTGAACACCTTGCACACCACCCATTCGTCCTGACCGATCAAAAGCACACACGAAAAAACTCCCAATCAATTCACCCTCCGATCGAGTAGAGTCTAGAGAGAGGCGTAATTAGAATGGAATGTTGGAGAGGCTCACCTTGGGATTGTTCATGGTTTGGCCTCTGGACTTGCCTTCGAGGCGGAACTCGTGCATGACCCACTCAGACTTGGCGCCGCGGGGCGCGCGGCCCCTGTAGAACACGAGCGTCTTCTTCATCCCGACGAGCTCGCGGGCGCGGGGCTTGAAGATCTCCCTGTCCTTGCCGGTGGCCTTCCAGTAGCCCTCCTTGGTGGCGCGGTTGGCCCGGCTCCCGGTGGGGTACTTGAGGTCCTTGTGCACAAAGAAGTACCACTCCTTCTCCCCCATGTTGGCCTTGCCTTCAGTTCCACATCAAACAACATCAGCAGCTAGCTAGCCCGCCGTAAATATGCATGGAAAAAAGAAGAAGAAGACGATGAAGCTAGGGGGGCGAAGCGAATTGGTACCTGGGAGATCTCGCGGCTCGCAGCTGTTGAGGTCGACCTCGCCGACGGCGCGGGAGACGAAGCTAGGGTCGAGGAACTTGCGCAGGAGGTAGCTCGTGATGATCTCCTCGTCGGTGGGGTGGAACCTGAACCCCGGAGGCAGCGACAGGCCGCCGCCGCGGCCTTGCTCCTCCGACGGCGTTGCTGCCACGCTCTCCACCATGCTCGCTCTCTCGATCAAGCCAGCCAAGGAAAGCAGTAGCCTGCTAGCTACGAGTGATATCGATCGGGAGGAAGAAGAAGAAGAGGAACCTCGGAGGCTTGCTTGAGCGCACAAGAAAGCGAGGCTGGGTGCAGACGGATGAATGGGAACAGGAAGGGGATGGAGAGCGCGCAAGAGGCCAACTTTTATAATGCTTTCAGCGACCTTTTCCGTGGCGTCGGAGGGGCCAGGTCCACCTAAACCTTGCCTAGGAAGGAACTCTTCAGTCGGTTTCATTAATCGCCCCACATCACACATCAGATTTAGGTGTGATCGGGGGCATTAATTTCAGCGATTAATTGCCCTCTGCAGCTTTAATTCCCTGTATCTCCACAGCTACAGCCGGGGAGTGTGGGGGGCTGCTGCCAATTAACGGCCTGTTTGGTTCCAATAAGTCACCTGATTTATAAGTCAGGTTACTTAAAACCAGTGACTTATAAGTCATGCCTGTTTGGTTGTCACCTGACTTATAAGTCACCTGACCACACCTTTCCACCTTGTTTTTTATGTAAAGGTGATGGGACCCACGTAAAAGGGGGTGACTTATAAGTTTTAAGTTGGGGTGGAGCAACTTATGACTTATAAGTTGGGGTGACTTATAATTTGGGTCCGTTTAGCAAAATAAGTCATTTTTCTTATTTTTCGACTTATAAGTTGGTGACTTATTTGAAACCAAACAGGACCTAAAACTGACGGCAGGAGGCTTGTTTGGTAGGCCACTTGACTTTCTTCTCTCTCTTGTAGCGTTGCGGAGAAAGATACAAATCCCTCAAACCACAGACTCTTCTCTCGCCTAGATATTTTGACAAAGGAAACTATTCCCTTTACTTTTCTCCTATGCCCGGTTTCAGTATATAGACTGATTTGAAGAAACATGTAGGGTTTGTGTGTTCTTTGATGACCATGCATGAGAAACTAGGTATGCATGTATTTGGTCAGGTCTTTGCATGCAGTTAGGCTAGCTAGCTCAATGATAATGTGAAATTTCGCGGCATATATGGTAAATAACTCAGTTTCGATTTGTTAATTGTTGATGAGCGTAGATTCAAGTGTGCTTTGCTCCGGTTTCTTGGTAATTGCCATCTCTTTTGACAAAAATAAAATAAAATAAAATAAAATAGTGCAGCGCACATCAGTTCGCATGCATGTACACATTGAAGCTGGAGTAGTAGCTAGCATCCATATCAGCCTAACATTGAGTAGTACAGTACTTAGCTTAACATCGGCATGAGTAGTGCTGTGGTGTGGGCATGCATGCAGCTATCAGGCCACGTAGGCTCGTTCTTGCAAGTTGCAACATGTCTTGTTCAGTTCGTGACTATGGCAATTTAGTTGGCCAAGGTAGGACTTTTGTAACCTTTTTTAACCGTACGGATTCAAGCCTGCCTGCAGCAGCAACATAGGACCTCTACAAGAAGAAATATTCTCATGGCGTGGAACGGTCAAAGCCTGCAGCATGCATGCAAGAATGACGGCTGTTCATACCTCACAAGTATTACCATGCATGGAACAATCGAAATTGGTCAGCTCCAGCCTCTCTTAGTTAGGCCACGAGCTTGCCGCCTCGGTCGGCTAGAATCTCGTAGAAACTCGCTACTACTACCTTCGTCCTGGTTTATTAGTTTTTTTGTATTTTATATGTTAAATTTTGATAAAAATTTAACTGATAATATGTTAGTACTACTGAATGAAACTGGGTATACGTGTCCAGCTGTTTAAATTATTATTAGTTTATTCTCTAGCTCTGGGGGCTAGGAGCACGTGCGTGCATGCTTGACAGCCAGCCCTAGAGGCTAGAGCACACGATGCAAGGTCCATATTATCTGGCCGGCGGAACTGGATTTGGCGGCCGGCCGGGCTTCGATTCAAACTCTCGATCTTGACCCAACTGTTTGCTAGGGAAAGCGATCGGCCGGTGCCACATGCGCTAGCTTGTGGTACAGCTAGCTTACGTCCAGCTAGCCACGCATGCATATGCTCCTGTAAAGCATGTCAGAGGGACACCGTTCTCTGACCGTTCAATGTCGGTTCCGAATCCACGTATGCCTCCGTAGATCAACGGAGATAGAAGTTTCTGCTTAACTGCAAGCTACTCTACCGGGTGCGGCCAAGTTTGTTTACCTAAATGGAGCTGATGTGCAGCATTAATTGGTCTGAAATTTTCTATCAACTCGATCGGCAGCTGGCTCATCGGAGATCCAAGATACTCTCTACTGTCAGCATGATGTCGTCAGATTGAAAAAAAAAGAGATGGAAGCCACGGCTAGCGAGCTGTACTCCACCAATTTTAGGGACCGAATGCATGTATCTTCTCGAGAATCTGCTTGTCCTTCTTTTTTGGGGAATTAAGAATCTGCTTGGCCAAGTCTTAACAAAATTTCCTGGTACGTTCTGTCAGCAAACAGCTCATGAGCTGCATTTTGATATTGTGGAAACACCTCCGTCGCAATTCAGAAATGGTCGTACTGACTTGTTTTTGTGCTTCTTCAGGCCGTGCTGACGTGTGAGAAGTGGGCAGGCTAGGTCAGGAGCTGTTATTTTTTTTGAATTTTTTCAAATTGCGAACATTTTTTTTAATTTTGGAAAAAAAATCAAAGAATGGAGCAGCCCAAGTCGACTGGTCAGGAGCTTTTTTGTTTTGAGAAATGTTTGGTCTTTTTTTTAGAACTGAGAAATGTTTGATCAGGAGCTTTTTTTTTTTAGTGTTCCGGTGTTCCCGAATAGATGACTCCTAAACTATATGGGCCGAGTATTCTCAGCCCATATAAATTCTAGGCCGAGATAGCTTTCTCTCCCACATTACAGCCCATTATGTTCTGAGAAGAAAAAACACTATACTTTATGTCTGGGAGCTCCTATTTCCCACGTAGGGCGACAGGAGTCGCCCAAACGCGCACTTCTCGACCCACGCGGGCCCATTATTCTTTTTCAAGTTTCCTTTTGTTTTTTATGTAAAAATAAAAAATTAAAAACTCTTCTTCAATTTTAAAAATGTTCATGAATTTTAGAAATATTAAAGAATTTGTGAAAATAGTCCCAAATTTCAAAAAATGTCCAGGATTAAAAAATGTTCATGATTTAAAAAATGTTCCAAATTTCAAAACATGTTCATGAATTTGAAAAAAGTTCACGTATACAAAAAAATTCATCGTTTTAGGGCAAAAGTTCTTAGATTTATTTTTTACAAATTAGAAATTGTTCTCAGATTTCAGAAAATGTTCAAAAATTTGAAAAATATTCATGATTTCAAAAAATGTTCATGAATGTGCAAAAAAGTATTCCCGAATTTAAAAATTATTCCTGGGTTTCATAAATTAATCATGAATTTGGACTCAAAAATGAGAAGGAAAAAAAGGGAAAAGGATAGCGAAAACAAAATTTTGAAAGGAAAACAAAACACAAAAAAACCCGGAAAAGAAGGCAACAGAAAAACGGCCTGGGAAGGTTCTAGAACCTTCTAAAAAGGGTAGCTAGTTGGGCCAACCAAAGTGATGTAGCGGCAGCAGAGGAGGGCTAGTTGGATTTCTGGTCATATTCAAAGGGTCACTCCTCTATGAAATGTGCACAACTATCATGGGAAACAACAAGGCCGTTGAACTCTTTGGTAAAGTCTGGAAAGGACCAAGTAGGCTCGAGCATAAAATTATCTTTTGGCTTATACTTGATGATAAGCTGAACACCACAACACTATTTCAAATGAAAGGCTTATATATGGATGATTATGCATGCACTTTATGTACTTAAAAAGTTGATGAAACTGCACACCATCTGTTTGGGGACTACAACTTTGCCAATGACTGTATTTTTAACAAAGAGAATATATTAATATCGCGAAGATACCAATTACATCCAGCCTCTACAACAACGCAATGTCATAAAGACATTACAGATGCACACAACCAAAAGACAATAAGAAGAAGAAGAAGAAAAAAGGAAAGATCCTGCTACAGTGATCAACTTGTAGCTGCAGCACAAACCACCACCTAGACAACACCCGAAGTCCCAATATTCCAAATGCGACACCTTCAAGAAGGAAATAGTGCAGATGCACTGTCATCGCCCGATCATAGATCTTAGGTTTTCACCATGAAGAAGATCCGCGCTCTCAAAACAATGCCTTCAACAAGGTCACTGCCAGGCACAACCAATTAAGGTCATACCTTAGGTTTTCACCCTGAAAGCTAAGACTCTATACTCCGCCTGTGTTGCCGCCTCCACTTACCGATGCCACTGCCACGAGTCCCGAATCACCAAGTAAAGTCCTCATTGCCATGAAGACTCGATCCACCATTATAAGGCCTCAAACCTCAGCCACCATGATGTTCTCTGTCACTGTCTTCACCATGAGAATCGAAATACCGACGCTGGCTATTGGAGATTCATTATCTCAATTTTATTTAGAGGGGGTTCAGTTTATGATGAAGCTCTTCTCACGACTGAGAGACTACCTAAACCAATTGTAATGGAAATTCTTATACACGAGTGCTGGAATATTTGGATGCAAAGGAATGGAAGGATCTTCAGGAGCATAACTCCCTCTCTTGACTCCTGGAAACACTTCTTGAGAGCAAATCTAGAGCTTATAAGTCACATGATTAGGACAAGCATGTTGCTCGCTTTCAAGATTTGTTAAAGTTTTGCCCTAATTTCAATTCCTATAGTGTTTCTTGGAGCTGATATTGGTTAACTTTTTTTTTCTCTTTTCTTCCTTTATACCCTCCTCGTCGTAACATACTTATACTTGATTAATAAAAAATTACCGTAGACCAATTGTTCTATGGTTAAAGGCCTCAAACTAAATTAGTAAGTATTAGTTTGAAGCTAGCGGAGAAATTGTTTCCTCTTCAACTACCCAGTTTTGCTTCAAACCTATCATAAACCGATTTGTGCCACTGGTCAAAGGCCTCAAACTAAATTAGTAAGTTTTTTGAAATGCAGCGAGATGTCAAGGTATATAAAAAGGTGAAATGTAACAAGTCTGCAGCCAAAAAGCTGCTCTTAGCATGATGTATGCTGTGCTCCATGAAGAGGATCAAACTAGCTAGAAGATCGAATTCATCTTCGTGAAAATAAAGGAAGATTGAGTTCAGAATTTTCCTTTTCTATAAAGGTGGGAGGTCAAGTTTATGTTACCCTAAGTAGCCAATTATTAGCGGCTACCGATAGTGGCTATCGTTCTAGAAAAAGGGGACCAGCCACCCATGTCATGTACCCATGCATGTGAGCTCATGGATAAGCCTTTCAACCTCTTACGTACGACGATCCTAGTAACCCCACCCCACAGACGTTTTTCAACTAGCTTTTCGCAAGCATGCATGCATGCCTGCTTAGAGATAATCTATCATAACCGATGCTTAGGGCATCATCGTCATGACTTAGCTAAGCCTACGCTGAAGCCTGATTAGGACGCACCATTCTTATCTTAACCACCCTCATATGTCTCAATCACCTTTTAATCGCGCGTGCGGTTAGGCTATCCGGCGACTAAACTAGCGTATAAGTACCAATTAACTGTAACAAGTCCCCGTAAGCATGTGTGACTTGATGCTTCCGCTACGTGTAGCTACTAGATTAAGTTTCTTTGGTGTGATCGCTCCAAGTCCCAACCATGGGGTGGTAGAGCCGTAGAGGTAGACCGGATCGGAAAGGCTAAGCCAATTAAGTACTCTGCATTATCTTCTTTGGCTTGGTACACGATGGTTCGAAAGGGCCGCAAGCATAAACAAAGCTCTGTCTCCAATAGGGAGACGCTCTTGTGATTAACCTAATGGAGGAGGACGGAAGATTCCAGTTTCTAGCCTATCTAATTCGCAACGTGTGATATATACCAGCATGCGCGGCAACTAAATTAAGTTCAGCAGCAGTTGAGCGGCGTGTGCCGCCGCCTTCTTCATCTGTCCGGCCTGCCACAATTTTAATTCCACGCCTGGACGGTTCCTGCGAGCTGACGTTTTGCCGTTCGATTGGCCCCGGAGCCTTAGTTAAATGATGTGTATTTGATTCGGGCTTTGGTTTCCGGTGACAGATGCTATGGATCATTCGAGCGAGCGTTAGTTAATTGCTCCTGGCTGTACGGTGGACAAGGGAAGGGTTCAGACCGCACACGCTAGCAACAAGCCTCGATCATTAACTAGTGCTGGGTACGCCAGCAGTTAATTAACAAGTCCGGCTGCGTGTGTCGGCCATGGAATGGATGCGTCGTTGGTTTTGCATTCTGGAATTAACTAAGAACCCTAGGATATATGATGATCATCACATGTAGGAGTATCTTGTAACAATACTGGATTAATTTATTTCACAATAAACCCCGTAATTTACAGCTTTTGTGCTACACCAAGAATTCTGAAATTTGTCCGTTCTTATCGGTTGGGAGTTCACGACGCAGCAAGCAAGCTAGATCCCTGCCTATCTGCCACAACGGGCGATCTCCTCGATCTACAGCAAGTTCAAATGGAACAACGATGATCTCTTCGATCCAAGCTCTCTGGTTCTTCACATGTGCAGCTGCTGGCTGAGGAACGGATGGATCAGCATGCCGCTGTACTGATCCGCCGGGAGCTGCAGCTGGCTGCAGTACAAACTGCCGCTGGACCTCTTCCTCTTCATGCCGTTGTACCTATCGCCATTCATGCCGTAGTCATCTACACGGGCCTCGGGTATCTGAGGCACGTCGATGGTGTCGATGTTCACGTAGCCATTGTTATTGTTATTATAGTGTAGCGTTTGTTGCCATGGAGGCTGCGAGTAGATGAGCGGGTTTTCCGGCGGCAGCTGGTAGTCTGCTCCGGCGTCCGACGACGAGGCGCCGGCGCCGGCGCCGTCGAGGAGGAGGTGCGAGAGCGCGGCGTAGTCGACGGTGTTGAGCAGGTCGGTGAGGGAGCACGACTTGGCGATCGCCATGGGGCGGAACTGCTGCAGCTGCAGCTGGTCGTCGCCGTCGCCGTCGAAGGCCTCCGACTTGGGCGACGACACGGTGTGGTTGTTGTGCGAGCCCTCCACGGTGGTGGAGCTCTCCTGCTCGTGCTCCTGTTCCTGGTCAGAGGAGGAGAAGTTGTGCAAGTTGTTGCACTTCTTGTGGATCCTACACAGCACCCAGTCATCCAGCTGCTCGAACAAATAAATAAAAATCCCGGATTAATTCGCTGATTAAACAAACATTTCAAATGCAAACAATTAAGTCGAGTAAGTTGTAGTAGCTTATGGTACAAGCAACTGCTCTTACCAAAGTGAAGAAAATACAGTAGATAATAAATAAATAAATAAGCGAAGAAGAAAAAAAAATGCTCACCCTCATGGAGGATCCTCTGCGCTTGGTGGTCCGGTTGTCGGCGGCGGTGAGGCGGTACTCGTGCATGATCCAGTCGGTCTTGACGCCCTTGGGCGGCTTGCCCCGGTAGAAGACGAGCGCCTTCTTGACGCCGATGCTCTCGTTGGCCGGCGTGGACAGGATGGCCTTGTCGGTGCCGGTGGCCTTCCAGTAGCCGGACCCGGCGGCGCGGTTGGGGCGCGCGCCGTTGGGGTACTTGCGATCCCGGGGGCTGAAGAAGTACCACTCATTCTCCCCGAACAAGGCCTTGCCTGCAAAGTTCAAACAAGAAAATTAATACTCCAGTAATTAGAGCAGAGCTGGAGTTGATTAATCGATGGATGCTGTTGATTAGTTAGTCATGTATGTACCGGGGAGGTCCCATGGGTTGCACTTGTAGATGTTGACCTCGGCGATGATGGGCACGGGGCTGGGCATGGACGCGGCCTGCCTGCCGAGGTAGTGGACGATGAGCTCCTCGTCGGTGGGGTGGAACCGGAAGCCGGGAGGGAGGGCGGGCATGGCGGCGCTGCTGCTGCCCATTGGCATGGCGACGGTGAGCAGGTGGGAACGGAATCAATATGAGTTGGTGTGGATGATGTGATAGTGAGCTAGGTGGCTAGCTGGAAGGCGGGAGGAGGAGGTGGAGAAGATGGCTACTACTGCATATGAAATGCTGTGTGGTGTGGTGTTGATGGGAGGGAGGCTTGAAATTTTTCAGATGCAGGGAGTGGGGTGCCGATTTATAGCTGCCATGCCTTGTCCGCTTGCGAGTCAGCAGCGGGGTGGTGGGTGGATCAGGATCGCGAGGGGCAGAATCGGCAACTAATTACTTAGTTTATTTACGTCAACACGTACATATCTTTTCAAATACCAAGGCTAATGAACTTCTTGCATCAGTGGAGTGTAGTTATATTCTGCCTTACAAGGGCAAAACTAAGGTGGTGTTTGGTTCTCTAGTCCTAAAACTTTTCCTAGTCTCAACTAAAAAGTCCCTAGTCCCTAAAAGTCTCCCTGTTTTTTTCATAGACTAAAAAGTTTCTAGTCCATTTCTAGAGATTATTAAATGACCATGTTGCCCATAATATACAGAAAAATAACAATTAAATAACACCATGGGATGGCGGGCCAATAGGTGCATGGAGGGGCATTGTTGGAAAAGTCCTCAAAAGACTTTCTTTGAGGGTCTTCTTCATTTAGTCCTAAATAACTAGTTTACTTCGTAATAAGTCTCTCTGTTTGATAAAAAAAGTCTCTAAAAAAGGCTTTTTTTAGGCCCTACAAAAAATATCCCTGAAAACAAACACCCCAAAGACTACTACTAGACAAGCCTAGATTCACACCAGAATTAATGCGTGGAGCGCAAAACACAGGCGGACACGTGCGAGCGCGATCAAGTGCACAAGTTTCTCGCCGCGGTGAAGGTGAGACGGGCAAATGGCTAATCTGCCCCTGTGTGCGTACGGGTGAGCTAATCATCGGCGTGGCTCCACGTCGTGTGTGGAGGGGGGACGAACGAGTCGTGGATAACCAACGCAAAAGAACAGACTTTTTTTTTCTCTCTTCTCTTCTTTTCTTTTGGTTAGCAGTAGTAGCAAGCAGGAATGGTGAGGACGACACCGGCTGCGACACCTGTCCGCCTTGTGGTTGCCGCCAATGATATGCGCCCTTTGGCGTCTTGCGGGCTCGTGGCCAGCTCGTGCCTGCCTCTGTCTCTCTGCCCGCCCGCTGCCTCCTTCCTTCGTTCGCTCATTGTTTGATTTTTTTAATAATACTGTTTGGGTTGATTTATGGCCGGGTCCATCTCGTGGATTTCATGTGCCACCGACCGGACCATAGCTATAGCATGGCATCCTGGCTCGTGGGGGCGTGCATATGGAGAACTTCAGATAAGGGAGAATGCGGTGCTGGCCGTACGGGGTCCGCGTACACGAGCTAATAATTAATACTCTATGTATATCTCATATTAAAGTGCATCTAGATACATCCGTTTCAACGATATTGAAATCGATTGAAGGTAATACCAAAGCTGATGTAAGACTTCATCTCATACTACCGCATGACAAACACATGCCATTCCTTACAAACACGTGCCATTCCTTACCGTCTTGCACATATGTGAATGAAAACAATTTAAGTATCGGCCTAATTATGCAAGGGTCATCGCTTCAGAACAACAGAAAACTCTAGTGCATCACTTCCAACAATTACGAGGTGACTCCCACCATCACCCCTCCCCCTCCCTCGGGTTTTCCCGCTGGCGACACCTGGCCTCCGCAATCCCTCCTCCTCTAACACTCTCTCCTCTCTTGTCCTTCCTTTGGGCTGAAGTCACATGGCGGCCAATGACCATTGGGGCAATTGTGCGACCGAAGCCTGATGGGATGGCCACCACATGTGCATGTGGTTCTAGGGTCACAAACTGACATGGCATCTCACCTCTTCGAATGATGTCTGGCTCGGGATGGATCTGCAAATCTGGGTGCATGGTCAACTTTCCTAGCTGACGGGCCACCTCCTCGTCTGGGTGCTTCCCTTCAGTTGAGGGTGCGAGTCGTGCCACTTGGGTGCGGGGGTCACAACTCAAGTGTTGCCTCATGGCCATGGTTGCAAGGGCGACGTGATGACTAGCGAGTGGCAAGCAATGGAGGTGGTACGACGGTTATATTGCGTCCGACCGCACTTGGTTCTAGAGGTTAGGACCTTCCTACCAAGGTGAAAAGCTACCCAACAACACACATGTGTGTCGTTTCCTTCTTGACAGCAATGCCACAACTCTTTTCTTGACATCCTCGATGGTCCAGGTGAAAACTCTTGATCCTTTTGAATTCGGCGGTGGCAGGACAGTGCGGTCGTGACGGTTTCCTTCCTGAAGGCATCATCTTAAGAGTCCATAGTTTGTCGCTCCTTCGTCGCCAATGTGGTGGTGATGGTGCTCGCTCGAAACATAGTCAGTGTGGCTCATCTCAGAAGTGCAACATTGTTGTCACGTTAGCTTCAGTTCTAGGGTGAGCCCTGGCCCATCGTGAACAACATGTCTTGCATAATGAGGGATGGGGTTCCCTGTGACAACAAAGTTTGAAGGTTGACCTGCATGTGGCCATCCTCTCGACCAGAAGGAATTAAATCACGCGTTAACTCTCTGTGTTATACCAATTAACTTATGACAATTGTATCTCAAAGTATAACAAAAAGTTTGGGTCAATTTAATATGATAGTTCTTCTAACGTCATATTCTCAAAGTTGTTTAGGACTATCGTTACTCTTAATGATATCCTAAGATTTAGAAAACATGATCACCAACAACACTTGAGCTAGTATTAGAGGCGAGACTAGGAATCATATTTTACCGTTTATCATTCCACACGTGCATATGAGTTTTCTACTAAATCGCACATTCCAGGATCATAGCAGTTATAGCATAGAATATAAACTCTTAATTATGGAAATAGAATAATACAACAATATTGGCTCTAGGGCATATTTCCAACAGACTCTCACTTGCACTAGAGTCAATAATCTAGTTACATAGTTTTTTTAGCACATATTGCTATCCGGTGTTGCTCATGCTTTGCTCGTGGTAGAGGCTTCGTCATTGAGTCTGACACTTGAAATCCGTGTGAATCTTGAGTACTTTCACAAGCCCCTTATCGACATACTATCGGATAATATGATACTTGCGTTCGATATGTCTGGTCTTCATGTGGGATCTCGGTTCCTTTGCTTGAGCAACAGTGCCACTATTATCTATACCCCTATATAGAGTGCGAATAACTTTGAAAGATGGTCGTTGGATGAAGCCAATCCGACGGTGCAGAGATGGCAAATCCAAGCACTACTAGCCATTGGATATCATCTACATCCCACCAGTTTTTGCCACATGTACAATCTAAAAGACTCCATGGTTGAACTTAAGCATAATGCACAAACCTCAAACCACAAGCACTTCTCCTTTGTTCTAGAATCTTCCATATCATAATTGCCTAAAAAAATTTCTACATGAATCGCCATTATTTGTTTTTTACTTTATGCTTTACAATGCACAATTCCATGAATCTTAAAATAGATTAGCTTTTTTATAAAAACTAAATGATTTTGAATGAGATGAACTATAAGAATTAAACGAACATCTACATCATGCATATATGACCCAAAGATTACATACTATAATGTGGTATTTATTCATAATTTGGTTGCCAAATCTCATGCGTGCAATGCATGTGTACCTTACTAGTAACAATAGAGCGCCTTTGGGTTCATCGCACTTGGGACCACACCAACTTTTTCAGGAAACTTGTTGATCGAGATCGTCTCCTTCGAAGCTTCTGAAGCCGCGGTATATTCTACTTCCGTTGTAGAATCTACAACAGTGTTCTACTTAAAATTCTTTCAATCCACTGCCCCACCATTGAGGGTGAAAACATAGCCCGATTGAGATTTATAGTCATCTATATCAGTCATGAAGCTAGCATTCGTATAACCATTTACAACGATCTCTTCATCTCCTCCATAGACAAGAAGCATGTCCTTTGTCCCCATGAGGTACTTAAAAATATTTTTAACAGCTTCCCAGCGAGTGATGTCTACTACACAACTTATTCTTGTAGACTCGTGTTGGGCCTCCAAGTGCAGAGTTTTGTAGAACAACAACAAATTTCCCTCAAGCAGATGACCTAATGTTTATCAACCTGTGGGAGGCGTAGGATGAAGATGATCTCTCTCAAACAACCCTGCAATCAAATACAAGAAATCTCTTGTGTCCCCAACACACCCAATACAATGGTAAATTGTATGATGCACTAGTTCGTCGAAGAGATGGTGATACAAGTGTAGTATGGATAGTAGATATAGGTTGTTGTAATATGAAAATATAAAAGTAGCAAGGTAGCAAGTGATAAAACGGAGCACAAACGGTATTGCAATGCTTGAAAACAAGGCCTAGGGTTCATACTTTCACTAGTGCAATCTCTCAACAATGCTAACATAATTGAATCATATAACCATCCCTCAACGTGCGACAAAGAATCACTCCAAAGTTCTTATCAATAGCGGAGAACATAAGAAGAAATTGTTGTAGGCAGTAAACCATCTCAAAGTTATCCTTTCCGATCAATCTATTGAGATATTCCTGTAAGTGTCACAAACAGCCCTAGAGTTCGTACTAAAATAACATCATATGATACACATCAATCAACTCTAGTGTCACCTAGATACTCCAATATCACCACAAGTATCTGTGAGTCAATTATAGCTGGGTCAACTCTAATGGCCTCTGTATGGCTAAGGAAATGAATCTTAGCCGGGTCAGGTGCCTCAACGACTCTGATCTGGTTGCTTAGCAAGTTCCTGAAAAGTGGGATTCCAAGGACCCCCCTCATGGTGGCTTATAGACAGGCAGTGACCAATATAGCGGGACACTTTAAAGGATATCAAGTGGAACATATAGATCGGCGGCTCAATGTGGTGGCCAATGGTCTTTCACGACTCGGCTCTCAACGTAAGCTGGTCCCTCCTAATGTGTTTCTTGATGTTCTCCACAATCCTTCTGTCAAATTGCCATCTGAGGAAGATCTTGCTATACCTGACCTAGAGGCACAATTGGTGGCGGCTCTTCGTGCTATACCAGATTGGACAACTCCTTATTTGGCTTATTTGACTCGCGGTGAGCTCCCTGAGGATGAACTCATCGCTCATCATATCGTTCGACGCTCCAAGTCCATGACTATTGTCAATGGCGAGTTGCACAGAAGAAGCATTACATGTGTTTTTCAACGTTGTGTCTCCCTTGAAGAGGGTCGAGAAATCCTCAATGAAATTCATTCTGGTGACTGTGGTCATCATGTTGGCTCAAGATCCCTAGTAGCGAAGGCGTTTCGACAGGGTTTTTATTGGCTCACGGCTCATGCAGATGCTGAGGATATTGTGCGCAAGTGTGATGGATGCTAGAAGTTTGCACATCCCGCTCATGTTCCTGCTCAAGAACTTCGGATGATCCCAATCAAATGGTCGTTTTCTGTTCGGGGGCTTGATATGGTTGGCTCGTTATCCAAGGAAAAGAAGACCCACCTTTTGGTCACTATTGATACATTTACCAAGTGGGATGAAGCAGAGCCAATAAGCAATTGTGATGCAGCCACAACAGTTCAATTCCTAAAAAAAGTTGATTTTTCACTTTGGTTATCCACATAGCATCATCACTGATAACATAACTAACTTGTCCAAGGGAGCTATGAAGCAATTTTATCAACGAGAGCACATCCGGCTTGATGTAGCATCCATTGCACATCCTCAGTCCAATGGGCAAGCAGAACATGCCAACCAAGAGATTTTATGAGGCATCAAGCCAAGGCTCATGGTTCCTATGCAGCATGCGCCGGGTTGTTGGGTTGAAGAGCTGCCCTCAGTCCTTTGGAGTATACAGACCACCTCCAATAGATCAACAGGCTATACGTCTTTCTCCATGGTTTATGGTGCGAAAGCCGTCTTACCAAGTGATATTCATCATGACTCTCCATGAGTGGCGGCTTATGTTGAAGAAGATAATGAGCAGGCTCTCCAAGACTCTCTTGATGCCCTGGAGGAGGAACGTGATTTTGCTACAACACGATCTGCTATATATCAACAAGACCTATGTCGCCATCATAATTGTAGAGTTCGCACCCGCACTTTCCAGGGGGGCGACTTAGTGCTCCGGTTGATCCAAGAACAAGCCGGTATGCATAAGCTTTCACCCCCTTGGGAAAGGCCTTTTGTCATCAGTAAGAACCTCAACAATGGATCAAATTACCTGATTGACATACATGAACATGATAAGTCATGTACATATGAGGAGGAGACCAACATGCCTTCGAATATTGCTCATCTCCATCCTTAATACACTTAGAGCCACTGGCTCTAGTTTTTGTACATACCTTTGTGTGTGTATATTTTATGATCAATATTAATAAAGTCTGCATCCCAAAACTCGGGGCCTCTGCCATTTCATCCAATATATTGTGCATGAGTCTTTATTTTTTATCATAGGTCACTTGGAGGTTTCCAACTCATCGAATTTAGCTATTAACATCCCTCTTGACCCAGCATATGCCATTATAAATCTTGGTTAAACCTACCTGTTTACCTGATGCTCATCCACCAAGATGACCCGACGTACTCTTGACAGTCAATCTATTATGACCCTGCACTTGTCAAGGTTAAAACGTCGACTTATATCATGTGAGAGCGAGCTTACAGAGAGGTAGGATAAACCAAGGGCTATCGCATCAGCTTCATGGAAGCAAGACTCGTGCCTCGAAATCCGGCTTAACATTTATCTTTACCCATATTTAAACTTTTGTTTTATAGGTTTATTTTCTCCTTGATCAAACATTATATCAACAATAAGTTGTTGGGTCAACAATACAACGGCTTACTTGATCAAGATTGAGCTCTCAATGGCTATGAGCCGCCCAGGTCATCGGTACTCTGGGTTAGAACAATCACATATTGATATCAACCATGAGTCGTTCAAATATATATACATGTTGCATATTTTAGGATCAAGATTGCAGACGAATAACCATTGCTGGCGGCTCAAAATATGACTTGCCACATCATTCATTCAAGCAACAGATCAATATTAGGAGACTGCGCGGGTCAATAGAGCACCAGACCAGTCGAAATCTGTAACACCCCAGTAGTTAAGCTACAGTAATCACACACAAATGGTGCCATGTCATCATAATTAATTTGCTAAACCACACCTTGGTCCAAACCGAGTTCAAATTCAAATTTTAAAGTAAAGTCAAATAAATCATTTCTTCAAACTACAAAACAAAAGTGTTAATAATATTTCAAATAATCCACTGATATTTTTCATGAAGAAACCCCACTTGAGAGAGTTTCTAAAATGCCCCTAACTAATTTTAGAATGTACCAACATCATTGCAAACGCAATTATAAACTTTTCTAGTTGGCCTCAAACTTTTTGAGCAACCTCATAATATTTCAAAGAATTTATGTACCAAGTTTAATATTTAGCAAAAAAATGTTTGGACACTCATTTAATTAGAAAACAATGGCAAAATTTGAAAAAAAGAAAGAAAATGCTAAAGACCTAGTGTACTAATGGGCCATAAGTGGCTGCAGTAACACGGCCCAGCCCATGAACGGCCTTCTCCTTCTTCTGTACAGAGGAGGAGGCTGGAGATGTGCGTGTCGCACATCCATGGCCGCCATGGCCATGGATGGCCGCCACGTTGATCCCCTCTACATATAACTGCACCAACGCGAACCCTAGCTATCCCTCGTCCGATCCCATCTCTTTCCCCATCGAGCCACCTCCTCCTCGGCTCGGAAACGAGCTCGAAAGCCCGCGTGTGTCGTCGCCGTTGCCGTGGCCAGTGTGCACCCCACTGGCTAAAAATACGTCTACGAGAATCACCATCGTCTTCTTCATCTTCCGCGTGCACCAAATTGAGTCGGTGCGGCCGGTACGCTCGCCATCGACCTCGTCTTCACCGCATACATCGCCGACGTCCGCCGTCGATTGTTGTTGCTCCGGCCCACCCGGGGTCTTCTCGAGCTCGACTACATCGCCGCGGTGAGCCCCTCCTCCGAATCCCGGCCTTGCCTCGTCGATCGGTCGCCGTAGTGTCGTCCTGCGAGCTCGCATCTGCCATAGTCGAAGCGCTACCATACCCACACCGGGCTCGCTCCCGTGCGCGCTCGTCGCGCCCATGGCTGTGCTCTTTCGCGTCTGTGCCCGCGTCTGGCTGCACCCTACGCCACCTACACCGCACGCTTTGGCCATCCGCTGCCGCTCGCCTCCTCTGCTACGCTGCCCGCAGCTGTTCTTGCCGCTGCTGCTTCCACCTGCGGTTGCTCGCTGCTACTCCTCGTGGCCGCCCCCTGCCTCCCAGTCCCCCGACCACCCATTGGCCCCGCATCCCGGCCGCCATGCTGATACGTCTCCAATGTATCTATAATTTTTTATTGTTCCATGTTATTATATTATCTGTTTTGGATGTTTAATGGGCTTTAATATGTTCTTTTATATTATTTTTGGGACTAACCTATTAACCGGAGCCCAGTGCCAATTTCTGTTTTTTGCCTATTTCAGTGTTTCATAGAAAAGAAATATCAAACGGAATGAAACCTTCACGGGGATCTTTCTTGGAACAAATGCAATCCAGGAGACTTGGAGTGGAAGTCTGGAAGTCCGCGAGGCGGCCATGAGGTAGGAGGGCGCGCACAGGGGGGTAGGTGTGCCCCCCACCCTCGTGGGTGAAGGAAATATGCCCTAGAGGCAATAATAAAGTTGTTATTTATATTTCCTTATATCATGATAAATTTTTATTATTCATGCTAGAATTGTATTAACCGGAAACTTAGTACATGTGTGAATACATAGACAAACAGAATGTCACTAGTATGCCTCTACTTGACTAGCTCGTTGAATCAATGATGGTTATGTTTCCTAACCATAGACATGAATTTTCATTTGATTAACGGGATCCCATCATTATAGAATGATGTGATTGACTTGACCCATCCATTAGCTTATCACGATGATCGTTTAGTTTGTTGCTATTGCTTTGTCCATAACTTATACATGTTCTTCTGACTATGAGAGCATGCAACTCCCGAATAGCGAAGGAACACTTAGTGTGCTATCAGATGTCACAACATAATTGGGTGAGTATAAAGATGCTCTATAGGTGGCTCCGATGGTATTTGTTGAGTTGGCATAGATCGAGATTAGGATTTGTCACTCCGTGTATCGGGGAGGTGTCTCTGGGCCCTCACGGTAATGCACATCACTATGAGCCTTGCAAGCAATGTGACTAATGAGTTAGTTACAGGATGAAGCATTACAGAACTAGTAAAGAGACTTGCCGGTAACGAGATTGTGATGGGTGCTTGGTATGTCTTGACTTGTGAGCGATCTCCCTGGCAACGGCGCCAGAAATCCTTCTTGCTACCTCTTGAGCACTGCGTTGGTTTTCCCTTGAAGAGGAAAGGGTGATGCAGCAAAGTAGCGTAAGTATTTCCCTCAGTTTTTGAGAACCAAGGTATCAATCTAGTAGGAGACTACACGCAAGTCCCTCGTACCTACACAAACAAATAAGAACTTCACAACCAACACGATAAAGGGGTTGTCAAGCCCTTCACGGTCACTTATGAGAGTGAGATATGATAGAGATAATAATAATAAGATAAATATTTTTGGTATTTTTATGATATAGATTGAAAGTAAAGATTACGAAATTAAATAGATTGGAAACTTATATGATAAAAGATAGACCCGGGGGCCATAGGTTTCACTAGTGGCTTCTCTCAAGATAGCATAAGTATTACGGTGGGTGAACAAATTACAGTCGAGCAACTGATAGAAAAGTTCATAATTATGAGAATATCTAGGCATGATCATGTATATAGGCATCATGTCCGCGACAAGAAGACCGAAACGATTCTGCATCTACTACTATTACTCCACACATCGACCGCTATCCAGCATGCATCTAGAGTATTAAGTTCATAAGAAAAGAGTAACACATTAGGCAAGATGACATGATGTAGAGGGATAAACTCAAGCAATATGATATAAACCCCATCTTTTTATCCTCGATGGCAACAATACAATGCGTGCCTTGCTGCCCCTGCTATCACTGGGAAAGGACACCGCAAGATTGAACCCAAAGCTAAGCACTTCTCCCATTGCAAGAAAGATCAATCTAGTAGGCCAAACCAAACTGATAATTCGAAGAGACTTGCAAAGATAACCAATCATACATAAAAGATTTCAGAGAAGAATCAAATATTGTTCATAGATAAACTTGATCATAAACTCACAATTCATCGGATCTCGACAAACACACCGCAAAAAAAGTTACATCAAATAGATCTCCAAGAAGATCGAGGAGAACATTGTATTGAGATCCAAAGAGAGAGAAGAAGCCATCTAGCTAATAATTATGGACCCGAAGGTCTGTGGTAAACTACCCACACATCATCGGAGAGGCTATGGTGTTGATGTAGAAGCCCTCTGTGATTGATTCCCCCTCCGGCGGAGCTTTGGAAAAGGTCCCAAGATGGGATCTTTTGGGTACAGAAGGTTGTGGTGGTGGAAATAGGGTTTCGTGGTGCTCCTAGATGTTTTCAGGGTATATGGATATATATATATATATATATATATATATATATATATATATATATATATATATATATATATATATATATATATATATATATATATATGAGGAAGAAGTAGGTCGGTGGATCCATGAGGGGCCCACGAGGGTGGGGGCGCGCCCAGGGAGGCAAGCGCGCCTCCCTGCCTCGTGGCCTCCTCCATGATTTCTTGACGTCCACTCCAAGTCCTCTGGATCATGTTTGTTCCAAAAATAACTCTCCCGAAGGTTTCATTCCATTTGGATTCCGTTTGATATTCCTTTTCTACGAAACACTGAAATAGGCAAAAAAACAGCAATTTGCACTGAGCCTTGGGTTAGTAGGTTAGTCCCAAAAATAATATAAATGTGTATAAATAAGCCCATTAACATCCAAAACAGATAATATAATAGCATGGAACAATCAAAAATTATAGATATGTTGGAGACGTATCAAGCATCCCCAAGCTTAATTCCTGCTCGTCCTCGAGTAGGTAAATGATAAAAAACAGAATTTTTGATGTGGAATTCTACCTAGCATAATTCTCAATGTAATTTTCTTTATTGTGGCATGAATGTTCAGATCCGGAAGATTCAAGACAAAAGTTTAATATTGACATAAAAATAATAATACTTCAAGCATAATAACTAAGCAATCATGTCTTCTCAAAATAACATGGCAAAAGAAATTTCATCCCTACAAAATCATATAGTTTGGTCATGCTCCATTTTCGTCACACAAGAATGCTCTCATCATGCACAACCCCGATGACAAGCCAAGCAATTGTTTCATTCTTTAGTAATCTCAAACTTTTTTCAACTTTCACGCAATACATGAGCGTGAGCCATGGATATATCACTATGGGTGGAAGAGAATATGATGATGGGGATTATGTGGAGAAGACAAAAAAGGAGAAAGTCTCACATCGACGCGGCTAATCACTGGGCTAGGGAGATGCCCATCAATTGATGTCAATGCAAGGAGTAGGGATTGCCAGGCACCGGATGCACTAGAGCTATAAATGTATGAAAGCTCAACAAAAGAAACTAAGTGGGTGTGCATCCAACTTGCTTGCTCACGAAGACCTAGGGCATTTGAGGAAGCCCATTGTTGGAATATACAAGACAAGTTCTATAATGAAAAATTCCCACTAGTATATGAAAGTGACAAAACAATAGACTCTCTATCATAAATATCATGGTGCTACTTTGAAGCACAAGTGTGGAAAAAGAGGATAGTAGCATTGTACCTTTTTATTTCCCTTTTTTATTTTTTTATTTTTTGGGACTTTATTTATTTATTTGGCCTTTCTATTTTTATATATTTGGGAAAATGCTCTATTAATGACGATCATCACACTTCTATTTATTTACAACTCAATGATTACAACTCGATACTAGAACAAAATATGACTCTATATGAATGCCTCCGGCGGTGTACCGGGAAGGGCAATGAATCAAGAGTGACATGTATGATAAATTATGCATGGTGGCTTTGCCACAAATACGATGTCAACTACATGATCATGCAAAGCAATATGACAATGATGAAGCGTGTCATGAATGAAATGGTGTAAAGTTGCATGGCAATATATCTCGGAATGGCTATGGAAATGCCATAATAGGTAGGTATGGTGGCTGTTTTGAGGAAGATGTAAGGAGGCTTATGTGTGATAGAGCGTATCATATCATAGGGTTTGGATGCACCGGCAAAGTTTGCACCAACTCTCAAGGTGAGAAAGGGCAATGCACGGTACCGAAGAGGCTAACAATGCTGGAAGGGTGAGAGTGTGTATAATCCATGGACTCAACATTAGTCATAAAGAACTCACATACTTATTGAAAAAATCTACAAGTCATCAAAAACCAAGCATTACGCGCATGCTCCTAGGGGTATAGATTGGTAGGAAAAGACCATCGCTCGTCCCCGACCGCCACTCATAAGGAAGACAATCAAAGAACACCTCATGTTTCAAATTTGTTACACAATGGTTACCATATGTGCATGCCACGGGACTTGCAATATTTAACACAAGTATTTCTCAAATTCACAACTACTCAACTAGCACACTCTAATATCACCATCTTTATATCTCAAAACAATTATCAAGTATCAAACTTCCCATAGTATTCAATGCACTTTCTATGATAGTTTTTATTATACCCATCTTGAATGCCTATCATATTAGGACTAATTTCATAACCAAAGCAAATTACCATGCTGTTTTAAAGGACTCTCAAAATAATATAAGTGAAGCATGAGAGATCAATACTTTCTATAAAATAAAACCACCACCGTGCTCTAAAAGGTATAAGTGAAGCACTAGAGCAAAATTATCTAGCTCAAAAGATATAAGTGAAGCACATAGAATATTCTAATAAATTCCAATTCATGCGTGTCTCTCCCAAAAGGTGTGTACAGAAAGGATGATTGTGTTAAACTAAAAAGCAAAGACTCAAATCATACAAGACGCTCCAAGCAAAACACATATCATGTGGTGAATAAAAATATAGCATCAAGTAAAGTTACCGATGGAAGAAGACGAAAGAGGGGATGCCTTCCGGGGCATCCCCAAGCTTTGGCTTTTGGTTGTCCTTGAATTTTGCCTTGGGGTGCCTTGGGCATCACCAAGCTTAGGCTCTTTCCACTCCTTATTCCATAATCCATCAAATCTTTACCCAAAACTTGAAAACTTCACAACACAAAACCTCAACAGAAAATCTCATGAGCTCCGTTAGTATAAGAAAACAAACCAACACTTAAGGTACTGTAATGAACTCATTATTTATTTATATTGGTGTTAAACCTACTGTATTCCAACTTCTCTATAGTTCGTACCCTTCGATACTAGCCATAGATTCATCAAAATAAGCAAACAACACACGAAAAACAGAATCTGTCAAAAACAGAACACTCTGTAGTAATCTGTAGGTTTCGAATACTTATGTAACCCCAAAAATTCTAAAATAAATTGGTGGATGTGAGTAATTTGTCTATTAATCATCTTCAAAAATAATAAACCTAATCACACTCTCCAGCAAAAAAATGGCAGAAAATCTCGTTAGCGCTAAAGTTTCTGTTTTTTACAGCAAGATCGCTAAAACTTCCCCCAAGTCTTCCCAAAGGTTCTACTTGGCACAAACACTAATTAAAATCATAAAACCACATCTAAACAGAGGCTAGGTGAATTATTTATTCAAAAACAGAAAGGAAATATATTGGGTTGTATCCCAACAAGCGCTTTTCTTTAAAGCCTTTTAGCTAGGCATTGATAATTTTAATGATGCTCACATGAAAGGCAAGAATTGAAGCACAAAAGGAGCATCATAAAGCATGTGACAAACGCATCTAAGTCTAACATACTTCCTATGCATAGGCATTTTATAAGCAAACAAATTATCATAGCAAGCAAAAATTAGCATATGCAAGGAAGAATAAATAGACGATAGCAATCTCAACATGACGAGGGGTAATTTAGTAAGATGAAAATTTCTACAACCATATTTTCCTCTCTCATAATAATTACATGTGGGATCATATTCAAATTCAACAATATAGATATCACATAACTTATTCTCAACACAATCCATATGCATGCAAAGTTTACACTCTTCCAAAATAGTGGGATTAACATTAACTAAAGTCATGACCTCTCCAAACCCACTTTTATCAAAAAATTCATAAGATTGAACATTCTCTAAATATGTGGGATCTAAAGTCGACACTCTTCCAAACCCACTTTCAATATTATTTCAAACACTATTATCAATCTCATATTCATCATGGGGCTAAAATAAATTTTCAAGATCATAAGAAGAATCACCCCAATCATGATCATTTCAACAAGTAGTAGACATAGCAAAACTAGCATCCCCGAGATTAGGGTTGTGCATATTATTAGCACAATTGGCGTTAATATAATTTATAATAACATCATTGCAATCATGCTTTTCATCGAAGGAACCATCAAGTATGGGTGCAATAGCAATGATCTCATGTTTAACATAAAGAACTATAAAAAATTCATCTTCATAAATATTGGCATCATGGCCACAAGAATAGCAAGCATCATATTCATCAAGGGATATTTCAATCAAATCATTGGAATCATAATTATCTATAGATTCACGCATATCATTATTTTCTTCCAAAGCAGTGGCCATTCTTTCAATAAATTCTTTGACATTGACATTATGAGCATAGTTTTCATAGCAATATTTAAGTATGTCAAGATTTTCAGATTTGTAGAGAGTAATATCTTACTTTTCAATCAAACAAGCAACTTCATAAGCATCCTTAAAAGCAACAAATTCTTCAATTTGTTCGGTATCATAGTAACTATAAATACCCTTAGCATAAGAAGATAACATTTCATTTTCATTAAACTCACATAGGTAGGGAAGGTGTTTTTTAGGGTTCTTAGAGCAACAAGTAAAATCACAAATTTCACAAAGATTCCAAGCATAACACCGCAATCTGTTTATTTGATCCCATAAGAGTCCCCCTTTTTCAGACAAACGGTGACGCACAAAATGAGCATGCTCATCTAAATATTTCCCATCAACTAGGCTAATTGGGGATTCAGCACGAGCGCATAAGGACCGAAGATGATCCAAATAGAACACTTTAAGTGGATCCATATCAATAGATTTTTAGTGAGCAAAGATGCAAGCAAATAGGAGGCACATGGAAACACAAACAAAAAGACATACGGGAAGAAGGCGAAGAAAAGGCAAAGGCAAAGGCGAAGTGGGGGAGAGGAAAACAAGAGGCAAATGGCAAATAATGTAATGTGAGGGATAAGAGTTTGTGATGGGTACTTGGTATGTCTTGACTTGTGAGCGATCTCCCTGGCAACGGCGCCAGAAATCCTTCTTGCTACCTCTTGAGCACTGCGTTGGTTTTCCCTTGAAGAGGAAAGGGTGATGCAGCAAAGTAGCGTAAGTATTTCCCTCAGTTTTTGATAACCAAGGTATCAATCCAGTAGGAGACTACACGCAAGTCCCTCGTACCTACACAAACAAATAAGAACTTCACAACCAACACGATAAAGGGGTTGTCAAGCCCTTCACGGTCACTTATGAGAGTGAGATATGATAGAGATAATAATAATAAGATAAATATTTTTGGTATTTTTATGATATAGATTGAAAGTAAAGATTACGAAATTAAATAGATTGGAAACTTATATGATAAAAGATAGACCCGGGGGCCATAGGTTTCACTAGTGGCTTCTCTCAAGATAGCATAAGTATTACGGTGGGTGAACAAATTACAGTCGAGCAACTGATAGAAAAGTTCATAATTATGAGAATATCTAGGCATGATCATGTATATAGGCATCATGTTCGCGACAAGAAGACCGAAACGATTCTGCATCTACTACTATTACTCCACACATCAACCGCTATCCAGCATGCATCTAGAGTATTAAGTTCATAAGAAAAGAGTAACACATTAGGCAAGATGACATGATGTAGAGGGATAAACTCAAGCAATATGATATAAACCCCATCTTTTTATCCTCGATGGCAACAATACAATGCGTGCCTTGCTGCCCCTGCTGTCACTGGGAAAGGACACCGCAAGATTGAACCCAAAGCTAAGCACTTCTCCCATTGCAAGAAAGATCAATCTAGTAGGCCAAACCAAACTGATAATTCGAAGAGACTTGCAAAGATAACCAATCATACATAAAAGATTTCAGAGAAGAATCAAATATTGTTCATAGATAAACTTGATCATAAACTCACAATTCATCGGATCTCGACAAACACACCGCAAAAAAAGTTACATCAAATAGATCTCCAAGAAGATCGAGGAGAACATTGTATTGAGATCCAAAGAGAGAGAAGAAGCCATCTAGCTAATAATTATGGACCCGAAGGTCTGTGGTAAACTACCCACACATCATCGGAGAGGCTATGGTGTTGATGTAGAAGCCCTCTGTGATTGATTCCCCCTCCGGCGGAGCTTTGGAAAAGGTCCCAAGATGGGATCTTTTGGGTACAGAAGGTTGTGGCGGTGGAAATAGGGTTTCGTGGTGCTCCTAGATGTTTTCAGGGTATATGGATATATATATATATATATATATATATATATATATATATATATATATATATATATATATATATATATATATAGAGGAAGAAGTAGGTCGGTGGAGCCACGAGGGTGGGGGGCGCGCCCAGGGGGGCAGGCGCACCTCCCTGCCTCGTGGCCTTCTCGTTGATTTCTTGACGTCCACTCCAAGTCCTTTGGATCACGTTTGTTCTAAAAATAACTCTCCCGAAGGTTTCATTCCGTTTGATATTCCTTTTCTGTGAAACACTAAAATAGGCAAAAAAAATAGCAATTTGCACTGGGCCTTGGGTTAGTAGGTTAGTCCCAAAAATAATATAAAAGTGTATAAATAAGCCCATTAACATCCAAAACAGATAATATAATAGCATGGAACAATCAAAAATTATAGACATGTTGGAGACGCATCAGTTAGTTGGTGCAGTTCCAAGCAGAGCATCATGGCGGGATCTACGTGTGAAGCGGAGTGTATAGCTGCTCCAGAAGCAGCAAATGAAGGAGTCTGGATGAAGGAGTTCATATCCAATCTAGGTGTAATACCTAGTGCATCAG
This sequence comes from Triticum dicoccoides, assembly GCF_002162155.2. NCBI lineage: Eukaryota > Viridiplantae > Streptophyta > Magnoliopsida > Poales > Poaceae > Triticum > Triticum dicoccoides. The sequence continues at coordinate 263,090,983 of NC_041388.1, forward strand.
GTCCAATGAAAATCTTTTGTGACAATACAGGTGCAATTTCCTTGGCAAAGGAATCTATATTTCACAAGAGAACCAAGCACATCAAGAGATGCTTCAATTACATCCACGATCAAGTCAAGGAGGGAGACATAGAGATTTGCAAGATACATACGGATCTGAATGTTGCAGACCCATTGACGAAGCCTCTCTCACGAGCAAAACATGATCGTCACCAAGACTCCATGGGTGTTAGAATGATTACTATGTAATCTAGATTATTGACTCTAGTGCAAGTGGGAGACTGAAGGATATATGCCCTAGAGGCAATAATAAAGTTGTTATTTATATTTCCTTATATCATGATAAATGTTTATTATTCATGCTAGAACTGTATTAACCGGAAACTTAGTACATGTGTGAATACATAGACAAACAAAATGTCACTAGTATGCCTCTACTTGACTAGCTCGTTGAATCAATGATGGTTATGTTTCCTAACCATAGACATGAGTTGTAATTTGATTAACGGGATCACATCATTAGAGAATGATGTGATTGACTTGACCCATCCGTTAGCTTAGCACGATGATCGTTTTGTTTGTTGCTATTGCTTTCTCCATAACTTACTTATGTTCCTATGACTATGAGATCATGCAACTCCCAAATGCCGGAGGAACACTTAGTGTGATATCAAACATCACAATGTAACTGGGTGACTATAAAGATGCTCTACAGGTGTCTCCAATGGTGTTTGTTGAGTTGCCATAGATCGAGATTATGATTTGTCACTCCGAGTATCGGAGAGGTATCTCTGGGCCCTCTCGGTAATGCACATCACTATAAGCCTTGCAAGCAATGTGACTAATGAGTTAGTTACGAGATGATGCATTACGAAACAAGTAAAGAGACTTGCTGGTAACGAGATTGAACTAGGTATTGAGATACCGACGATCGAATCTCGGGCAAGTAACATACTGATGACAAAGGGAACAACGTATATCGTTATGCGGTTTAACCGATAAATATCTTCGTAGAATATGTGGGAGCCAATATGAACATCCAGGTTCCGCTATTGGTTATTGAGCGGAGACATGTCTCAGTCATGTCTACATAGTTCTCGAACCCGTAGGGTCCCCACGCTTAACGTTCGGCGACGATCGGTATTATGAGTTTATGTGTTTTGACAAACCGAAGATAGTTCGGAGTCTCGGATATGATCACGGAAATGACGAGGAGTCTCGAAATGGTTGAGACATAAAGATTGATATATTGGATGACTATATTCGGACACCGGATGAGTTCCGGGGGTCACCTGATAATTGTCGGAGTGTCGGGGGGTTATCGGAACCCCCCGGGGGAACTAATGGGCCACATGGTCCTTAGTGGAGAGAGAGGGCCAGCCAAGGCAGGGCCGCGCGCCCCCTCCCCTCTAGTCCGAATTGGACTAGGGAAGGGGGGCGGCGCCCCCCTTTCCTTCTCTTCTCTCCCTCTCCTTCCTTCCCCCTTCCTCCTCCTAGTAGGTCTAGGAAAGGGAAGTCCTACTCCTACTAGGAGGATGACTCCTCCTCTCCTGGCGCGCTCCCAAGGTCCGGCCGGCCTCCCCGTTGCTCCTTTATATACGGGGGCAGGGGGCACCCTAGAACACACAAGTTGATCATTGATCCCTTAGCCGTGTGCGGTTCCCCCCTCCACCATAATCCACCTCAGTCATATCATTGTAGTGCTTAGGCGAAGCCATGCGACGGTAGCATCATCATCACCGTCATCACGCCGTCGTGCTGACGAAGCTCTCCCTCGACACTCAGATGGATCAAGATTTCATGGGACGTGTGCAGATCACCGAGCCGAACGTGTGCAGATCACGGAGGTGCCATACTTTCGGTACTAGGATCGGTCGGATCGTGAAGACGTACGACTACATCAACCGCGTTGTCAAAACGCTTCCGCTTAAGGTCTACGAGGGTAAGTAGACAACACTCTTCCCTCTCGTTGCTATGCATCACCATAATAGATCTTGCGTGTGCGTAGGATTTTTTTTGAAATTACTGCGTTCCCCAACAGTGGGCCCCATGGAGCTCCACCGATGTACTTCTTTCGCCTATATATACACTTATACCCTAAAAACATCAGGGGGAGCCACAAAACCACTTTTCCACCGCCACAACCTTCTGTACCCGTGAGATCCCATCTGGGGCCTTTTCAGGAGATCTGTCGGAAGGCTTCTACATCAACACCATAGCCTCTCCGATGATGTGTGAGTAGTTTAGCACAGACCTTGGGGTCCAAAGTTATTAGCTAAATGGCTTCTTCTCTCTCTTTGGTTCTCAATATAAAGTTCTCCTCAATGTTCTTGGTGAGCTATTCGATGTAATTCTTTTTGCGGTGTGTTTGCCGAGATCCGATGAATTGTGGATTTATGATCAAGTTTATCTATGAATAATATTTGGTTCTTATCTGAATTCTTATATGCATGATTTGATATCTTTGCAAGTCTCTTCGAATGATCGGGTTAGTTTGGCCTACTAGATTGATCTTTCTTGCAATGGGAGAAGTGCTTAGCTTTGGGTTCAATCTTGCGATGTCCTTTCCCAGTGATAGTAGGGGCAGCAAGGCACGTATTGTATTGTTGCCATCAAGGATAAAAAGATGGGGTTTATATCATATTGCTTGAGTTTATCCCTCTACATCATGTCATCTTGCCTAAAGCATTACTCTGTTCTTATGAACTTAATACTCTAGATGCATGCTGGATAGCAGTCGATGTGTGGAGTAATAGTAGTAGATGCAGAATCGTTTCGGTCTACTTAACACGGATGTGATGCCTATATTCATAATCATTGCCTAGATATTCTCATAATTATGCGCTCTTTTATCAATTGCTCGGCAGTAATTTGTTCACCCACCGTAATACTTGCTATCATGAGAGAAGCCACTAGTGAAACCTATGTCCCCCGGATCTCTTTCTTATTATATTGCATCTCTTTTATTTACATCGCATCTCGTATAATATTTTGCAATCTTTACTTTCCAATCTATAAAACAAAAATACCAAAAATATTTATCTTACTATCTTTATCAGATCTCACTTTCGCAAGTGACCGTGAAGGGATTGAAAACCCCTTTATCGCATTGGTTGCGAGTTTCTTGGTTGTTTGTGCATGTACTAGGTGAGTTACGTGTTATCTCCTACTAGATTGATACCTTGGTTCTCAAAAACTGAGGGAAATACTTACGCTACTTTGCTACATCACCCTTTCCTCTTCAAGGGAAAACCAACGCATGCTCAAGAGGTAGCAAGAAGGATTTCTGGCGCCGTTGCCGGGGAGATCTACGCTCAAGTGAAGACATACCAAGTACCCATCATAAACTCTTCTCCCTGGCATTACATTATTTGTCATTTGCCTCTCGTTTTCCTCTCCCCCACTTCACCTTTGCCGTTTTATTCGCCCTTTTCCGTTCGCCTCTTTCCGTTGCCTCTTGTGTGTTCGTTCTTAGTGCGGTTTGTTGCCATCATGTCTGAAACTGGGGAGGTTATCATTGAAAAGGATAGTAGTAACGATGGTGGAACCTTTGATGCTTTTGATGAAGAACCTACTATTTTACACACTAAAAAGTTTCGGATTGGTAGTGGTAATATTATTGGAAAAGGAGTTATTCAAGATTTCTTTACTTGCGTTGGTGCTTTGCCCACTATGGGCGGGTCTATTCTTCATAAAACTAGTAGTCTTGCGGATGCTATATCTTTGCTCGTGGTTGGACTTGAAAGACAATTTATCCATATGCGTCCTTGCATACAAAGGTTTTTTCTAGAATTTTCCAATATTGAGCATTCTTCTGTTAAGCGATTAGCTACCATCTTTTTAGCTCATGAGTTCAGATTTATAATAAAAGAGGCCAACGAAATTTTTGCGCATTATAGGGTGGATGCCAGTCGTCCTCCCATAGAAGCAATCTTTTTTTATCAAGAATACATAATGCATTTACGATCTTTAGATCATGTTGCTTTTAATGAAAACCCTAGAAAAAAGGTTCCCACTGATGTTCTAGTTGACAGGATTTCTGAACTTAATAATAATTTTGCTATCCAGAACAATGGGTTAGGTTTTTCCCTTGAACAAAGGCTCATGACTTTTTTCCAAAAGAATGCTTACAATGATGAATTGGTTGTGCAATATGAGGGGCCAAAGGAGGAACCAATACCTCCCGAGCTTGATCTTGGGGACTTTTGTCCCATTAAATTTAGCCCTTTTGATTACTTTTGCTTGCCACAAAGAAAACTTGCTGCTGAACGTAGGGAGTATGAGATGAGTTTTCGCGATTTGCCTTATCATTATCATGGCAATACCTAAATCTATTCTTGCTTTTATGCCTTGCTAGGGGTGTTAAACGATAGCGCTTGTTGGGAGGCAACCCAATTTTATTTTTGATATTTACTTTTTGTTCCTATTTAGTAATAAATATTTTATCTAGCCTCTGTTATGATTGTGTTTTCTATGTTTTAATTAGTGTTTGTGCCAAGTAAATCCTTTAGGATCTTTTGGGGTGATTGTTGTTTGATCTTGTTGATAAAAACAGAAAGTATGCACTCACGAAAATAATTTTCATTTTTTACCAGAGGGCGATAAAATACCAATTCCAACTGAAATAGATCAATATACAAATTATTTAGGTCGTCCTAAGTTTTCAGAATTTTTGGAGTTACATAAGTATACGAAACCTCCTGATTGCTACAGACTGTTCTGTTTTGACAGATTCTGTTTTTTGTGTGTTGTTTGCTTATTTTGATGAATCTATGGATAGTATCGAGGGGTATGAACCATATAGAAGTTGGAATACAGTAGGTTTAACACCAAGATAAATAAATAATGATTTAATGACAGTACATTGAAGTGGTGGTTTGCCTTCTTATACTAATAGAGGTCATGAGATTTTCTGTTGAGTTTTGTGTTGTGAAGTTTTCAAGTTTTTTGTGTAAAGATTTGATGGATTTTGGAACAAGGAGTGGCAAGAGCCTAAGCTTGGGGATGCCCATGGCACCCCAGGGTAAAATTCAAGGATAACCAAAAGCCTAAGCTTGGGGATGCCCCGGAAGGCATCCCCTTTTTCATCTTCGTCTATCGGTAACTTTACTTGAGGCTATATTTTTATTCACCACATGATATGTATTTTGCTTGGAGCGTCTTGTATGATTTAAGTCTTTGCTTTTTAGTTTACCACAATCATCCTTGTTGTACACACCTTTTCGGAGAGACACGCATGAATCGGAATTTATTAGAATACTCTATGTGCTTCACTTATATCTTTTGAGCTAGATAATTTTGCTCTAGTGCTTCACTTATATCTTTTTAGAGCATAGTGGTGGTTTTATTTTATAGAAATTATTGATCTCTCATGCTTCACTTATATTATTTTGAGAGTCTTTTAGAATATCATGGAAATTTTCTTGGTTATAAAATTAGTCCTAATATGATGAGCATTCAAGATGGGTATAATAAAACATTCATATAGAGTGCATTGAATAGTTTAATACTTGATAATTGTTTTGAGATATAAAGATGGTAATATTAGAGTCGTGCTAGTTGAGTAATTGTGAAATTGATAAATACTTGTGTTGAGGTTTGCAAGTCCCGTAGCATGCACGTATGGTAACCGTTGTGTGACAAATATGAAGCATGTGGTGTTCTTTGATTGCTTTCCTTATGAGTGGTGGTCGGGGACGAGCGATGGTCTTTTCCTACCAATCTATCCCCCTAGCAGCATGCGCGTAGTGCTTGGTTTTGATGACTTGTAGATTTTTGCAATAAGTATGTGAGTTTTTTATGACTAATGTTGAGTCCATGGATTATACGCACTCTCGCCCTTCCACCATTGCTAGCCTCTCTTGTGTCGCGCAACTTTCGCCGGTACCATAAACCCATCATTTACCTTCCTAAAAACAGCCACCATAACTACCTATTATGGCATTTCCTTAGCCATTCCGAGATATATTGCCATGCAACTTTCCACCGTTCCATTTATTATGACACGCTTCATCATAGTCATATTCCTTTGCATGATCATGTAGTTGACATCGTATTTGTGGCATGGACACCATTCATAACTTGTTATACATGTCACCCTTGATTCATTGCACATCCCAGTACACCGCCGGAGGCATTCACATAGAGTCATATTTTGTTCTAAGTATCGAGTTGTAATTGTTGAGTTGTAAGTAAATAAAAGTGTGATGATCTTCATTATTAGAGCATTGTCCCATGTGATGAAAGGATGGTGGAGACTATGATCCCCCCACAAGTCGGGATGAGACTCCGAACGGAAAAAAGTGGCCATAAAAAAAGAGGAGGCCCAAACAAAAAAATGATGAGAGAAAAAGAGAGAAGGGGTGATGTTACTATCCCTTTTCCACACTTGTGCTTCAAAGTAGCACCATGATCTTCATGATAGAGAGTCTCTTATGTTGTCACTTTCATATATTAGTGACAATTTTTCATTATAGAACTTGGCTTGTATATTCCAATGATGGGCTTCCTCAAATTGCCCTAGGTCTTCGTGAGCAAGCAAGTTGGATGCACACCCACTTAGTTTCTTTTGTTGAGCTTTCATACACTTATAACTCTAGTGCATCCGTTGCATGGCAATCCCTACTCACTCACATTGATATCTATTGATGGGCATCTCCATAGCCCATTAATATGCCTAGTTGATGTGAGACTATCTTCCTCCTTTTTGTCTTCTCCACAACCAACATTCTATTCCACCCATAGTGCTATGTCCATGGCTTGCGCTCATATATTGCATGAAAGTTGAAAAAGTTTGAAAATGCTAAGTATGTAACAATTGCTTGGCTTGTCATCGGGGTTGTGCATGATGGGAGCATTTTGTGTGACAGAAATGAAGCATGGCCAAACTATATGATTTTGTATGGATGCGCTTTCTTTGGCTATGTTATTTTGAGAAGACATAATTCCTTGGTTAGTATGCTTGAAGTATTATTATTTTTATGTCAATATTAAACTTTTGTCTTGGATCTTTTGGATCTGAATCTTCATGCCACAATAAAGAAAATTACATTGAAAATTATGTTAGGTAGCATTCCATATCAAAAATTCTGTTTTTATCATTTACCTACTCGAGGACGAGCAGGAATTAAGCTTGGGGATGCTTGATACGTCTCCAACGTATCTATAATTTTTGATTGTTCCATGCTATTATATTATCTGTTTTGGATGTTTAATGGGCTTTAATATGCTCTTTTATATTATTTTTGGGACTAACCTATTAACCGGAGGCCCAGTGCTAGTTTCTGTTTTTTGCCTATTTTAGTGTTTCGTAGAAAGGGAATATCAAACGGAATCCAAACGGAACGAAACCTTCGCGAGGATCTTTCTTGGAACAAACGCAATCCAGGAGACTTGGAGTGGAAGTCTGGAAGTCTATGAGGCGGCCACGAGGTAGGAGGGCGCGCCCATGGGGGGTAGGCGCGCCCCCACCCTCGTGGGTCCCACGGAGCTCTACCGACGTACTTCTTTTGCCTATATATAGTATTATACCCTAAAAACATCAAGGGAGCCACAAAACCACTTTTCACCACCGCAACCTTCCGTACCCGTGAGATCCCATCTGGGGCCTTTTCCTGTGATCTGCCAGAGGGGGATTCGATCACGGAGGGCTTCTACATCAACACCATAGCCTCTCCGTTGATGTGTGAGTAGTTTACCACAGACCTTCGGGTCCATAGTTATTAGCTAGATGGCTCTTCTCTATCTTTGGTTCTCAATACAAAGTTCTCCTCAATGTTCTTGGAGGTCTATTCGATATAATTCTTTTTGCGGTGTGTTTGCCGAGATCCGATGAATTGTGGATTTATGATTAAGTTTATCTATGAATAATATTTGGTTCTTCTCTGAATTCTTATATGCATGATTTGGTATCTTTGCAAGTCTCTTTGAATTATCGATTTAGTTTGGCCTAGTAGATTGATCTTTCTTGCCATGGGAGAAATGCTTAGCTTTGGGTTCAATCTTGCGGTGTCCTTTCCCAGTGACAGTAGGGGCAGCAAGGCACGTATTGTATTGTTGCCATCGAGGATAAAAAGATGGAATTTATATCATATTGCTTGAGTTTATCCCTCTACATCATATCATCTTTCCTAAAGCATTACTCTGTTCTTATGAACTTAATACTCTAGATGCATGCTAGATAGCGGTTGATGTGTGGAGTAATAGTAGTAGATGTAGAATCGTTTCGGTCTACTTAACACGGACGTGATGCCTATATTCATAATCATTGCCTAGATATTCTCATAATTATGCGCTCTTCAATCAATAGCTCGGCAGTAATTTGTTCACCCACCGTAATACTTGCTATCATGAGAGAAGCCACTAGTGAAACCTATGGCCCCCGGGTCCCTTTCTTATTATATTGCATCTCTTTTATTTACATCGCATCTCATTTAATATTTTGCAATCTTTACTTTCCAATCTATACAACAAAAATACCAAAAATATTGATCTTACTATCTTTATAAGATCTCACTTTCGCAAGTGACCGTGAAGGGATTGACATCCCCTTTATCGCGTTGGTTGCGAGGTTCTTGTCAGGTACTAGGTGACTTGCGTGTTATCTCCTACTGGATTGATACCTTGGTTCTCAAAAACAGAGGAAAATACTTACGCTACTTTGCTGTAGTTTTTGAGAACCGAGGTATCAATCTAGTAGGAGATAACACGCAAGTCACCTAGTACCTACACAGACAATCAAGAACCTCGCAACCAACACGATAAAGGGGTTGCAATCCCTTCACGGTCACTTGCGAAAGTGAGATCTTATAAAGATAGTAAGGTAGATATTTTTGGTATTTTTGTTGTATAGATTGGTAAGTAAAGATTGCAAAATAGTAAACGAGATGCGATGTAATTAAAAGAGATGCAATATAATAAGAAAGAGACCCGGGGGCCATAGGTTTCACTAGTGGCTTCTCTCATGATAGCATGTATTACAGTGGGTGAACAAATTACTGCCGAGCAATTGATAGAAGATCGCATAGTTATGAGAATATCTAGGCAATGATTATGAATATAGGCATCACGTTTGTGTTAAGTAGACCGAAACAATTCTGCATCTACTACTATTACTCCACACATCGACCGCTATCCAGCATGCATATAGAGTATTAAGTTCATAAGAATAGAGTAATGATTTAGGCAAGATGACATGAAGTAGAGGGATAAAATCAAGCAATATGATATAAACCCCATCTTTTTATCCTCGATGGCAACAATACAATACGTGCCTTATTGCTCCTACTGTCACTGGGAAAGGACACCGCAAGATTGAACCCAAAGCTAAGCACTTCTCCCATTGCAAGAAAGATCAATATAGTAGGCCAAACTAAACCGATAATTCGAAGAGACTTGCAAAGATATCAAACCATGCATATAAGAATTCAGAGAAGAACCAAATATTATTCATAGATAAATTGATCATAAATCCACAATTCATCGGATCTCGGCAAACACACCGCAAAAAGTATTACATTGAATAGATCTCCAAGAACATCAAGGAGAACTTTGTATTGAGAACCGAAGAGAGAGAAGAAGCCATCTAGCTAATAACTATGGACCCGAAGGTCTGTGGTAAACTACTCACACATCATCGGAGAGGCTATGATGTTGATGTAGAAGCCCTCCGTGATCGAATCCCCCTCCGGCAGATCGCCGGAAAAGGCCCCAGATGGGATCTCACGGGTACAGAAGGTTGCGGCAGTGGAAAAGTGGTTTTTTTGGCTCCCCCTGATGTTTTTAGGGTATAAGAGTATATATAGGCGAAAGAAGTACGTCGGTGGAGCTCCATGGGGCCCACGAGGGTGGGGCGCGCCTAATCCCCTGGGTGCGCCCTCCTATCTCGTGGACGCCTCACGAAGTTCTAGACTTCCACTCCAAGTCTCCTGGTTTGCGTTTATTCCATGAAAGATCCTCACGAAGGTTTCGTTCCGTTTGATATTCCTTTTCTACAAAACACTGGAATAGGCAAAAAAACAGAAACTGGCACTGGGCCTCCGGTTAATAGGTTAGTCCCAAAAATAATATAAAAGAGCATATTAAAGCCCATTAAACATCCAAAATAGATAATATAATAGCATGGAACAATCAAAAATTATAGATACGTTGGAGACGTATCAAGCATCTCCAAGCTTAATTCCTGCTCGTCCTCGAGTAGGTAAATGATAAAAACATAATTTTTGATGTGGAATGCTACCTAACATAATTTTCAATGTAATTTTCTTTATTGTGGCATGAATGTCCATATCCGAAAGATTCAAGACAAAAGTTTAATATTGACATAAAAATAACAATACTTCAAGCATACTAACCACGCAATTATGTCTTCTCAAAATAACATAGCCAAAGAAAGCTCATCCCTACAAAATCATATAGTTTGGCCATGCTTCATTTTCGTCACACAAAATGCTCCCATCATGCACAACCCGAATGACAAGCCAAGCAATTGTTTCATACTTTAGCATTCTCAAACTTTTTCAACTTTCACGCAATATATGAGTGTGAGCCATGGACATAACACTATAGGTGGAATAGAATGGTGGTTGTGGAGAAGACAAAAAGGGAGAAGATAGTCTCACATCAACTAGGCGTATCAATGGGCTATGGAGATGCCCATCAATAGATATCAATGTGAGTGAGTAGGCATTGCCATGCAATGGATGCACTAGAGCTATAAGTGTATGAAAGCTCAACAAAAGAAACTAAGTGGGTGTGCATCCAACTTGCTTGCTCACAAAGACCTAGGGCAATTTGAGGTAGCCCCTCATTGGAATATACAAACCAAGTTCTATAATGAAAAATTCCCACTAGTATATGAAAGTGACAACATAAGAGACTCTCTATCATGAAGATCATGGTGCTACTTTGAAGCACAAGTGTGGAAAAAGGATAGTAACATTGCCCCTTCTCTCTTTTTCTCTCATTTTTTTGGGCCTTCTCTTTTTTATGGCCTATTTTTTTCGTCCGGAGTCTCATCCCGACTTGTGGGGGAATCATAGTCTCCATAATCCTTTCCTCACATGGGACAATGCTCTAATAATGAAGATCGTCACACTTTTATTTTACTTACAACTCAAGAATTACAACTTGATACTTAGAACAAAATATGACTCTATGTGAATGCCTCCGGCGGTGTACCGGGATGTGCAATGAATCAAGAGTGACATGTATAAAAAATTATGAATGGTGTCCATGCCACACATACGATGTCAACTACATGATCATGCAAAGCAATATGACTATGATGAAGTGTGTCATAATAAACGGAACGGTGGAAAGTTGCATGGCAATATATCTCATAATGGCTATGGAAATGCCATAATAGGTAGGTATGGGGGCTGTTTTGAGGAAGGTAAATGATGGGTTTATGGTACCAGCGAAATTTGCGCGGCACAAGAGAGGCTAGCAATGGTGGAAGGGTGAGAGTGCGTATAATCCATGGACTCAACATTAGTCATAAAGAACTCACATACTTATTGCAAAAATCTACAAGTCATCAAAACCAAGAACTACGTGCATGCTCCTAGGAGGATAGATTGGTAGGAAAAGACCATCGCTCGTCCCCGACCGCCACTCATAAGGAAGGCAATCAAAGAAACACCTCATGCTTCAAATTTGTCACACAACAGTTACCATACGTGCATGCTACGGGACTTGCAAGCCTCAATACAAGTAATTCTCCATTTCACAATTACTCAACTAGCATGACTCTAATATCACCATATTTATATCTCAAAACAATTATCAAGTATCAAACTTCTCGTAATGCACTCTATATGAAATTTTTTATTATACCCATCTTGAATGCCCATCATATTAGGACTAATTTTATAACCAAAGCAAATTACCATGCTGTTCTAAAAGACTCTCAAAATAGTATAAGTGAAGCATGAGAGATCAATAATTTCTACAAAATAAAACCACCACCGTGCTCTAAAAAGATATAAGCAAAGCACTAGAGCAAAATTATCTAGCTCAAAAGATACAAGTGAAGCACATAGAGTATTCTAATAAATTCTGATTAATGTGTGTCTCTCCCATAAGATGTGTACAACAAGGATGATTGTGGTAAACTAAAAAGTAAGGACTCGTATCATACAAGACACTCCAAGCAAAACACATATCATGTGGTGAATAAAAATATAGCCTCAAGTAAAGTTACCGATAGACGAAGACGAAAGAGGGGATGCCTTCCGGGGCATCCCCAAGCTTAGGATTTTGGTTGTCCTTCAACTTTACCTTGGGGTGCCTTGGGCATCCCCAAGCTTATGCTCTTGCCTCTCCTTGTTCCAAAATCCATCAAATCTTTACCCAAAAACTTGAAAACTTCACAACACAAAACTCAACAGAAAATCTCATGAGCTCCGTTAGTATAAGAAAGCAAACTACCACTTTAATGTACTGTAATTAACTCATTCTTTATTTATATTGGTGTTAATCCTACTGTATTCCAACTTCTCTATGATTCATACCCCCCGATACTAGCCATAGATTCATCAAAATAAGCAAACAACACACGAAAAAGAGAATCTGTCAAAACAAAACAGTCTGTAGCAATCTGGAGGTTACGAATACTTCTCTAACTCCAAAAATTCTGAAAAATTAGGAAGACCGGAATAATTTTTATATTGATCTACTGCAGCTGAAATTGGTATTTTATCGCTCTATGGTAAAAAACGAAAATTATTTTCGTGTGTGCATACTTTCTGTTTTTTTTCAACAAGATCAAACAACAATCACCCAAGAAGATCCTAAAGGCTTTACTTTGAACAAACACTAATTTAAACATAAAAAACACAATCATAACAGAGGCTAGATAAATTATTTATTACTAAACAAGAACAAAAAGTAAAGAACAGAAATAAAATTGGGTTGCCTCCCAACAGGCGCTATCGTTTAACGCCCCTAGCTAGGCATAAAAGCAATTCTTCAATTGGTATGCAATTCTTCAATTGAAAACTCATAACCCTTAGGAGGTTCTTTGTTTTTGCTAATGATCAAACTCCTCGGCAAGAAATCAAGAAATTCATTTGCAGCAAAAGGTTCCTTAATGATATTGAAAAAGTTGGGGTGAACACTTATTGATTTGAGATCTTCATTTTTACTAGAAGATTCACCCTTATTTTTAGGAACATAGATAAACTTGGCAACTTTGGTAGGAGAAGGGTTTGAGGTATTTTTAACGGCAGAAAAAGCGGTCCCCAAGTTGGTAATAATATCTTCGAGTTTATCAATTCTAGTGGAATCTTTATCTATGTTCTCATTAACTATGGGTTTCTTTTCCTTAAGATTTTTTAGAGTAACTCCTACCTTGGATCCATATTGGGCAATTTTATTTTCAATAATATCAAGCCTTTGCGTCTCATGTTCCAAGGTTAAAATAGTTCCATTGACCAAAAGAGGTGGTTGGCCTGACAAATCTATCATAGCATTATAAGAATCAAAAGTATGTCTACCCAAGAAATTCCCTCTAGTAATGGTATCAAGAATATATCTATTCCAAGGGGTGATGCCAATGTAAAAATTGCGACGAAGAATGGAAGTAGATTGCTTTCTAGTGGATCTTTTTTGAGCATTGCAAATTCTATACCAAGCATCTTTTAGATTTTCTCCCTCCCTTTGTTTGATTTTCTCCCTCCCTTTGTTTAAAATTAAGAACTTCATTATTGGAGTATTAACAATGATATAAGGACTAGCCATGAAGGCGAAACAGACGAACTAACACACGGACACACCAGAAGCAAGCGAAAAGAGGCGAACCGGAAAGGGGTGAATAAAAACGGCAAAGGTGAAGTGGGGGAGAGGAAAACAAGAGGCAAATGGAAAATAATGTAATGCGAGGGAGAAGAGTTTATGACGGGTACTTGGTATGTCTTGACATGAGTGTAGATCTCCCCACCAACGGCGCCAGAAATCCTTCTTGCTACCTCTTGAGCATGCGTTGGTTTTCCCTTGAAGAGGAAAGGGTGATGCAGCAAAGTAGCATAAGTATTTCCCTCAGTTTTTTAGAACCAAGGTATCAATCCAGTAGGAGATAACACGCAAGTCACCTAGTACCTACACAAACAATCAAGAACCTCGCAACCAACACGATAAAGGGGTTGTCAATCCCTTCACGATCACTTGCAAAAGTGAGATCTGATAAAGATAGTAAGGTAAATATTTTTTGGTATTTTTGTTCTATAGATTTGAAAGTAAAGATTGCAAAATAGTAAACAAGATGTGATGTAAATAAAAGAGATGCAATATAATAAGGAAGAGACCCAGGGGCCATAGGTTTCACTAGTGGCTTCTCTCATGATAGCATGTATTACGATGGGTGAACAAATTACTGCTGAGCAATTGATAGAAGAGCGCATATTTATGAGAATATCTAGGCAATGATTATGAACATAGGCATCACGTCCATGTTAAGTAGACCGAAACGATTCTACATCTACTACTATTACTCCATGCATTGACCGCTATCGAGCATGCATCTAGAGTATTAAGTTCATAAGAACAGAGTAATGCTTTAGGAAAGATGACATGAACTAGAGTGATAAACTCAGGCAATATGATATAAACCCCATCTTTTTATCCTCAATGGCAACAATACAATACGTGCCTTGATGCCCCTACTGTCACTGGGAAAGGACACCGCAAGATTGAACCCAAAGCTAAGAACTTCTCCCATTGCAAGAAATATCAATCTAGTAGGCTAAACTAAACCGATAATTCGAAGAGACTTGCAAAGATATAAAATCATGCATATAAGAATTCAGAGAAGAACCAAATATTATTCATAGATAAACTTGATCATAAATCCACAATTCATCAGATCTCGGCAAACACACTGCAAAAAGCATCACACATAATTTCAAAGGGTAAATTCCAATCAGGTGGCTGAACAATAGGCGCAGAGATCAATGCTTTCTTAAGTATTTAAAATGCTTCTACACAATCATCATCAAAAACAAATGGTATATCTTTTTGTAATAAATTAGTCAGAGGCCGAGAAATTTTTGAGATGTCCTTAATGAACCTCCTATAAAATCCGGCGTGACCAAGGAAACTTCTTATACCTTTGATGTCCTTGGGACATGACATCTTTTCAATAGCATCAACCTTGGCTTTATCAACCTCAATACCTCTTTCAGAAACTTTATGCCCCAAGACAATACCTTCATTAACCATAAAGTGGCACTTTTCCCAATTCAAGACAAGATTAGTTTCTTCACATCTCTGCAAAACTCGATCAAGGTTGCTCAAGAGATCATCAAAAGAAGATCCATAGACGGAGAAATCGTCCGTGAAAACCTCACAAATCTTTTCACAAAAGTCAGAGAATATAGCCATCATGCATCTTTGAAAGGTAGCAGGTGCATTACATAAACCAAAAGGCATACGTCTATAAGAAAAAGTACCAAAAGGACAAGTAAATGTAGTCTTTGATTGATCCTTGGCTGACACAAGTATTTGAGAGAAACCAGAATAACCATCTAGAAAGCAAAAATGTGTATGTTTGGATAATCTTTCTAGCATTTGATCGATAAAAGGTAAGGGGTAATGATCCTTTTTAGTGGCCTTATTTAATTTGCGGAAATCAATTACCATCCTATAACCTATAATAATTCTTTGAGGAATCAATTCATCTTTATCATTAGGAACAACAGTAATACCTCCCTTCTTAGGGACACAATGGACATGACTTACCCACTGACTATCAGCAACGGGATAGATTATACCTGCCTCAAGGAGCTTTAGTATTTCTTTTCGTACCACTTCTTTCATTTTAGGATTCAGCCATCATTGATGATCACGAACTGGTTTAGCATCTTCTTCCAAATTTATTTTATGTTGACATAGAGTGGGACTAATGCCCTTAAGATCATCAAGAGTATACCAATAGCAGCACGGTGCTTCTTCAGAGTTTTCAATAATCTCTCTTCCTCATGCTCTGAAAGGTTAGCACTAATAATAACAGGATATATCTTTTTCTCATCAAGATAAGCATATTTAAGAGTATCAGGCAACGGTTTAAGCTCAAACACGGGATCACCCTTGGGTGGAGGAGGATCCCCTAAGATTTCAACAGGTAAATTGTTTTTCAGAATAGGTTCCTGTTTAAAGAATACTTCATCTATTTCCCTTCTTTCATTCATAAACATATCATTTTCATGGTCTAGCAAATATTGTTCTAAAGGATCACTAGGAGGTACGACAATAGAAGCAAGACCAATAATTTCATCCTTATTAGGTAATTCTTCTTCATGGTGTTGTCTACTAAATTTAGAGAAATTAAATTCATGAGACATATCATCTAAATCGATAGTAACAACATCCATTTGCAATCTATCTTAGCATTAACAGTTTTTAAGAAGGGTCTACCAAATATAATGGGACAAAAGATATCTTGTGGGGAACCAAGAACAAGAAAATCAGCAGGATATTTAGTTTTCCCACACAAGATTTCAACATCTCTAACAATTCCCATTGGTGAAATAGTATCTCTATTCAGGGGCGGAGCCACGTTATCGCTTCCGGTGTCACTGGCACCGGGTAAAGTACGTGCTTACCTTATACATAGTCCTGATTTTTGGCCTGGACACCGGTAATTATTGGACCTGCACACCGGCCAGCCCAGACAAACACAGGCGAGGCAGTGCAGCCCAGCTATAAATTAATCGATCCCTGGTCCTGTACGTGCGCGTGTTGAAAAAAAGAACTATCGACCCCCATACGGCTGTACCCTACCTGTAGGTGCGCCTGTTCGGTTGCTCGTCCGCTCGGCTTCTGCGCTTCAACCCTCACAGCACCGCTGTTCTCAGCCCTTCTCCGTCGCGCGGCCAGCCGCCGGTCCGCCGAGCTGCCGTTGTTCAAGCATCGCTAGCCGGCCACCTCTACCCTCGCCCCACTCAGGGATTGTTGGAAATTCGAGGTACGTCTCAACTCTCAACTCAGCACTTGGTAATTGCCGATCTCTCTCAAATCTGAAATCTCTATTCAACTGTGTGTAGGAATTTCATTTTTTTAATTTCTGTTTTTCTAATTGTAAGGCTAGGGTCTTAAAATTTGAAGGTATTACAATTGGGGACAATTCGCTGCGATTCATATATAACTAGGGGAGGATTATTTTTGTGACATCAATGAGGCACAATGTCGAGTAAGTTTAGGTCCCTAATCGTATCATTCAATCAATACGTTTTGTTTATTGTTTCTATTCTTGCATATGCAAACACAAATAATGTAACTCGTACATTCTTGCTAATACAATAATAATTAATCACAGGAGAATTTATGGAAAGGTTTAAAAAAAAATGAAGACCTCGGCATAAGATGATATAACTAGCCCATCACATTCAGAATATATTGACATATGTCGTCATCTGATCATATTTGTTTTCATTGTTTGGAGTTCTTATGCTTAATTGTTCAAATTTACATAATCAATTAGTATTTCAAGTGGAAGTGAACAATTTATTTTGGTAAGAAATCTTGTTGCCATATAATTTGTGTTGTTGGGTGTGTTATTTATATATACTCCCTCTGTAAAGTAATACAAGATAGTGATGTAAAAAGTCTTATATTACTTTACAGAGGGTATTATTGCTTAGTGTCCATCCTTGTATATATGATGTGCACATGGACACCGGAACATTTTTTTTCTGGATCCGCCCCTGTCTCTATTGGCAAGTTTAATTGTGACATCAATATCTTCTATCTCAGCAGGTGCAATATCATGCATAATTTCTTTGTATAAGCTGTAAGGTATTGCACTAGCACTAGCACCCATATCACATAAGCCATGATAACAATGATCTCCTATTTTAACAAAAATAATAGGCATGTCTACCACAAGTCTATTTTTATATTTAGCACAAGGTTTAGCAATTCTAGCAGTCTCATCAAGGAAATGAATAACATGCCCATCAATATTATCAGACAAGAGAACTTTAACAATAGCAATATCAGGTTCAACTTTAATTTGCTCAGGAGGTGTATAAGTTTTAATATTGCTTTTACGAACCACAGTTGAAGCTTTAGCATGATCCTTTATCCTAACAGGGAAAGGTGGTTTCTCAGCATAAGAAGTAGGAACAATAGGATCATTATAAGTGATAGCCTTTTCTTCAACTTTAATAGGTGCAGCTACTTTTACTTCTATGGGAGGATGATATTTAAACCACCTCTCCTTGGGGAGATCAACATAAGTAGCAAAAGATCCACAGAAAGAAGCTACTATCTCAGAGTCAAGTCCATATTTAGTGCTAAATTTACGGAAAACATCGGTATCCATAAAAGATTTAACACAATCAAACTTAGGTGTCATACCTGACTCCTTACCTTCGTCGAGGTCCCAATCTTCAGAGTTGTGTTTAATTCTTTCCAATAAATCCCATTAGAATTCAATAGTCTTCATCATAAAAGAGCCAACACAAGAAGTATCGAGCATGGTGCGATTGTTATCAGAAAGCCGAGCATATAAATTTTGAATAATCATCTCTCTTGAGAGCTCATGATTGGGGCATGAATATAACATTGATTTAATCCTCCCCCAAGCTTGAGCGATGCTTTCTCCTTCGCGAGGCCAAAAATTATATATATAATTGTGATCACGATGAACAAGATGCATAGGATAAAACTTCTGATGAAATTCCAATTTCAATCGTTTGTAGTTCCATGACCTCGTATCATCACATAGCCTATACCATGTCAATGGATCTTTCCTCAAAGATAAAGGGAAGACCTTCTTCTTAACAACATCTCCGGGTACACCTGCAAGCTTAAATAATCCACAAACTTCATCAACATATATTAGGTGCTCATCAAGATGCATTGTTCCATCTCCTGCAAAAGGATTAGCTAGCAGTTTTTATAACATACCCGAAGGTAATTCAAAGCAGACATTTTCATATTCAGTAGGTTCAGTAGGTTGAGGAGCAACTCTTTGCTCTACTGGTCGGGGTGAAGATACCCCGAACAAGCCCCTCAGAGGATTACTTTCCATAGTAACAAGTGACAGTAAATTTTAGCACACTATACAAATTTTTCCTTACCAAATTCCACCTACCAAAGGCGCTTCACTCCCCAGCAACGGCGCCAGAAAAGAGTCTTGATAACCCACAAGTATAGGGGATCTATCGTAGTCCTTTCGGTAAGTAAGAGTGTCGAACCCAACGAGGAGCAGAAGGAAATGATAAGCGGTTTCTAGCAAGGTATTCTCTACAAGTACTGACATAAGTTGTAACAGATAGTTTTGTGATAAGATAATTTGTAACGAACAACAAGTAACAAAAGTAAATAAAGTGCAGCAAGGTGGCCCAATCCTTTTTGTAGCAAAGGACAAGCATGTACAAACTCTTATATAGAGAAAAGCGCTCCCGAGGACACATGGGAATACCGTCAAGCTAGTTTTCATCACGTTCATATGATTCGCGTTCGATACTTTGATAATCTGATATGTGGGTGGACCGGTGCTTGGGTACTGTCCTTACTTGGACAAGCATCCCACTTTTGATTAACCTCTATTGCAAGCATCCGCAACTACAACAAAAGTATTAAGGTAAACCTAACCATAGCATGAAACATATGGATCCAAAGCAGCCCCTTACGGAGCAACGCATTAACTAGGGTTTAAGCTTCTGTCACTCTAGCAACCCATCATCTACTTATTACTCCCCAATGCCTTCCTCTAGGCCCAAACAATGGTGAAGTGTCATGTAGTCGACGTTCACATGACACCACTAGAGGGATGGCAACATACATCTCATCAAAATATCGAACGAAGACCTAATTCACATGACTACTAATAGCAAGACTTCTCCCATGTCCTCAGGAACAAACATAACTACTCACAAAGCATATTCATGTTCATAATCAGAGGGGTATTAATATGCATATAGGATCTGAACATATGATCTTCCACCAAATAAACCAACTAGCATCAACTACAAGGAGTAATTAATACTACTAGCAACCCACAGGTACCAATCCCGGACTTGGAGACAAGAATTGGATACAAGAGATGAACTAGGGTTTTGAGAGGAGATGGTGCTGGTGAAGATGTTGATGGAGATTGCCCTCTCCCGATGAGAGGAGCGTTGGTGATGACGATGGCGATGATTTCCCCCTCCCGGAGGGAAGTTTCCCTAGCAGAACAGCTCCGCCAGAGCCCTAGATTGGTTCCGCCAAGGTTCCGCCTCGTGGCGGCAGAGTTTCGTCCAAGAAGATGGCTTTTGATTTTTTCCTCATCGAAAGACCTCATATAGCAGAAGATGGTCATCAGAGGGCTACCAGGGGGCCCATGAGGTAGGGGGCGTGCCCAGGGGGGTAGGGCGCGCCCCCACCCTCGTGGGCAGGGTGTGGCCCCCCTGGTGAACTTCTTGCGATCAATATTTATTATATATTCTGAAATTGACTTCTGTGAAGTTTTGGGACTTTTGGAGCTGTGAAGAATAGGTCTCTAATATTTGCTCCTTTTCCAGCCCAGAATCCCAGCTGTCGGCATTCTCCCTCTTTATGGAAACCTTGTAAAATAAGAGAGAATAGGCATAAGTATTGTGACATAATGTGTAATAACAGCCCATAATGTAATAAATATCGATATAAAAGCATGATGCAAAATGGACGTATCAACTCCCCCAAGCTTAGACCTCGCTTGTCCTCAAGCGAAAGCCGAAATTGAAAAATATGTCCACATGTTTAGAGATAGAGGTGTCGATAAAAATAAAATATGGACATGAGGGCATTATGATCATTCTTAGAATCAGCAACTTATATAATTCTTGTCATATAATTTCTTATGCTAGAGTAATAATTCAATCACAATTTCAAGTATGAATCATAAACTTCATTGACAACTAACAAACTATAATCTCAGTCATTGGAGCAATTGCAATTTATCATAACATAGGAAAGAGGCAACATATAAGAGCTTTTCAGCAAGTCCACATACTCAACTATCCTATAGTCTTTCACAATTGATGACACTCACACAATTCTTATGGGTATGGAGTTTTGATCGGACACAGAGAAAGATAGGGGCTTATAGTTTTGCCTCCCAACGTTTTACCTCAAAGGTAATGTCAACAATAATAGTTCATGAAAACTCACATCTAATTAGCCATATATACCAGGATCTTTCCAACATACTGTGCTTGCCAAAGGATAAAATGTAGAAAGGAAGGATGAAGATCACCATGACTCTTATGCAAGGTAGGAGCTAAAAGTAAAAGATAGGCCCTTCGCAGAGGGAAGCAGAGGTTGTCATGCACTTTTATGGTTGGATGCACAAAATCTTGGTGCGAAAGAACGTCACTTTATATTGCCACTTGTGATATGGACCTTTATTATGCAGTCTGTCACTTTTATTTCTTCCATAACACACGATCGTATAAAGTTTATTTTCTCCCACACTAATAAGTCATACATATTTAGAGAGCAATTTTTATTTCTTTTCACTGATGACAACTTACTTGGAGGATCTTACTCAATCCATAGGTAGGTATGGTGGACTCTCATGGCAAAATTGGTTTAAGGGTATTTGGAAGCACAAGTAGTATCTCTACTTGGTGCTATGAATTTGGCTAGCATGAGAGGGAAAGGCAAGCCCAACCATGTTGGATGATCCATGACAATATAATTTATCTCAGATGTAAGAAAACATAACCCATTACGTTGTCTTCCTTGTCCAACGTCAACTCTTTAGCATGCCATATTTTAGTGAGTGCTCACAATCATAAAAGATGTCCAAGATAGTATATCTATATGTGAAGACCTCTCTTTATTTATTACTTCCTATTAATTGCAACGATGACCAAAACTATGCTTGTCAACTCTCAACAACTTTTATTCATCCTACTCTTTCTATGTGAGCTCATTACTCTCCATGAGATCCATATGATCTCTTTGTTTCTTTTTATTTCTTACTCTTTTCTTTTATTCACTTAGGATCATGGCAAAATAATCAAGCCCTTGACTCAACACTAATCTTTATTATATATAGCTCACGGACACGATTACATAGAAGGATCGTAAAGCAAAACTCACAACTAGATCATACTAAGAACTTTTATTCTACTAGATCAAGATATTACCAAAAGGATCGAACTAAGAAAAATGGTAAAGATAAAAGTGATGGTGATACGATACCGGGGCACTCCCCCAAGCTTGGCAGTTGCCAAGGTAAGTGCCCATACCAGATACTCAATTCTTCTTTGTTGGTGGAGAAGGTGATGGTTTTTTTGATGGCGTAGGTTTCTTCCTTAATTTACGCTTGAGGACAGAATTTTGGTCCCTTAGGTCCTCGATCTCCTGCTCCAAGCTCAATATCTTTTTGCATAGTTCCTGTTTGTTTTCCTTCAAGAGGCGAAAAGGGATAAACTCGATCTTAGGTTTCTTTACTCTATCAGGGAGGCTTGACTTTTTGAACTCCACATGCATGTCCCCAGGTTGAGGTAGTGGGGCTTCATCTTCATCTGAGCTCGTCTCCTCCTTTCCCTTTGGTTCATAGTCCTCTTCTTCTTCCGTAGTCCAACCACAACGCTCCACATCCCCATAGACTTTAGGATTTGCAAGGTAATCAGCCACATAGCTCTCTCCTTCCGAATCCTGGGATGACATGTTGCTCAAATCTGCAGCAGGACAGGTCGAAACAAAGACAGGAGATATTTGCGTGATACGAGAGTCAAAACTTCCGGGAGATTATATAATGAATTTTTACCGACCAAAATATGTGTCGTGTAAGAAAATGGAGTCCGGAGAGCACACGAGGTGCCCACGAGGTAGGGGGGCGCACCCAGTGGGGTAGGGCGCGCCCTCCACCCTCATGGAGGCCTCGTGTCCTTCCCGGATTGCTACTTATTTTTCTATTTTTCTAAATAATCCAAAACGAGAAATATTACCTTAAAACTGTTTTGGAGTCGGTTACTTACCGTACCACATACCTATTCCTTTTCGGAGTCTGAAACATTCCGGAAAGTGTCCCTTATGTATTCCTCCGGGGTTACGGTTTCAATAACATTGGTTTCAACATTTATAGGATTACCTGAGATATAATGTTTAATTCTTTGACTGTTCACCACCTTCGGATTTGTGCCTTCGAAGTTGTTGTTTTTTATGGCACCGGAACGATAGACCTCCTCGATAACGTAAGGACCTTCCCATTTAGCATTGTTGAGGAAATCATTAACTGGTAGCTGCTCAATCGGCTGGTGAGTAGGGGATTAATAGGCTAATCGGCAAGTTAATAAGCCATTTGATCAATTAATCGGACGATTTATCGGGTAATCGGCTACTCGGGGGCCCTATGAGTAGGGATTAATGGCAAGTTAACTGGTTAATCGGATGAATTCTTGAACAGGGCCATTTAGAGAGAAGTTTTCCTGCAAAAATTCTTAAACGAGAGTTGTATAGCATACATAATCACCTACGTTAAACTCACGCTTTTGTATTCTTTTGTCATGCCATCTTTTAACTTTTTCTTTAAATAATTTGGCATTTTCGTAGGATTGGGTTCTCCATTCATCGAGTGAGCTAATATCAAATAACCTCTTCTCACCGGCAAGTTTGAAATCATAATTGAGTTCTTTAATAGCCCAATATGCCTTATGTTCTAGTTCGAGAGGTAAGTGACATGCTTT
The DNA here is from genome assembly GCF_002162155.2 of Triticum dicoccoides. Taxonomy (NCBI): domain Eukaryota; kingdom Viridiplantae; phylum Streptophyta; class Magnoliopsida; order Poales; family Poaceae; genus Triticum; species Triticum dicoccoides. Next base: position 263,114,645 of record NC_041388.1, read on the forward strand.
TCCATAAACCATTTTATACGGAGATATACCCATAGGATTTTTATATGCAGTTCTATAGGCCCATAATGCATCATCAAGTTTCTTGGACCAATTCTTTCTAGATCTATTAACAGTCTTTTGCAAAATTAATTTGAGTTCTCTATTACTCAATTCTACTTGACCACTAGACTGTGGGTGATAAGGAGATGCAATTCTATGATTAACATCATATTTAGCAAGCATTTTAAGGAAAGCACCATGAATAAAGTGTGAACCACCATCAGTCATTAAATATCTAGGGACTTCAAATCTTGGAAAAATAACTTCTTTAAACATTTTAATAGAGGTGTTATGATCAGCACTACTAGTTGGAATAGCTTCTACCCACTTAGTAACGTAATCAACAACAACTAAAATATGTGTATATCCATTAGAGGAAGGAAATGGTCCCATATAGTCAAAGCCCCAAACATCAAATGGTTCAATAACGAGTGAATAGTTCATAGGCATTTCTTGACGTCTACTAATATTACCAATTCTTTGAAATTCATCACAAGATAAGACAAACTTACGGGCATCTTTGAAGAGAGTAGGCCAATAAAAACCAGATTGCAATACCTTATGTGCAGTTCTATCTCCAACATGGTGTCCTCCATAAGCTTTAGAGTGACACTCGCGTAGGATCTGTTCCTATTCATGCTCAGGTACACAACGTCTAATAACACCATCTACTCCTTCTTTATAAAGATGTGGGTCATCCCAAAAGTAATGCCTCAAATCATAGAAGAACTTTTTCTTTTGCTGGTATGTGAAACTAGGTGGTATAAACTTAGCAACAATGTAATTAGCATAATCAGCATACCATGGAGCAGTATGAGAAGCATTTATGACATTTAATTGCTCATCAGGAAAGCTATCATCAATAGGCAGTGGGTCATCAAGAACATTTTCTAACCTAGACAAGTTGTCTGCAACGGGGTTCTCAGCTCCCTTTCTATCAACAATATGTAAGTCAAATTCTTATAGCAAGAGAACCCATCTAATAAGTCTAGGTTTAGCATCTTTCTTTTCCATAAGATATTTAATAAGCATGATCAGTGTGAATAGTTACTTTAGAATCAACAATATAAGGTCTGAACTTATCACAAGCAAATACAACTGCTAAGAATTCTTTTTCAGCAGTAGCATAATTTCTTTGAGCATTGTCTAGGGTTTTACTAGCATATTGAATAACATTTAATTTCTTATCAGCTCTTTGCCCTAGAACATCACCTACAACATAATCACTAGCATCACACATAATTTCAAAGGGTAAATTCCGATCAGGTGGCTGAACAATAGGTGCAGAGATCAATGCGTTCTTAAGTATTTCAAATGCTTCTACACAATCATCATCAAAAGCAAATGGTATATCTTTTTGTAATAAATTAATCAGAGGCCGAGAAATTTTCGAGAAGTCCTTAATGAACCTCCTATAAAATCCGGCGTGACCAAGGAAACTTCTTATACCTTTGATGTCCTTGCGACATGGCATCTTTTCAATAGCATCAACCTTGGCTTTATCAACCTCAATACCTCTTTCAGAAACTTTATGCCCCAAGACAATACCTTCATTAACCATAAAGTGGCACTTTTCCCAATTCAAGACAAGATTAGTTTCTCCACATATCTGTAAAACTCGATCAAGGTTGCTCAAGCAATCATCAAAAGAATATCCATAGACGGAGAAATCGTCCACGAAAACCTCACAAATCTTTTCACAAAAGTTAGAGAATATAGCCATCATGCATCTTTGAAAGGTAGCAGGTGCATTACATAAACCAAATGGCATACGTGAAAATCTATCTTGTGGCGAACCAAGAACAAGAAAATCAGCAGGATATTTAGTTTTCCCACACAAGACTTCAACATCTCTAACAATTCCCATTGGTGAAATAATATCTCTATTGGTAAGTTTAATTGAGACATCAATATCTTCTATCTCAGCAGGTGCAATATCATGCATAATTTCTTTGTATAAGATGTAAGGTATTGCACTAGCACTAGCACCCATATCACATAAGCCATGATAACAATGATCTCCTATTTTAACAGAAATAATAGGCATGCCTACCACAGGTATGTTTTTATCTATAGCACAAGGTTTAGCAATTCTAGCAGTCTCATCAAGGAAATGAATAACATGCCCATCAATATTATCAGACAAGAGAACTTTAACAATAGCAATATCAGGTTCAACTTTAATTTTCTTAGGAGGTGTATAAGTTTTAATATTGCTTTTACGAACCACAGTTGAAGCTTTACCATGATCCTTTATCCTAACAGGGAAATGTGGTTTCTCAGCATAAGAAGTAGGAACAATAGGATCATTGTAAGTGATAGCCTATTCTTCAACTTTAATAGGTGCAGCTACTTTTACTTCTATGGGAGGATGATATTTAAACCACTTCTCCTTGGGGAGATCAACATAAGTAGCAAAAGATTCACAGAAAGAAGCTACTATCTCAGAGTCAAGTCCATATTTAGTGCTAAATTTACGAAAAACATCGGTATCCATAAAAGATTTAACACAATCAAACTTAGGTGTCATACCTGACTCCTTACCTTTGTCGAGGTCCCAATCTTCATAGTTGCGTTTAATTCTTTACAATAAATCCCATTTGAATTCAATAGTCTTCATCATAAAAGAGCCAGCACAAGAAGTATCGAGCATGGTGCGATTGTTATCAGAAAGCCGAGCATATAAATTTTGAATAATCATCTCTCTTGAAAGCTCATGATTGGGGCATGAATATAACATTGATTTTTAAGCCTCCCCCAAGCTTGAGCGATGCTTTCTCCTTCGCGAGGCCAAAAATTATATATATAATTGCGATCACGATGAACAAGATGCATAGGATAAAACTTCTGATGAAATTCCAATTTCAATCATTTGTAGTTCCATGACCTCGTATCATCACATAGCCTATACCATGTCAATGCATCTTCCCGCAAAGATAAAGGGAAGACCTTCTTCTTAACAACATCTCCGGGTACACCTGCAAGCTTAAATAATCCACAAACTTCATCAACATATATTAGGTGCTCATCAGGATGCATTGTTCCATCTCCTGCAAAAGGATTAGCTAGCAGTTTTTCTAACATAATAAGGAAATTGAAAGCAGACATTTTCATTTTCATTTTCAGTAGGTTCAGTAGGTTGAGGAGCAACTCTTTGCTCTACGGGTCGGGGTGAAGATACCCCGAACAAGCACCTCAGGGGATTACTTTCCATAGTAACAAGTGACAGTAAATTTCAGCACACTCTATAAATTTTTCCTTACCAAATTCCACCTACCAAAGGCGCTTCACTCCCCGGCAACTGTGCCAGAAAAGAGTCTTGATAACCCACAAGTATAGGGGATCTATCGTAGTCCTTTCGGTAATTAAGAGTGTCGAACCCAATGAGGAGCAGAAGGAAATGATAAGCGGTTTCCAACAAGGTATTCTCTGCAAGTACTGAAATAAGTGGTAACAGATAGTTTTGTGATAAGATAATTTGTAACGAGCAACAAGTAATAAAAGTAAATAAAGTGCAGCAAGGTGGCCCAATCCTTTTTGTAGCAAAGGACAAGCATGGACAAACTCTTATATAGAGAAAAGCGCTCCCGAGGACACATGGGAATACTGTCAAGCTAGTTTTCATCACGTTCATATGATTCGCGTTTGGTACTTTGATAATCTGATATGTGGGTGGACCGGTGCTTGGGTACTGTCCTTACTTGGACAAGCATCGCACTTTTGATTAACCTCTATTGCAAGCATCCGCAACTACAACAAAAGTATTAAGGTAAACCTAACCATAGCATGAAACATATGGATCCAAATCAGCCCCTTACGAAGCAACGCATTAACTAGGGTTTAAGCTTCTGTCACTCTAGCAACCCATCATCTACTTATTACTCCCCAATGCCTTCCTCTAGGCCCAAACAATGGTGAAGTGTCATGTAGTCGACGTTCACATGACACCACTAGAGGGATGACAACATACATCTCATCAAAATATCGAACGAAGACCTAATTCACATGACTACTAATAGCAAGACTTCTCCCATGTCCTCAGGAACAAACGTAACTACTCACAAAGCATATTCATGTTCATAATCAGAGGGGTATTAATATGCATATAGGATCTGAACATATGATCTTCCATCAAATAAACCAACTAGCATCAACTACAAGGAGTAATTAACACTACTAGTAACCCACAGGTACCAATCCCGGACTTGGAGACAAGAATTGGATACAAGAGATGAACTAGGGTTTTGAGAGGAGATGGTGCTGGTGAAGATGTTGATGCAGATTGCCCTCTCCCGATGAGAGGAGCGTCGGTGATGATGATGGTGATGATTTCCCCCTCCTGGAGGGAAGTTTCCCCGGCAGAACAGCTCCGCCAGAGCCCTAGATTGGTTCCGCCAAGGTTCCGCCTCATGGCGGTGGAGTTTCGTCCAAGAAGATGGCTTCTGCTTTTTTTCCTCATCGAAAGACCTCATATAGCAGAAGATGGTCATCGGAGGGCCACCAGGGGGCCCACGAGGTAGGGGGGCGCGCCCAGGGGGGTAGGGCGTGCCCCACCCTCGTGGGCAGGGTGTGCCCCCCTGGTGAACTTCTTGCGCTATTTATTATATATTCTGAAATTGACTTCCATGAAGTTTCGGGACTTTTGGAGCTGTGAAGAATAGGTCTCTAATATTTGCTCCTTTTCCAGCCCAGAATCCCAGCTGCCGGCATTCTCCCTCTTTTATGGAAACCTTGTAAAATAAGAGAGAATAGGCATAAGTATTGTGACATAATATGTAATAACAGCCCATAATGCAATAAATATCGATATAAAAGCATGATGAAAAATGGACGTATCAGATCTATCTAGGAGATGCATAACAACGAGAGGGGGAGTGTGTCTATGTACCCTCATAGACCGAAAGCGGAAGCGTTTACTAACGCGGTTGATGTAGTCGAATGTCTTCGCGATCCAACCGATCCAAGCACCGAACGTACGGCACCTCCGCGATCAGCACACGTTCAGCTCGGTGACGTCCCTCGAACTCTTGATCCAGTTGAGGCTGAGGGAGAGTTCTGTCAACACGAAGACGTGGTGACGGTGATGATGAAGTTTACCAGCGCAGGGCTTCGCCTAAGCACTACGACGATATGACTAGTTGTGTAACTGTGGAGGGGGCACCGCACACAGCTAAGAGAAACTTTGATGTGCCTTTGGGGTGCCCCCTCCCACGTATATAAAGGAGGGGGAGGAGGAGGCCGGCCAAGGTGTGGGGCGCCAAGGGGGGACTCCTACTTGGACTCCCGGTCCAAGTAGGATTCGGACCCCCCTTTCCTATTCCAAGAAGGAGAAGGGGGAAAGAGAGGGAGGATTAGAAGGAAAGGGGGGCCGCCCCCCAACCCTAGTCCAATTCAGATAGGGCTTGGGGGCGCGCACCTCCACCTGGCCACCGCCTCCTCTGTTCCACTAGGTCCCATGAAGGCCCATTAACCCCCCGGGGGGTTCCGGTAACCCCCCGGTACTCCAGAAAATGCCCGAACCTATCCAAAACCATTCCAGTGTCCAAACATAACCTTCCAATATATCAATATTTATGTCTCGACCATTTCGAGACTCCTCGTCATGTCCGTGATCTCATCCGAGACTCCAAAAAAACTTCGGTACATCAAATCACATAACTTATAATACAAATCATCATCGAACGTTAAGTGTGCGGACCCTATGGGTTCGAGAACTATGTAGAAATGACCGAGACACATCTCCGGTCAATAACCAATAGCGGAACCTAGATGCTCATATTGGTTCCTACATATTCTACGAAGATCTTTATCGGTTAAACCGCATAACAACATATGTTATTCCCTTTGTCACCGGTATGTTACTTCCCCGAGATTCGATCGTCGGTATCATCATACCTAGCTCTATCTTGTTACAGGCAAGTCTCTTTACTCATTCCGTTATACACCATCCCGTGAATAACTCATTAGGCACATTGCTTGCAAGGCTCATAGTGATGTGTATTACCAAGATGGCCCAGAGATACCTCTCCGATACACGGAGTGACAAATCCTAATCTCGATCTATGCGAACTCAACAAACACCATCGGAGACACCTGTACAACATCTTCATAATCACCCAGTTACGTTGTGACGTTTGATAGCACACAAGGTGTTCCTTCGGTATTTGGGAGTTGCACAATCTCATAGTCTGAGGAACATGTATAAGTCATGAAGAAAGCAATCACTGGTACGCGTAGGTGCTATACAAGCGGTTTTTAACCCCTTTCCGTGACGACATTTGGAGTGAGTGTGGGTGATAGGGGGGTCCTTCCCACATGACCTAGAAACCATCGGGGATATGCCCTCCTGGCACACACGCTCCGCAAAATGAGGTCGTGTGCGACCGACGAGCGCTCAAATACGGAAATACGTACAATAGAGCTAAAAAAATACAATTATACGGTGAAATTGTTTCCGATCGCAAGTACATCCCACACAGTCAGTCGCCGCTAAACGTTTCCGTTCGTATGTACATCCCACACAGGCGCTCCAAAGAAAACGTTTCCGTTCACAGGTACATCACACATAATTTTTCCCGTTAAATCATTTGCGTTATTGAATGTATCACACACGGTCCGTAGAAGAAACTGTGTGGCAAAGGTTGTCCATCACACATGGATTTTATGTGGTAAATGTTTGTGCAAGGTGGCCTAACACAAACAATTTTCAAGAGAAAGTCGTGTGTGCTTGTTCATTGATCCAACACAGTTTATTCCTAGAAACTGTGTGCGTTGCCCGAGGTCATCGCCCATGGTATTTTTTCAACAACTGTTTGCAATAGCAAAACCCAATTAGCAGGCTAATTATTTGATTATTCATAATCAATTTATTAATATAATTGACATTTCATATTAAGCACACAATATATTTCATTTTCAAAATTGAAATACATCAGAGTACAACATCATATAGCTTCGCACTCAGCTACCCCATTACACAACTGCACCAGGACCAAGTTTCACATGCAACAACTATAATATTTCAAAATTAGCATCATAGACGTTACATATACAGATGTATCTCATCTAGAAAACCGTTGAAGTAGAAGGCGAATATTGAGCCTTCAGTGATGTTGAAGGTCTTTGTAACTTTAGGCCAGTGCCTGTGGATGATTGACCGTCCATCCTTCGTCCTCTTCAGGAGCACTTCAATATTGAACCGCAGGTGTTGTATGAATACCTCCCTCGCCTCCTGACCATACATGTGGTTTGATAGGTAGTCATCAGTGAACTGCTTTGGCAAGGCGTGAAAACAAGGATGTGCATAAATATCTTCTCTATATTGGAAATGGGGCAAAGGAATAAAAAAGGCAAGGTATAATAGTTAGTACCATCCTGTAGTGAATTGATGTCTTCTTCATTGTGCACACAAAGATCTTGTTGTTTTGTGTCGCTAATTTCTTTATCCTAACAATCTTTCCGAGTTTCTTGACTTGACTGATATTCATGGACAACTCATTTCCCATATGCAAAAAGGGTCGAACAGTGGGTCAAAACCTCTGACAGCAGGACCTACATGTGCAAGACCAAATTGTTAAAAACCTAAATATTAGAATGGTTCCTGCTAAGGGAGTCCTGGAATAAGGGGTCCTCGGGCGTCCGACCTGTGTGACATGGGCCGGACTGTTGGGCCATGAAGATACAAGATAGAAGACTTCCTCCCGTGTCCGGATGGGACTCTCCTTTGCGTGGATGGCAAGCATGGCATACAGATGTATTATTTCCTTTCTCTGTAACCGACTTTGTGTAACCCTAGTCCCCTCTGGTGTCTATATAAACCGGAGGGTTTAGTCCGTAGAGACAATCACAATCATATAGGCTAGACTTCTAGGGTTTAGCCACAACGATCTCATGGTAGATCAACTCTTGTAATCCTCATACTCACCAAGATCAATCAAGCAGGACGTAGGGTATTACCTCCATCGAGAGGGCCCGAACCTAGGTAAAACATCGTGCCCCCTGTCTCCTGTTACCATCGACCTTATACACATAGTTCAGGACCCCCTACCCGAGATCCGCCGGTTTTGACACCGACATTGGTGCTTTCATTGAGAGTTCCACTGTGTTGCCGCCAAAAGGTTCGATGGCCCCATCAATCATTTGCAACGATGCTGCCCTGGGGGAGGTTTTTCTCCTCGGCCAGATCTTCATATTCGGCGGCTTTGCACTGCGCCCAACTCGCTTGGCCATCTAGAGCAGATCGATAGGTACGCCCCAGGTCACCAGATTAGTTTTGGAAACCTGGATTACGTCACTGATATCCGAGGAGACTTGATCTTCCAAGGATTCACGACCCCAACCTCCGCTCTGGCCTTAGATCCAGAGCACGTCGCTAGATCCGAAGACGGGATTTCTAAGCCCGCCGGACTATCTGCGGCTACTAAGCCCAGTCCGGGAGAGCCGGAGGAAGCAGTGTCGCTGGCAACCATCATAAAGCCGGACTCTTCTCTGGACACTGGCTCCGAGCCCTCGGAGTCAGCATTGTGTGAGCTCGGCCATGGAGTCCCCTTCCCGCCATACTCCATGGAATCTTTTCTCCTTGGACAAACCTCACCTTTAAGCGAGGCTCTGGACTGGATGCGATCCCTCGTTATTACAGAGGAGCAACGTCCGAACTACGCCCAACCCGGACTAGGGGCTGAGAGCGGGGAATTTTACGTCCCAGCCACCACCCACTTCATCACCACAGTCGAGGACTTAACTTACATGCTCGATTACGACTCCAAAGACATAGACGGTATGGACGATGATGCCGGAGAAGAGCAGGCCCAAAACCCGCTGTTTAACGGACGCTGGACGACCACCTCTTCGTATGACATGTACATGGTGGATACACCCAAAGAGGGTGACGACGATAATGAGAAAAATCTAGTTGAAGATAAACCTCCTGAGATACAACCAAAGCACCGACGTCAGCGGTGCCGCTCTAAATCACGCCGTGGAAAAGATAGCGATACCGGCACGAGAGACAACAACACTCTGGACGAGGCCGAAGACCAAGAAAACCCCGTCGAGCCAACCTCCGAACAGGACGATCGGGAAGATGGGCAAGTTAGCCCTGATGAACAGGCCATAAAAGAAGACTCGGAGGACAGTAACTATCTTCCACTCTGCGAAGATGAGGTGAGCCTCGGCGACGAAGACTTTATAATGGCTGAGGAACCTCTCGAGCAGGAGATCTTTAAGCACCGACTAATAGCCACCGCGAGGAGCCTAAAAAAGAAACAGCAGCAACTTCAAGCTGATCAAGATCTACTCAATGACAGGTGGACTAATGTCCTCGCAGCCGAGGAGTACGGCCTCGAGCGCCCAACTAAAAGTTACCGGAAGCGTAAACTGCTACCTCAATTCGACAATGAGGCACTTGAGCCCGTATCGTCAGCACGTAATGCGGCTGACTGGCCACCACGTGGCTGGGACAAAACGACAACTCAAGCCGACCACCAGCCCATACTATCTCGGCGTAAAGGTCAAGACACAACAACTCGGGATATACATATGACCTATGGCAGGACCTACAAAATAGAGCTGGTCCGATCGATCTACGGATCGCGGGGGCGTGCCGCGACGCATGACGACGGCTATCTAGCCGGACGTGACAAGTATAATCACACCCAGGCCGAAAACCGCAGAGGGACTCCATCCGAGCTACGTCGCGACCTGGCCGGATATAGAGGCGCCGCACACCCCCTCTGCTTCACTGATGAAGTAATGGAACATGAATTCCCATAAGGGTTCAAACCCGTGAATATTGAATCATATGATGGAACAACAGATCCCACGGTATGGATTGAGGACTTTCTTCTCCATATTCATATGGCCCGCGGTGATGATCTTCATGCCATCAAATACCTCCCCCTAAAACTCAAGGGACCAGCTCGGCACTGGTTGAACAGCCTTCCTGAAAACTCTATTGGCAGCTGGGAGGACCTGGAAGACGCCTTCCGCGACAACTTCCAAGGCACATACGTGAGACCTCCGGATGCCGATGACTTAAGTCACATAGTTCAAGGACCCGGAGAGTCAGCCAGGAAATTTTGGACTCGGTTCCTAACTAAAAAGAACCAGATCATCGACTGTCCATATGCCGAAGCCCTAGCGGCCTTTAAGCATAGCATCCGCGATGAATGGCTCGCCCGATACCTCGGCCAAGAAAAGCCGAAGTCCATTGCGTCCCTCACTGCACTTATGACCCACTTTTGCGCGGGCGAAGATAGCTGTCTAGCCCGTAGCAATAATAATGGAAGCGAACCTGGCACTTCTGAAGCCAGAAATAGCAACGGCAAGCCCCGACGCAACATGCATAAGCGTCGAAACAATGGTAACTATACCGATGACACGACGGTTAACGCCGGATTCAATGGCCCAAGTCCGGCCAGCGGAAGAAGCCATATAAAAGAAACAATCCGGGCCCATCCAACTTGGACCGCATACTGGATCATCCATGTCAGATCCACTACACCCCCGATAAACCAACCAATCATACCCACATAAGCTGTTGGGTCTTTAAACAAGCCGGTAAGTTAAATACCGAAGACAAGGAGAAGGGGTCGCAAAGTGAGGACGATGACGGGGAGACCCGTCCACTGAACATAGGCGGACAAAAGAAGTTTCCCCCTCAAGTCAAAATGGTGAGCATGATATACGTTACCCACATCCCCAAGAGGGAGCGCAAGCGAGCGCTCAGGGACGTCTACATGATAGAGCCAGTCGCCCCAAAATTCAACCCATGGTCGTCCTGTCCGATCACCTTCGATCGCAGGGATCATCCGACTAGTATCCGTCATGGCAGCTCAGCCGCACTGGTCCTCGACCCAATCATTTATGGATTCCACCTCACGCGCGTCCTCATGGACGGTGGCAGCAGCCTCAACCTGCTCTCTCAGGATACATTCCACAAGATGGGCATCGATCGGTCAAGAATCAAGCCCACAAAAACTACCTTTAAAGGAGTAATACCAGGTGTAGAGGCCCGCTACAAAGGCTCAATTACATTGGAAGTCGTCTTTGGATCTCCGAGCAACTTCCGAAGCGAGGACTTGATCTTCGATATCATCCCCTTCCGCAGTGGCTATCACGCACTGCTCGGACGAACTGCATTTGCTCGATTCAATGCGGTGCCACACTATGCTTATCTCAAGCTCAAGATGCCCGGACCACGCGGTGTCATAACAGTTAATGGAAACATGGAACGCTCCCTCCATACCGAGGAGCACACTGCGGCCCTTGAAGTGGAAGTACAGAGCGACCTTATCAAGCAGAATTTTAATTCGGCGGCCAAGCACCTGGACATCGTCAAACGAGTCCGGATTACTCCGCAGCAAGATAATCCAGCTCGTTAGGAGCTCGACTAGCAATTCGGCCTTCGTCTCAGTCTCGACCAACTGGTGGCATACATACCGCGCGCACATAACTACGCACTCCAAATACCATGGGCAAAGACGGAGGCGTAACCCGATTGTGATCCATAATACGGCTCGACCGTCCCTGGGCACACACATTTTCTCTTTTATTTTTACCCTTTTTAGGTTTCTTCTCCATAGGTCCTTCTCGACGGCCTGATAATCGATCCTTTTGAAGGATGGATATACCAAGGTGGCAAGTAGCACCGATGTATGGGGGAATTTCTAGGTGGTCTTTTTGACGATCACTCTACCTATTTTCTGGACCCGCACGAAGTTCCCCCCTTGGTCTCGGCATGTTAAATAGCCATGTTGCCTATCACACTATTTGTACAAATACGCTTTGATGTACTAATCGAATTGTAATGGAAACAGTTTGCGGCCCAACTTATGTGGCACTGGCTTACTACTTCATTTTATTTTGTTATTCTTATTGATTGCATCCGTACACTTTGGTATGCCTTGATTTGCTAGGAGCCTCATTACGCTCCATACTACGGCAAGAAGCCTGAACACTTTTACAGTATAGTTCCCCCCCCCCCCGAATTTAGCATTATATGCATCAGCTCCGAATCATGTCTTTGGTCAATAGTTGGGTTGCCCGCCTCCTGTGCTCACTACCTTATGTTCTGCTCTATCGGCTAGGGTAGTAAAGGGAGAACTACTGCGATTGTGTCCTGGTTTATCTGGATGAGCACCTCACTAGAGAAAGCCGAAAACTGACTATCATGATGCGGCGTGAGCTGGTCAGCTATTCGGAGGTTAAAATCTCTTGTGATTTTTTCCACATTATGTGATGGATCGACCTTCACCCGATCAGGTGTCTACAGCACCCTAGTCCAGACTAAAGAATACTAGGGGTTGCGCCTACATTTATATTGTCAAACTCCTATGGCTAAGCGAGGGTGATAAAGCCACATAGTCTGATTGCCTGGTTCGCTGCGCTAAACACCTCCTTTAAGGACCAAAATCTTGGATCAAGAGTGTTTAGGTTTCAACCCGAACACCCCCGTACTACCTACGTGGGGGCTGAAGCCGACGACTGGCCAACTCTCAGATTTAATAAAACGGCCGCACAGGAGGTAAAATCTTAAAATAAACAGCAAGCATTATATTACATATCAGCCTTGTTTTCATCATACAGGACGGGATAACATGAAATTATTCATTCAAAGATAATGTATTTTGAACACTGGCCCTCTACAATGCGGGATCCCTTTAGGACATCGTCAAATTACCGCTTGGGCGTATGGTGCTCCTTGCCCGCGGGCGTTCCCTCGGTCGCGAGCTTGACGACGTCCACCTTCGCCCACTACACCTTGACACAGGGGAAGGCCATTCACGCACCTTCGATGTAGACTGACCGCTTGATGGCGTCAAGCCAAGGGCAGGCATTGACCAGCCGCTTCACGAGTCCGAAGTAGCTGCTGGGCAGGGCGTTAGTAGGCCATAGACGGATTATCAAATCCTTCATGGCCAGTTCGGCCGCCCTATGCAGTTCGGTCAGCTGCTTCAGCTGATCGCTAAAGGGCACCGGATGTTTTGGCGCAAGGTATTGCGACCAGAACAGCTTCTCCATTGAGCTCCCCTCTTCGGCTCGGAAAAACTCCACTACGTCAGCAACACTGCGCGGCAGATCTGCAAACGCTCCTGGAGAACTCCAAATCCGGGTCAGTAAGAGGTACCTTTTCTTCACAAACTTGCTCTACATAATAAAGGCCTTACCCGCCGATTTTTCCTGGCTTCCTGGATCTCCTGGAGGGCACCATGGGCTTCGCCCCAGGCCTCTTGCGTGCTTTGACGGGCCTTAGAAATCTTGCGCTCCAAGGACTCGCATTTCTTTGCGGCGTCCTGGAGCTCCTGCTGGACCTCCCCGACCCTTGCCTCGTGCTTTTCACGGGCGGCTTGTTCCTTCGCCACTCTCTCTTGGGCCTCGGCCAGCGACTTCTTAAGGGTCTCCACCTCGATCGCAACTCCTATGAAACATCATGATAGTATGATCAACATACACAATTCGTATATTTCTACATCCGAATAGACCATTGCATACCTTGCTGGTCCTCTAATTGTTTTTTAACATGGCCGAGCTCTTCCTCGGCCCGCTCCAAACTCTGCTTTAGTTTAGAGACTTCGGTAAAATGAGAGGTCGCAGCCAGCATCGACGCCTGCTTATTCATATGGACATATATTGGTTAGTATCCTGCGAAAATTATTTGATCCTCTGTCTGGTTTCTCTTTTCGAGCACCGGACAGTGTCTCAGGGGCTAATGTCTATACTCTGATATTCTTTTTTGCATAAATTACGTCACATACCTCAAAGCCTGTCAGAAGGCTGGTGCAGGCTTCGGTCAGTCCACTCTTAGCGGACCGAACCCTCTCAACCACCGTACCCATGAGGGTGCGGTGTTATTCAACAATGGAAGCACTTTGCAGTGCTTCCAGTAAGGTATCGGGCGCCTCTGGATGGACAGAGGTCACCGGCGGAATAGGTGCACCTTCTTCTCGCGAAGGAGGTTGCTTGCCTGATTCCGGAGCCGTATGGGCCTCCGGAATAGTGTTTGGCTGGGGGCCGAATTGCACATGGCCCCCATCGCTAGTCTCCGGGGGGATTTGCTCCCCCATGTGTCCGGCGACCGAGGTTTCGCCTTCAGGCGCCACCCTAACGGCCTCTTGTTCCTCTCCCTGGCCTAGGAAGGTCCTTCGAGACAACACCTCAGCATCGTCCGTGGCCTTGGGAGAGGAGGCCTCCGGAAGTGACCCGCTGTCCATCACCTTTGGATCCAGCGAGTTCCCCGAAGATAAGGATCGCTGGGGGCGGGCGTGAGCCGGACTGCAGCGCATGATTCGACACATTAAAACCATGAAACAAAGAAGTTAGATATATGTGTTCATAGGTGCTTTTTAGTACTTACGATTCGGCCAGGGGCTTCTCCCTGGGGCGCCACTCGGAGCTGCTGTCCGTATCCAACGCGGAGTTGTCCGCGAGGGGGACCCTCCCCTTCTTGGGCGCCTCTGCCTCCAGATTTGTGGAGGCCCCCCTTTTCTTCCTTCTCCCCTCGGGGGGAAATTTACTTTCCTCCTCCTCCTCCTCCTCGTCCTCAGCAGCGGGGGAGGAATGGGTTTCGGTGTCTTTGGACGTTGCTACCTCTTTTAGCACTGCGTTGGTTTTCCCCGAAGAGGAAGGGATGATGCAGCAAAGTAGCGTAAGTATTGCCCTCAGTTTTTGAGAACCAAGGTTTCAATCCAGTAGGAGGCTACGCGCAAGTCCCTCGTACCTGCACAAAACAAATAAATCCTCGCAACCAACGCAAATAGGGGTTGTCAATCCCGATGAGGCCACTTACGAGAGTGAGATCTGATAGATATGATAAAGATAATATTTTTGGTATTTTTATGATAAAGATGCAAAGTAAAATAAAGGCAAAATAATAGCAAAGTAGTAGGAGAAAAATATGATGAAGATAGACCCGGGGGGCATAGGTTTCACTAGTGCCTTCTCTCGAGAGCATAAGTATTCTACGGTGGGTGAACAAATTACTGTTGAGCAATTGACAGAATTGAGCATAATTATGAGAATATCTAGGCATGATCATGTATATAGGCATCACGTCCGAAACAAGTAGACCGACTCCTTCCTGCATCTACTACTATTACTCCACTCATCGACTGCTATCCAGCATGCATCTAGAGTATTAAGTTAAAAACAGAGTAACGCCTTAAGCAAGATGGCATGATGTAGAGGGATAGATTCATGCAATATGAAGAAAACCCCATCTTGTTATCCTTGATGGCAAAAATACAATACGTGCCTTGCTGCCCTTACTGTCACCGGGAAAGGACACCGCAAGATTGAACCCAAAGCTAAGCACTTCTCCCATTGCAAGAAAGATCAATCTAGTAGGCCAAACCAAACTGATAATTCGAAGAGACTTGCAAAGATAACCAATCATACATAAAAGAATTCAGAGAAGATTCAAATATTATTCATAGATAGACTTGATCATAAACCCACAATTCATCGGTCTCAACAAACACACCGCAAAAGGAAGATTACATCGAATAGATCTCCACAAGAGAGGGGGATAACATTGTATTAAGATCCAAAAAGAGAGAAGAAGCCATTTAGCTACTAACTATGGACCCGTAGGTCTGAGATAAACTACTCACACTTCATCGGAGGGGCTATGGTGTTGATGTAGAAGCCCTCCATGATCGATGCCCCCTCCGGCGGTGCTCCGGAACAGGCCCCAAGATGGGATCTCGTGGATACAGAAAGTTACGGCGGTGGAATTAGGGTTTTGGCTCCTGTTCTGATCGTTTGGGGATACGTGGATATATATAGGAGGAAGAAGTACGTCAGTGGAGCAACAGGGGCCCCACGAGGGTGGGGGGTGTGCCAGGTAGGGTAGGGCGCGCCCCCTAGCTCGTGGCCTCCTGTTACGTGCCTTGACGTAGGGTCCAAGTCTCCTGAGTTGTATTCGATGAGAAAATCACGTTCCCGAAGGTTTCATTCCATTTGGACTCCGTTTGATATTCCTTTTCTTCAAAACCCTAAAACAGGCAAAAAAGAACAATTCTGGGCTGGGCCTCCGGTTAATAGGTTAGTCCCAAAAATAATATAAAAGTGATAATAAAGCCCAATAATGTTTAAAACTGTAGATAATATAGCATGGAGCAATAAAAAATTATAGATACGTTGGAGACGTATCTAGCATCCCCAAGCTTAATTCCCGCTCCTCCTCGAGTAGGTAAATGATAAAAACAGAATTTTTGATGCGGAGTGCTACTTGGCATAATTTTTAATGTAATTCTTCTTAATTGTGGTATGAATATTCAGATCCGAAAGATTCAAGACAAAAGTTCATATTGATATAAAAATAATAATACGTCAAGCATAATAACTAAGCAATCATGTCTTCTCAAAATAACATGGCCAAAGAAAGTTATGCCTACAAAATCATATAGTCTGGCTATGCTCCATCTTCACCACAAAAAATATTTAAATCATGCACAGCCCCGATGACAAGCCAAGCAATTGTTTCATACTTTTGACATTCTCAAAACTTTTTCAATTTTCACGCAATACATGAGCGCGAGCCATGGACATAACACTATAGGTGGAATAGAGTGGTGGTTGTGGAGAAGACAAAAAGGGAGAAGATAGTCTCACATCAACTAGGCATATCAACGGGCTACGGAGATGCCCATCAATAGATATAATTGTGAGTGAGTAGGATTGCCATGCAACGGATTCACTAGAGCTATAAGTATATGAAAGCTCAAAAAGAAACTAAGTGGGTGTGCATCCAACTTGCTTGCTCATGAAGACCTAGGGCATTTTGAGGAAGCCCATCATTGGAATATACAAGCCAAGTTCTATAATGAAAAATTCCCACTAGTATATGAAAGTGATAACATGAAAGACTCTCTACTATGAAGATCATGGTGCTACTTTGAAGCACAAGTGTGGTAAAAGGATAGTAGCATTGCCCCTTCTCTCTTTTTCTCTCATTTTTTTATTTGGGCCTTTTCTCTTTTTTATGGCCTCTTTTCTTTTCTCTTTTTTAATTTTTTGTCCGGAGTCTCATCCCGACTTGTGGGGGAATCATAATCTCCATCATCCTTTCCTCACTGGGACAATGCTCTAATAATGATGATCATCACACTTTTATTTTTCTTACAACTCAACAATTACAACTCGATTCTTAGAACAAAATGTGACTCTATATGAATGCCTCCGGCGGTGTACCGGGATATGCAATGATGCACGAGTGACATGTATGAAAGAATATTTAACGGTGGCTTTGCCACAAATACGATGTCGACTACATGATCATGCTAAGCAATATGACAATGATGGAGTGTGTCATAATAAACGGAACGGTGGAAAGTTGCATGGCAATATATCTCGGAATGGCTATGGAAATGCCATAATAGGTAGGTATGGTGGCTGTTTTGAGGAAGGCATATGGTGGGTGTATGATACCGGCGAAAGGTGCGCGGTATTAGAGAGGCTAGCAAAGGTGGAAGGGTGAGAGTGCGTATAATCCATGGACTCAACATTAGTCATAAAGAACTCATATACTTATTGCAGAAATCTACAAGTTATCAAAGCAAATCATTACGCGCATGCTCCTAGGGGGATAGATTGGTAGGAAAAGACCATCGCTCGTCCCCAACCGCCACTCATAAGGAAGACAATCAAAAAATAAATCATGCTCCGACTTCATCACATAACGGTTCACCATACGTGCATGCTACGGGAATCACAAACCTCAACACAAGTATTTCTCAAATTCACAACTACTCAACTAGCACAACTTTAATATCACCATCTTCATATCTCAAAACAATTATCAAGTATCAAACTTATCATAGTATTCAACACACTCATAAGAAAGTTTTATTATTAATCTTGTATACCAAGCATATTAGGATTTTAAGCAAATTACCATGCTATTTAAGACTCTAAAAATAATCTAAGTGAAGCATGAGAGAACAATAGTTTCTATAAAACAAATCCACCACCGTGCTCTAAAAGATATAAGTGAAGCACTAGAGCAAAATTATTTGACTCAAAAGATATAAGAGAAGCACATAGAGTATTCTAACAAATTCCAAATTATGTATGGCTCTCTCAAAAGGTGTGTACAGCAAGGATGATTGTGGTAAACTAGCAAATAAAGACTCAAATAATACAAGATGCTCCAAGCAAAACACATATCATGTGGCGAATAAAAATATATCTCCAAGTAAAGTTACCGATAGAAGTAGATGAAAGAGGGGATGCCTTCAGGGGCATCCCAAAGCTTTGGATTTTAGGTGTCCTTATATTATCTTGGGGGTGCCATGGGCATCCCCAATCTTAGGCTCTTGCCACTCCTTGTTCCATAATAGATCAAATCTTTACCCAAAACTTGAAAACTTCACAACACAAAACTTAAAGTAGAAAATCTCGTGAGCTCCGTTAGCGAAAGAAAGCAAAAGACCACTTCAAGGTACTGTAATGAACTCATTCTTTATTTATATTGGTGTTATACTACTGTATTCCAACTTATCTATGGTTTATAAATTATTTTACTAGCAATAGATTCATCAAAATAAGCAAACAACACACGAAAAACAGAATCTGTCAAAAACAGAACAGTTTGTAGTAATCTGTAGCTAGCGCAAGATCTGGAACCCCAAAAATTCTAAAATAAATTGCTGGACGTGAGGAATTTATCTATTAATCATCTTAAAAAAGAATTAACTAAATAGACTTTCCAAATAAAAATGGCAGCAGTTCTCGTGAGCGCTAAAGTTTCTGTTTTTTCACAGCAAGTTCAACAAGACTTTCCCCAAGTCTTCCCAACGGTTCTACTTGGCACACACACTAATTAAACACAAAAAACACAACCAAAACAGAGGCTAGATAATTTATTTATTACTAAACAGGAGCAGAAATCAAGGAATAAAAATAAATTTGGGATGCCTCCCAACAAGCGCTACCGTTTAACGCCCCTAGCTAGGCATAACAAGTAAGAATAGATCTAGGTATTGCCATAATAGTAAGATAGATTATTAAAACTCATCTCATATTGTCTATGTTCAGCGGCAAGTTTTCTTTGAGGCAAGCAAAAGTAATCAAAATGGCTAAATTTAATGCGACAAAAGTCCCCAAGATCAACCTTGGGAGGTATAGGTTCCTCCTTTGGTCCTTCATATTGCACAACCAATTCATCATTATAAGCATTCTTTTGACAAAACTTTGTCAGCCTATATTCAAGAGAATATCCTAATTCATTATCTCGAATAGCCAAATCATCATTAAGTTCAGAGATTCTGTCAACTAAAACATCAATAGGAACCCTTTTTCTAAGATTTTCATTGAAAGCAACATAATCTAGAGATTGAAAACGCATTATTTCTTCTTGATCAAAGAGGATAGCATCTATGGGAGGACGGCAAGCGTCCACCCTATAATGTGCAACGATTTCTTTGGCTTCTTTTTTTACGAATCTAAACTCGTGAGCCAAAAAGATAGTAGCGGGACGCTTAACAGAAGAATGCTCAATATTAGAAAATTCCAGAAAAATTCTTTGTATGGAAGGATGTAAGTGCATGAATTGTCTTTCAAGTTCAACTACAAGCATGGCAATAGCATCCGCAAGCCTACTAGTTCTATGAAGGATAGAACTACCCATAGAAGGTAAATTACCGACACAAGTAAAGAAATCTTGAATAACTCCATTTCCAATAATATTACCACTACCAACACGGAATCTTTTTATATGTGAGATAGTGGGTTCTTTAGTAGGAGCATCCAAATTATTATCAACTATAGTTTCCCCAAAAGAGGCAGAAGGTAAAGGACTAGCCATAACGACGAGCAAACAAACTAACACACAAGCAAACAAAGAGGCAAACGGGCAAAAAGAGGCAAATAGAGAAAGAGAGGGAGGATAGAGAGAGAGAGGGTGAATAAAATGGCAAGGGTGAAGTGGGGGAGAGGAAAAGGAGAGGCAAATGGCAAATAATGTAATGCGGGAGATAAGGGAATGTGATGGGTACTTGGTATGTTGACTTTTGCGAAGACCTCCCCGACAACGGTGCTAGAAATCCTTCTTGCTACCTCTTTTAGCACTGCGTTGGTTTTCGCCGAAGAGGAAGGGATGATGCAGCAAAGTAGCGTAAGTATTTCCCTCAGTTTTTGAGAACCAAGGTATCAATCCAGTAGGAGGCTACGCGCAAGTCCCTCGTACCTGCACAAAACAAATAAATCCTTGCAACCAATGCAAATAGGGGTTGTCAATCCCTACGAGGCCACTTACGAGAGTGAGATCTGATAGATATGATAAAGATAATATTTTTGTTATTTTTATGATAAAGATGCAAAGTAAAATAAAGGCAAAGTAAATAGCAAAGTAGTAGGATAACAATATGATGAAGATAGACCCGGGCGCCATAGGTTTCACTAGTGGCTTCTCTCGAGAGCATAAGTATTCTACAGTGGGTGAACAAATTACTGTTGAGCAATTGACAGAATTGAGCATAATTATGAGAATATCTAGGCATGATCATGTACATAGGCATCACATCCGAAACAAGTAGACCGACTCCTTCCTGCATCTACTACTATTACTCCACTCATCGACCACTATCCAGCATGCATCTAGAGTATTAAGTTAAAAACAGAGTAACACCTTAAGCAAGATGACATGATGTAGAGGGATAGACTCATGCAATATGAAGAAAACCCCATCTTGTTATCCTCGATGGCAACAATACAATACGTGCCTTGCTGCCCTTACTGTCACCGGGAAAGGACACCGCAAGATTGAACCCAAAGCTAAGCACTTCTCCCATTGCAAGAAAGATCAATCTAGTAGGCCAAACCAAACTGATAATTCAAAGAGACTTGCAAAGATAACCAACCATACATAAAAGAATTCAGAGAAGATTCAAATATTATTCATAGATAGACTTGATCATAAACCCACAATTCATCGGTCTCAACAAACACACCGCAAAAAGAAGATTACATCGAATAGATCTCCACAAGAGAGGGGGAGAACATTGTATTGAGATCCAAAAAGAGAGAAGAAGCCATCTAGCTACTAACTATGGACCCGTAGGTCTGAGATAAACTACTCACACTTCATCAGAGGGGCTATGGTGTTGATGTAGAAGCCCTCCGTGATCGATGCCCCCTCCGGTGGAGCTCCGGAACAGGCCCCAAGATGGGATCTCGTGGATACAAAAAGTTACGGCGGTGGAATTAGAGTTTTGGCTCCTGTTCTGATTGTTTGGGGGTACGTGGATATATATAGGAGGAAGAAGTACGTCGGTGGAGCAACAGGGGGCCCACGAGGGTGGGGGCGCACCTGGTAGGGTAGGGCGCGCCCCCTACCTCGTGGACTCCTATTACGTGCCTTGACATAGGGTCCAAGTCTCCTGAGTTGTATTCGATGAGAAAATCACGTTCCCGAAGGTTTCATTCCATTTGGACTCCGTTTGATATTCCTTTTCTTCGAAACCCTAAAACAGGCAAAAAACAACAATCTGGGCTGGGCCTCCGGTTAGTAGGTTAGTCCCAAAAATAATATAAAAGTGGATAATAAAGCATGGAGCAATCAAAAATTATAGATACGTTGGAGATGTATCAGACGTCGCATCCGAAGCGCCTTTATGGCGGAGGCCACTTCTGGTCCCCTTGGCCTTCTTCTTGGCCTTCTTCTCCGGCGCCTGGTAGGGTGCCGGAACCAGCATGTTCGTTAGAAGTGGGATAACTGGGCTTTCGGGCAGCGGAGTCGGACACTGGATCCGCTCCGCCTTCTTTGTCCAGCCCTGGAAAGACAAATATGGAAGCTTAGACATCTTCCTTGAATACACAGGTGAAGGATACACCTAGCAATACGAAAAACTTACCGGACTGGCGGGATGGGCCAGGTTGTACCCACGGTCCTCGATCGTCTTTGTCCAGATCTCATTAGCCTTGAAAAGCACCTTCCACATGCCTTCGTGCGTGACGCCAAAGAACTATTGAAGGGTCTGGTGCTTGGCCGGATCGAACTCCCACAGATTGCAGATTGCAGGTCCGGCCAGATTGCTTGAGTATCTTGTCCACCATGCTCTTGATGCACATCTGCAGCGCAACCAGTTCGTCCGACGATGCCTCGTCCAGGCCCTTCTCCTGCCAGGAGGTGAGCCGCATTGGGGCCCTGGATTTGAATTCGGGGGTGGCGGCCCAAGTGGTGTCGCGGGCCTCTGTAACGTAGAACCACTGCTTTTGCCACCCCATGACGATCTTCACGAAGGTACCTTTGGGCCATGGGACATTGGATAACTTGCTCACCATAGCGTCTCCGCACTCTGCATGCTAACCACCCACCACCTTCGGCTTCACGTTGAAGGTCTTCAGCCAAAGTCCAAAGTGGGGTGAGATGCGGAGGAAGGCCTCGCACACGATAATGAATGTCGAGATGTTGAGGAAGGAATTGGGGGCCAGATCATAAAAATCTAGCCCGTAGTAGAACATGAGACCGCGAACGAATGGGTGGAGTGGAAATCCCAGCCCGCGGACGAAGTGGGGGATGAATACCACCCTCTCATGGGACTTCAGGGTCGGGACGATCTGCCCCTTGGCTGGGAACCAGTGGGCGATTTCTGGGGCCAAGTACCCCGCCTCCCGGAACTTCGTAATGTCCTTTTCTGTGACGGAGGAGGCCATCCACTTGCCCTGCGCTCCGGATCCGGACATGGCTGGAGTGCTTTTTTGAGGCGGAAAAGATGGGAGCTTGTGCGCTGGAGCTCGAGAATGGATGGGAAGAGAGAAGGAAGGCGTGGGTGAAAGAGGTGAATCCTTATCTCTTTATAAAGTTAGCGAATATCAAGCGCCGCCCCACTTGCCTTAAAACTCGCCTATTCCCCAAGGGCCGTGCAGGTGGCACGGTTGGATTACCCACACCCGTATTGATGAGAATCCCGCAATGAGGGGACACGATATCTGCTTTGACAAGACATGCCAGTGAAAACCGCATCTCGAAACGTGGAACGGGAGGCTAAAAACGGTTCGAAATAATGACCGGGTGGAGACGTGGCGTCTCACTACAAAAATGTCAATAGATGGGATTTGTTAAATATTATACTCTTTATGGAGCCTATTTTGCAGAGCCGGACACATTCTTTGTGTTCAAGGACTACTTCGAAATATTCGGAGGAGGAACCCACCTTGCAATGCCGAAGACAATCTGCGTGCCGGACACCTCGTCATTGAAGCCTGGTTCAGGGGCTACTGAGGGAGTCCTGGATTAAGGGGTCCTCGGGCATCCGGCCTGTGTGACATGGGCCGGATTGTTGGGCCATGAAGATACAAGATAGAAGACTTCCTCCCGTGTCCGGATGGGACTCTCCTTTGCGTGGATGGCAAGCATGGCATCCGGATGTATTATTTCCTTTCTCTGTAACCGACTTTGTGTAATCCTAGTCCCCTCCGGTGCCTATATAAACCAGAGGATTTTGTCCGTAGAGACAATCACAATCATACAGGCTAGACTTCTAGGGTTTAGCCCCAAAGATCTCGTGGTAGATCAACTCGTGTAATCCTCATACTCATCAAGATCAATCAAGCAGGACATAGGGTATTACCTCCATCGAGAGGGCCCGAACCTGGGTAAAACATCGTGCCCCCTGTCTCCTGTTACCATCGACCTTAAACGCATAGTTCGGGACCCCCTACCCGAGATCCACCGGTTTTGACACCGTCACTTGCAATTGCCCAATAATGTGCTATTAGACAACGGACCATGCACATGCTAACCTCGATTGTAAACCTAAGTGCTTCCTATTGTTTCCCTGCAACACATATAAGGTAGTTAGTCATCAGGTTAAGTAAGAGTTAGCATGCTATCAGTAAAATATGTTGATGAAAAATAAGCACATTGCAGATTCATCAGATTAATTCAAGCCACATGGAAAACCCATTTATCCAAATCAAGCATGATTAAGAACTAGGAAATATAACACCTGTATATGTTTCTCATGTATTAAGTGCAGCCAAATTCGATTTATTCCTCACATGCACAATAATACAAAATTCTACCCACAACAATTGAACATCATAGTGTAGAATTGAACCAAGCAGTTACCTAAACACCACAACAAATGAACCAAACATTAACTGAGCACCACATTGCACAATACAACACACTCCTAATAGAAGATCAGATAGTTAACCAAACCAAGCATGCTTAACAACATGGAAATATAGCAATTGTATTTTTTTCTCATGTATTTACTACAGCAAAATTAGATTTATTTCTCACATGGTATACAATAAAAGAATGCACCCACAACAATTGAACATCGCATTGCAGAATTGAACCAAACAGCCAACTGCGTCGTGTCGGCGGTGCACGAGGCGTCGACAGTGGCCTCGATGAGGAGGTGCCCCTCCAAGATCTAGGGGCCGACATGAATGGTAGCCATCGCGACCTCATCCGCGCGTGCGGCCGCGATTTGCTTCTCCGTTGTCAAATGATCCTTGGGATCCTGACTATACTGCGCGCACCATGGCTTAGGGCGGCGCTTATATGGTGGAGGGGTCGGTGATTTGGGTGGAAGGTGTCGCACCGGCGGTCGGGGCATGTGAGATGTGGAAGGAGAAGGAGGATGGGGGTCGGGTGTGGATTACCTGCCTGGATAGGCGAGGCTGAGCAGCGTGGAGGAGGGTCGCCGGCGAGGAGGCGGCGCTGCAAACAAGGAGTGAAGGTTTCAACTTGGAAAGGAAGGCGGAAACAGGGGAAATGTGGCTTTTGGTAAGGGGGAGGGGGCGGGGAGGTAGATATTTCCGCGGAAGCCGAAAAATTGGAATCGCTTCAGCGAAAAAACTGGCGCGCAAAGCGTCATCAGACACGGTCCCTTATTCAGAACTATGTACTATATGTGAACATCACAAATGATTCAAATAGCTTAACCTGTGTGTGTTGAGTTTGAACGTCAAAAATTTTGGTTCGAATTTCCCTGGTTACAGTGGTCATCCACGTCATTGCATAATTTGGGTATATAGAGGAGACTAACTTCTTAATCGCGCAAGTTCAACAATTAAATAGAGCTAGCTGACCTAAACATTACACTAACAAATTAAAGACCAGCACTCTTAATTAAACAAAACAAAGAGTACTACTACGGCTGGTGCTCGTCGATCTCCACCGCCGCCTCCATGTCCAGCTCGCGCCCGGCGGTCTCCTGGGGAAAGGGCTCCATGGCATCAATTGCACCATACTCGGCAAGCATCTCGCCATCCGCGTCCTCCATATCTTTGGAATAGGCCACCACGAGCTGGGCGTGGGCGGCCGTGATTTGGGATCTGGCGGGCTCTGTCGTGGCAAAGTATGTCGCGCAGGAACGGACGGCTGCTCGAACTCTCTCGGCGATTTCCAACTCTTCGGCTGTGGGTTGTTGACCATTGTCAGAGAAGCTTCGTTTGATTTGTGCGATGACCGCTACAAGCTAGGCGTGGACGGCCTTGACATGGTAGTGGGCGGCCTCCATCAGGGCTAAGGCCGCCGTTGCAGAATAGACAGCTATTGTGCCGCTCTCACCCGTTGCTATCCCTGAGGCAGATGCTGCTGCCGCCGCTTGAGAAGCAACAACGGCCGTTTGGGCTGCCTTGGCCGCCCGGACGCAGACTGCGGTCGCCCTCATGAAGCTTGTTAGCACGCATCTGGCGGCTGCGGCCGCGCTCTCGCCGGAGTGGGCCGCCGAAGTTTCCCTCATGACATGGGTCCACGTCCCCATCTTTCACCGGCGATGAATGAATAGTGAAATGATATTTGGGGAGTGAGCTAGTGTGCTTGACACGCCGGCTGTGGACTGTAGCCAACGCACCTTCTCGCGTAAGCCATAGGCGTACTATACAACGATGGTGCTCCAAGATATTTTGTGCTGCATCTCACACGGTTGGTGATAATAAACTATGTGTGATCTACTTGATTTAGGGCAGCTATCATGGAGCGGCATCAACATGCCATGGTAAAAATTTTGTCCCATTTGGGGCAGGTTTGATTATAAGCTTCTCACGAACCTTAGCTTCTCACAACAAGCGTGATGGTTTCGGTAAGGAACGTGCCACCTTTGAGGACAAAATGATATCCGTTGCCTCTTATTGCTTTCAAAAAATTTCCAGTGTCAACATAGAACAATAGGAGTGTTGTGTTTACTTTCGGAATTTTTCGGGGTTCGTTTGGATATTTTTATACATTAACTAGGTTTTCTAGGAATTTCATGTGCATAATTGAAATTTGAACTACATGCACAAGCTCCAGTGCATATAAATCACTACAAAAATACACTTCCGTGATGATACGTGTTTGTCACAGTCGGTCGCATTTTTTGTCATGCATGTACATCCATGACGATTTTATGACAAAATCAAGATAGTCATACCCGTGCTGTTGTAGAAGTGTTCCATGACATTACCAAAATTATCATCATGGAAGTGTCCACTTCCATGATGATAAATCGCGCGTCACAGAAGTGCTTTCGTCAAGGGTGACCGACACGTGACATCCACCGTAATGGAACGCCGTTAAGCTATCGGGTCCGGTTTTGGATCCGATAACCCGTTAACAGCCCCGACCAATGGGGATTTTCCACGTGTAAAATCATCATTGGCTGGAGGAAACACGTGTTGGCTCACCGTTGAGACAGATGTCATCCACTCATTGGACCCAAGGCGCCTATGATACGTCGACACATGGCACGGCCCAACAAAGGCTCCGTCGTGGCAAGGTATGTCGCGCAGGAACAAACGGCTACTCAAACTCTCTCGGCGATTGCCAACTCTTCGGCTGTGGGTTGCCGCCGTTGTAGGTGAAGCTTTGTTTGATTTGTGCGGTGACCGCCACGAGCTGGGTGTGGACGGCCTCAACATGGTAGTGGGCAGCCTCCATCAGGGCTAAGGCCGTCGCTGCGGAATGGACAGCTATTGTGCCGCTCTCACTAGTTGCTATCCCCGAGGCAGATGTTGCTCCCGCCGCATGAGAAGCAACAGTGGCCGTTTGGGCTGCCTTGGCCGCCCGGACGCAGACTGCGGTCGCCATCACGAAGCTTGTTAGCACGCGCCTGGCGGCTGCGGCCACGCTCTCGCCAGAGTGGGCCACCAAAGTTTCCCTCATGACGTGGGTCCACGTCCCCATCTTTCACCGGCGACGAATGAATAGTGAAATGATATTTGGGGAGTGAGCTAGTGTGCTTGACACGCCGGCTGTGGACTATAGCCGATGCACCTTCTCGCGTAAGCCATAGGCGTACTATACACTGACGGTGCTCTAAGATATTTTGTGCTGCATCTCACACGGTTGGTGATAATAAACTGTGTGTGATCTATTTGATTTATCGTCCTGATTTGAATTACATAATGGGGTCACAGCTACAAAGGATGGTGTTTGAATTGCCAGAACTTTTTATCTGCAGTGTAAATTTAGCACTAAATATGGACTTGGCTCTGAGATAGTAGCTTCTTTATGTGAATCTTTTGCTACTTATGTTGATCTCCCCAAGGAGAAGTGGTTTAAATATCATCCTACCATAGAAGTAAAAGTAGCTGCACCTATTAAAGTTGAAGAAAAGATTGTCACTTATAATGATCATATTGTTCCTACTGCTTATGTTGAGAAACCACCTTTCCCTGTTAGGATAAAGGATCATGCTAAAGCTTCAACTATGGTTCATAAAAGCAATATTAAAACTTATACACCTCCTGAGCAAATTAAAGTTGAACCTGATATTGATATTGCTAAAGTTCTCTTGTCTGATAATTTTGATGGGCATGTTATTCATTTCCTTGATGGGACTGCTAGAATTGCTAAACCTTGTGCTCAATATAAAAATAGACTTGTGGTAGGCATGCATGTTATTTATGTTAAAATAGGAGATCATTGTTATCATGGCTTATGTGATATGGGTGCTAGTGCTAGTGCAAGACATTACAACTTATACAAAGAAATTATGCATGATATTGCACCTGCTGAGATAGAAGATATTGATGTCACAATTAAACTTGCCAATAGAGATACTATTTCACCAATGGGAATTGTTAGAGATGTTGAAGTCTTGTGTGGGAAAACTAAATATCCTGCTGTTTTTCTTGTTCTTGGTTCCCCACAAGATAGCTTTTGTCCCATTATATTTGGTAGACCCTTCTTAAACACTGTTAATGCTAAGATAGATTGCAAAAAGGATGTTGTTACTATCGGTTTAGATGATATGTCTCATGAATTTAATTTCTCTAAATTTAGTAGACAACACCGTGAAGAAGAATTACCTAATAAGGATGAAATTATTGGTCTTGCTTCTATTGCCGTACCTCCTAGTGATCCTTTAGAACAATATTTGGTAGACCATGAAAATGATATGTTTATGAATGAAAGAAGGGAAATAGATGAAGTATTCTTTAAACGGGAACCTATTCTGAAAAACAATTTACCTATTGAAATCTTAGGGGATCCTCCTCCACCCAAGGGTAATCCCGTGTTTGAGCTTAAACCATTGCCTGATACTCTTAAATATGCTTATCTTGATGAGAAAAAGATATATCCTGTTATTATTAGTGCTAACCTTTCAGAGCATGAGGAAGAGAGATTATTGAAAACTCTGAAGAAGCACCGTGCTGCTATCGGGTATACTCTTGATGATCTTAAGGGCATTAGTCCCACTCTATGTCAACATAAAATAAATTTGGAAGAAGATGCTAAACCAGTTTGTGATCATCAACGACGGCTGAATCCTAAAATGAAAGAAGTGGTAAGAAAATAAATACTAATGCTCCTTGAGGCAGGTATAATCTATCCCGTTGCTGATAGTCAGTGGGTAAGTCATGTCCATTGTGTTCCTAAGGGAGGTATTACTTATGTTGCAAATGATAAAGATGAATTGATTCCTCAAAGAATTACTATAGGTTATAGGATGGTAATTGATTTCCGCAAATTAAATAAGGCCACTAAAAAGGATCATTACCCATTACCTTTTATCGATCAAATGCTAGAAAGATTATCCAAACATACACATTTTTTCTTTCTAGATGGTTATTCTGGTTTCTCTCAAATACCTGTGTCAGCCAAGGATTAATCAAAGACTACTTTTACTTGCCCTTTTGGTACTTTTGCTTATAGACATATGCCTTTTGGTTTATGTAATGCACCTGGTACCTTTCAAAGATGCATGATGGCTATATTCTCTTACTTTTGTGAAAAGATTTGTGAGGTATTCCTGGATGATTTCTCCGTCTATGCATATTCTTTTGATGATTGCTTGAGCAACCTTGATCGAGTTTTGCAGAGATGTGAAGAAACTAATCTTGTCTTGAATTGGGAAAAGTGCCACTTTATGGTTAATGAAGGTATTGCCTTGGGGCATAAAGTTTTTGAAAGAGGTATTGAGGTTGATAAAGCCAAGGTTGATGCTATTGAAAAGATGACATGTCCCAAGGACATCAAAGGTATAAGAAGTTTCCTTGGTCACGCCGGATTTTATAGGAGGTTCATTAAGGACTTCTCAAAAATTTCTCGGCCTCTCACTAATTTATTACAAAAAGATATACCATTTGTTTTTGATGATGATTGTGTAGAAGCATTTGAAATTCTTAAGAAAGCATTGATCTCTGCACCTATTATTCAGCCACCTGATTGGAATTTACCCTTTGAAATTATGTGTGATGCTAGTGATTATGCTGTAGGTGCTGTTCTAGGGCAAAGAGTTGATAAGAAATTAAACGTTATTCAATATGCTAGTAAAACCCTAGACAATGCTCAAAGAAATTATGCTACCACTGAAAAAGAATTCTTAGCAGTTGTATTTGCTTGTGATAAGTTCAAACCTTATATTGTTGATTCTAAAGTAACTATTCACACTGATCATGCTGCTATTAAATATCTCATGGAAAAGAAAGATGCTAAACCTAGACTTATTAGATGGGTTCTCTTGCTACAAGGATTTGACTTACATATTGTTGATAGAAAGGGAACTGAGAACCCCGTTGCAGACAACTTGTCTAGGTTAGAAAATGTGCTTGATGACCCACTTCCTATTGATGATAGCTTTCCTGATGAGCAATTAAATGTCATAAATGCTTCTCATACTGCTCCACGGTATGCTGATTATGCTAATTACATTGTTGCTAAGTTTATACCACCTAGTTTCACATACCGGCAAAAGGAAAAGTTCTTCTATGATTTGAGGCATTACTTTTGGTATGACCCACATCTTTATAAAGAAGGAGTAGATGGTGTTATTAGACGTTGTGTACCTGAGCATGAACAGGAACAGATCCTACGCAAGTGTCACTCCGAAGCTTATGGAGGACACCATGCTGGAGATAGAACTGCACATAAGGTATTGCAATATGGTTTTTATTGGCCTACTCTCTTCAAGGATGTCCGTAAGTTTGTCTTATCTTGTGATGAATGTCAAAGAATTGGTAATATTAGTAGACGGCAAGAAATGCCTATGAACTATTCACTTGTTATTGAACCATTTGATGTTTGGGGCTTTGACTATATGGGACCTTTTCCTTCCTCTAATGGATATACACATATTTTAGTTGCTGTTGATTACGTTACTAAGTGGGTAGAAGCTATTCCAACTAGTAGTGCTGATCATAACACTTCTATTAAAATGCTTAAAGAAGTTATTTTTCCAAGATTTGGAGTCCCTAGATATTTAATGACTGATGGTGGTTCACATTTTATTCATGGTGCTTTTCGTAAAATGCTTGCTGAATATGATGTTAATCATAGAATTGCATCTCCTTATCCCCCACAGTCTAGTGGTCAAGCAGAATTGAGCAATAGAGAGCTCAAGTTAATTTTGCAAAAGACTGTTAATAGATCTAGAAAAAATTGGTCCACGAAACTTGATGATGCATTATGGGCCTATAGAACTGCATATAAAAATCCTATGGGTATGTCTCCGTACAAAATGGTTTTGGAAAAGCATGTCACTTACCTCTCGAACTAGAACACAAGGCATATTGGGCTATTAAAGAACTCAATTATGATTTCAAACTTGCTGGTGAGAAGAGGTTATTTGATATTAGCTCACTTGATGAATGGAGAACCCAAGCCTATGAAAATGCCAAGTTGTTTAAAGAAAAAGTTAAAAGATGGCATGATAAAAGAATACAAAAGCGTGAGTTTAATGTAGGTGATTATGTATTGCTATACAACTCTCGTTTGAGATTTTTTGCAGGAAAACTTCTCTCTAAATGGGAAGGTCCTTACGTTATCGAGGAGGTCTATCGTTTCGGTGCCATAAAAATCAACAACTTCGAAGGCACAAATCTGAAGGTGGTGAACGGTCAAAGAATCAAACATTATATCTCAGGTAATCCTATAAATGTTGAAACCAATGTTATTGAAACCGTAACCCCGGAGGAATAAATAAGGGACACTTTCCAGAATGTTTCAAACTCCGAAAAGGAATAGGTATGTGGTAGGGTAAGTAAACCGACTCCAAAACAGTTTTTAAGGCAATATTTCTCCGTTTTGGAATATTTAGAAAAATAGAAAAATAAGAAGCAGTCCGGGAAGGACACGAGGGCTCCACGAGGGTGGAGGGCGCACCCCCCTACCTCGTGGGCACCTCGTGCGCTTTCCGAACTCCGTTTTCTTACACGACACGTATTTTGGTCGGTAAAAATTCATTATATAATCTCCCAGAGGTTTTGACTCCCGTATCACGCAAAAATCTCCTGTCTTTGTTTCGAGCTCTTTTCCGTCAGGGTTGTCAAGGCCAGGCACTATGTCGTCTCCCTCCTCCTCCAACCATGAGGGCAACGATGCTTGGCTAATGAAGATAGAGCTGAAAGGAGAAGAACCCATGGAGATCAACAAGGATGAAGGGATCAAGAAGGCCATGGAGGACCAAGATCCGGCAATAGAAGACACCCTTCAACTTGATCACAATCTTCTTACCCCAACAGAAATCGAAGCTTTCAAGATGATTGAGTTAGCTCGTATACAAAATAATTATCTCACACGTGAATTTTTTTTGTTGAAGGAGCATATCATCACACTCTGGGCATTATCCGCAAGTTAGAAGACCTCCTACGCTCGATGTGCGACTATCCATCATCAACAACTCCACCTTCTTCACCAACAAAGGAGACATAATCACATGGGTATGGGCACTCCCCTTGGCAACTGCCAAGCTTGGGGGAGTGCCCCGGTATCGTATCACCATCTCTTTTATCTTTACAGTTTTTCTTAGTTCGATCCTTTTGGTATTATCTTGATCTAGTAGAATAAAGTTTATGGCATGATCTAGTTTTGAGTTTTGCTTTATAATTCTTCTATGTAATCGAGTCCGTGAGCTATATATATAATAAAGATTAGGGTTGAGTCAAGGGTCTGATTATTTTGCCATGATCCTAAGGGAATAAAATAAAAGAGAAAGAAATAAAAAGAGACAAAGAGATCATGTGAGTCTTCTGGAGAGTAATGAGCTCACATAGCAAAAAGTATGATGAATAAAAGTTGTTGAGAGTTAACAAGCATAGTTTTGGTCATCGTTGCAATTAATAGGAAGTAATAAAGAAAGAGACGTCTTCACATATAAATATACTATCTTGGACATCTTTTATGATTGTGAGCACTCATTAAAATATGACATGCTAAAGAGTTGACGTTGGACAAGGAAGACAATGTAATGGGTTATGTTTTCTTACATCTGAGATAAATTATATTATCATGGATCATCCAACATGGTTGAGCTTGCCTTCCCCCCTCGTGCTAGCCAAATTCATCGCACCAAGTAGAGATACTACTTGTGCTTCCAAATACCCTTAAACCAGTTTTATCATGAGAGTCCACTATACCTACCTATGGATTGAGTAAGATCCTCTAAGTAAGTTGTCATCGGTGCAAGCAATAAAAATTGCTCTCTAAATTTGTATGACTTATTAGCGTGGGAGAAAATAAGATTTATACGATCGTGTGATATGGAAGAAATAAAAGCGACAGACTGCATAATAAAGGTCCATATCACAAGTGGCAATATAAAGTGACGTTCTTTCGCATTAAGATTTTGTGCATCCAATCATTAAAGCGCATGACAACCTCTGCTTCCCTCTGCGAAGGGCCTATCTTCTACTTTTATCTCCTACCTTGCATAAGAGTCATGGTGATCTTCACCCTTCCTTTTTTTAAATTTTATCCTTTGGCAAGCATAGTATGTTGGAAAGATCCTGGTATATATGGCTAATTGGATGTGAGTTTTCATGAACTATTATTGTTGACATTACCCTTGAGGTAAAACGTTGGGAGGCAAAACTATAAGCCCCTATCTTTCTCTACGTCCGATTAAAACCCCATACCCATAAGTATTGCGTGAGTGTCAGCAATTGTGAAAGATTATATGATAGCTGCGTATGTGGACTTGCTGAAAAGCTCTTATATATTGACTCTTTCCTATGTTATGATAAATTGCAATTGCTCCAATGACTGAGATTATAGTTTGTTAGTTTTCAATGAAGTTTACGATTCATACTTGAAATTGTGATTGAATTATTACTCTAGCATAAGAAATAATATGACAAGAATTATGTAAGTTGCCATTCTAAGAATGATCACGATGCCCTCATGTCCGTATTTTATTTTTTATCGACACCTCTATCTCCAAACATGTGGACATATTTTTCGATTTCGGCTTTTCGCTTGAGGACAAGCGAGGTCTAAGCTTGGGGGAGTTGATACGTCCATTTTGCATCATGCTTTTATATCGGTATATATCGCATTATGGCTGTTATTACACATTACATCACAATACTTATGCCTATTCTCTCTTATTTTACAAGGTTTACATAAAGAGGGAGAATGTCGGCAGCTAGGATTCTGGGCTGGAAAAGGAGCAAATATTAGAGACATATTCTGCATAGCTCCAAAAGTCCTGAAACTTCATGGAAGACGTTTTCAGAATATATAAAAAATACTCAGCAGAAGAGATTCACCAGGGGGGCCACACCCTGCCCTCGAGCGTGGGGGCGTGCCCTACCCCCTGGGCGCGCCCCCTACCTCGTGGGCCCCCTGGTGGCTCTCCGGTGGCCATCTTCTGCTATATGAAGTCTTTCGATGGGAAAAAAATAACAAGCCATCTTCTCGGACGAAACTCTGCCGCCACGAGGCGGAACTTTGGCGGAACCAATCTAGGGCTCTGGCGGAGCTGTTCTGCCGGGGAAACTTCCCTCCCGGAGGGTGAAATCATCGCCATCATCATCACCAACGCTCCTCTCATCGGGAGATGGCAATGTCCATCAACATCTTCATCAGCACCATCTCCTCTCAAAACCCTAGTTCATCTCTTGTATCCAATTCTTGTCTCCAAGTCCGAGATTGGTGCTAGTAGGTTCCTAGTAGTGTTAATTACTCCTTGTAGTTGATGCTAGTTGGTTTATTTGGTGGAAGATCATATGTTCAGATCCTATATGCATATTAATGCCCCTCTGATTATGAACTTGTTTATGCTTTGTGAGTAGTTACGTTTGTTCCTGAGGACATGGGAGAACTCTTGCGATTAGTAGTCATGTGAATTTGGTATTCGTTCGATATTTTGATGAGATGTATGTTGTCTCTCCTCTAGTGGTGTTATGTGAACGTCGACTACATGACACTTCACCATTAGTTGGGCCTAGAGGAAGGCATTGGGAAGTAATAAGTAGATGATGGGTTGCTAGAGTGACAGAAGCTTAAACCCTAGTTTATGCTTTGCTTCGTAAGGGGATGATTTGGATCCATATGTTTCATGCTATGGTTAGGTTTACCTTAATACTTTTATTGTAGTCGTAGATGCTTGCAATAGAGATTAATCATAAGTGGGATCCTTGTCCAAGTAAGCACTGGTTTCATCCCTCACGTAGGAAGTACGAGGGTGTTTGGAAAAGCATTTAGTCACTCTTGACCCAACGTCTTGGTCCATGAAGGAGGTGACAATGCGGTGAACCAGGCAATCAGACTATAGGGCGTTAACACTTTCACTTAGCCATAGGAGTTTTATAGGGGGGACTACGATATAGCCCCTAGTATGTGTACGGCTTATTCCAATATGGTGTGTTACATGACGTGAAAAAAAGATCCTTCGTGTTACACGGGGGGAATCGCGACAGATATCGATAAGTCATCGAGTGGTTGACCAGCTCCCGCAGCATCATGACAGTCGGTTTTCGGCTTTCTCTACTGAGGTGCTTGACCAGGTGAACCGAAAGCACAATCGCAGTAGTTCTCCCTTTACTACCCTTGCAGATAGAGCGGAACGTAAGGTAGTAAGCACAGGAGCCGGGCAACCCAACCATTGACCCAAGACATGATTCGGAGCTGATGCATATAAGGCCAAACTCGTGACGTCGAAGTACGCTTATAAAGCTGTTCAGACTTTGTTGCAAACTCATTTGTTCCCATACCGAGCCCCTGGCAGGTTGTGCCGAGGTATGGCTGTGAAACAGCTATAGGGGCCAAATTCATTTGTGAAAAAGAAACGAATGATTAATGCGGATTATGTTTACTGGGACCTAAGTGACATGCCGATGATTACATTATATATAAAAAAGACCACGACCCGGGCTATTTGACATGCCCAGGGTCGAAGGCGGAGGACAAAGGCATGTTACAGGCTCGAAATAAAGAGTGCGGTCTACAAAAAGTTTTTGTGGACCTCCTGTTGCACGTCTGCGCCGCCTGTCCTCGGCGACGGGAATCCTTGACGGAAGTAGCCCCGTAGGTGAGTGTACGGATCCGAACTCCGATAGAGTCAGTTTAAATGTTTGTCCTTTGCGTCACCTATTTTTAAGAGATAATGAAGAAAGAAAAAAGGAAAACAGATAGTAAATGTTACGGGAATGCTTGCCGGCTTGTCCGTATTGTGCTTCCACCAATGCACATGGTATCTTAAGCGCGTAGTGATGTATGTGCAGTGCAAATTTTGCGGGTATATGAGGTGGGCGGCGGGAGTCGAACTGCTATTTCTGCTCCAGGATTGATTGATCCTTGGGGAGAAATTTCTTTTGACCCCCGGTATTTGGTTGGTGAACCTCTCCGTCGTCCCTATCGCCTGGCGGTCTCCTCCCCTTGTGTTTGGCGTTGAACTTGCTGGCCTGCTTGAAGACCCAACAACTTCTGTTGGTATGATTAGTTGGTTTATCGGGGTGGCCGTGAATCTGGCAGGGTCGGTCCAATATCCTGTGTAGGTTGGCTGAATGACTTTTTCCGTTGACCGGTTTTTGGATTGCTGAATCCGGCGTTGAGCGCTGTGTCGCGTGATATTTCATTATCATTGCGACTGTTGTGTTTGTTTCATCGCGGCTTGCCGTTGCCATCCCGGATTTTGGAAGTGCCTGGGTCGCTGGGGCTATTCCTTCTATGAGCGAGCCTGCTATCTTCTCCCGCACAAAAGCGGGCCATTAGAGCGGTAAGGGCTGTCATGGATCTAGGTCCTTCTTGACCGAGGTGGCGTGCAAGCTATTCATCCCGGACGCTGTGTTTGAAGGCCGCAAGGGCTTCCGCATCCGGACAGTCGACGATTTGGTTCTTTTTAACTAAGAACCTAGTCCAGAGCTTCCTGGCCGACTCCCCGGGCTGCTGGACAATGTGACTTAAGTTATCGGCGTCCGGTGACCGGACATATGTTCCTTGGAAGTTGTCGCGAAAGGCGTCCTCCAAATCTTCCCAGCTGCCAATAGAATTTTCCGGCAGATTGTTTAACCAGTACCGAGATGGTCCTTTGAGTTTTAGTGGTAGGTATTTGATGGCATGAAGGTCATCTCCGCGGGCCATGTGGATATGGAGGAGGAAGTCCTCGATCCATACCACGGGATCCATTGTCCCATCGTATGATTCGATATTCATCGGTTTGAACCCATCTGGGAATTCATGCTCCACTACTTCGTGTGTGAAGAAAAGAGGGTGTGCGGCACCTCTATGTTGGGCCACACTGCGACATACCTCCGATGAAGTCCATTTGCGGTTTTCGGCCCGGGCGTGGCTAGGTTTGTCACGTCCGAATAGGTAGCCGTCATCGCGTGTCGAGGCATGTCCTCGTGATCCGTAGATCGATCTTGCGTGTTCTGCTCTACTATCCAAGTCCCGTTGGAGGTCGTACGTACAACCCCGATCTGTTTTATTCTTGCCTTTACAACGAGGTGGGGCGGTCTGGTGTTCGGCTTGAGTTACCGCTTTATCCGGGCCAAGTTGTGGTCGACCTGCCACATTGTGCGATGATGGTACGGGCTCCAACGCCTTGTCATTGCACTAAGGTGGCAATCTATGCTTCGGGTAGCTCTTGGCTGGGCCACTAAGGCCGTATTCTTCGGCGGCCAGGACTTCGGTCCGTCTATCATTGAGCAGATCTTGATCCGCTTGAAGCTGCAGCTGTTTCTTTCTCAGGCTCTTTGCAGTGGCTATTAGCCGGCGTTTGAAGCGCTCTTGCTCGAGAGGTTCCTCAGGCACGATGAAATCCTCGTCGTCGAGGCTCTCCTCTTCCTCAGAGAGTGGAAGATAATTACTGTCCTCCGAGTCTCCGTGTATGGCCTGTTCATCGGTGCTAAGTTGCACATTATCCCGTTCCCCCTGTTCGGAGGTTACCTTGACGGGGTCTTCATTATTTTCGTCATCGTCCGGAATATTATTTTTTCCGGTGCCTGTAATGCAGTCTTTGGAACAATGTGACTTAGAGCGGCGTCGAGGAAGTTGGCGCTTGGGCTGTCTCTCAGGAGGTTTATCCTCAAATGGGTCCTCTTTGACATCGTTGTTAGTTTTTTCAGGCGTGTCCGCCATGTATACGTCGTAGAAAGAAGTGGCCATCCGTCATCCATTGAGTGGCGGGTTTTGGCCTTGCTCCTTATCGGCATCATCGTCTGCACTGGCAATGTCTACGGAGCCATAATCAAGCATGTATGTTGAATCCTCGACAGTGGCTATGAAGTGGGTGGCGGGTGGGAAGCAAAATTCCCCATCATCAGCCTCTAGTTCAAACCATACATAGTTCGGCTGGGAGTCCCCCGCCAAGGACAAGTTCTTTAATGAGTTCAGCACATTGCCCAAGGGAGAGTGCTGCAAGATGTCTGCGGTGCTGAACTTGAAGATCAATAAGCGATCAAGTTCGGTATCTGCGGACTCACATGGTTCGGAACTTGTACCCGGATAAGTCTCCGGAGTTCCGAAGACACGAGTATTGCGTGAGGTTAAATCCATGTGCGGCTCCAAGGCCGAGGAATCTGTGGCCTCCGTGGTGGGGTTGAGCCTCCGATACTTGGATGTCGTGGTGTGCTCCGGTTCTAAGGCTAGAGTGGTTACAGGAGCTATCTCCCGGATGCGGTGTGACGACAAATTGAGGTCATGTTCGTCAAGGTGACCAGGAGCGGTTGCCACGGTTTCGAATCTGGCTAAGATCAAATCTCCATGAATGTCCGCAACATAGTTAAAGCTCCCAAATCTGACCTGATGGCCAGGGGCATAGCTATCAATCCGCTCCAGGTGGCCACACGAGTTGGCCCGCAGTGTGAAGCTGCCGAACACAAAGATCTGTCTGGGGAGGAAAGTTTCTCCTTGGACAGCGTCACTATCGACGATTGAAGGGGCCATCGAACCTTTCGTCGACAACACAGTGGCACTCTCAATGAAAGCACCAATGTCGGTGTCAAAACTCGCGGATCTCAGGTAGGGGGTCCCGAACTATGCGTCTAAGGTCGATGGTAACGTGAGACAAGGGACACGATGTTTACCTAGGTTCGGGCCCTCTCTATGGAGGTAATACCCTACGTCCTTCTTGATTGATATTCATGAATACGAGCATTACAAGAGTTGATCTACCTCGAGATCGCAATGGCTAAACCCTAGAGGTCTAGCTTGTATGGCTACGATGATCCTCCTCCGGACTAAGTCCTCTGGTTTATATAACACCAGGAGGATCTAGGGTTACACACGGTCGGTTACAAAGAAAGGAATCTACATATTCGGTTGCCAAGCTTGCCTTCCACGCCAAGGAGAATCCCATCCGGACACGGGTGCAGTCTTCGGTCTTCGTGTTCTTCACAACCCATCAGTCCGGCCCATGGCTAACAGGCCGGACGCCCGAGGACCCCTTAGTCCAGGACTCCCTCACTCATTTCCAGCATTCGGTTACTTACGGCCCGTTACTATCCTTTTCTGCTTGTGGGCCAAATTCAGACCATGGATACAGTCGGCCCGTTTGTGGCCCGTTAATCTGTTGGGCCATTTTCATAGCATCATCAAATACGGCCTATTAACGGCCCATTATGGTCAGCCCATAAAATGTACGATTTCCACTCTAGCCCGTTTACGGCCCCTTATACGGCCTGTACAAGGTCCATAGATGAGACGACCCCTAGAAGGCCCATTGATCCGACGGCCCATAGAAGGCCCATGGATCCGACGGCCCATAGAAGGCCCATGGATCCGACAGCCGATAGAAGGCCCATGGATCCGACAGCCCATAGAAGGCCCACGGATCCGACAGCCATAGAAGGCCATGGATCGTCCATCTTGTAGATGGCCCATGGATCGTACGGCCTGTGGAGGGCCATTTTCACTACAACGTTTGGGCGAGTTGGCCCCCGTTTGAACGATATAGCATATTCAAAGAATTATCCTACTCTATACTATCACCTCTAAAAAACATACACTATACAATAAAGAGACTAAGGCATAGAAACGTAGAATAATCCTACACTATACAATAAAGAAATTACAGCCAATTATTCCCACTGGGCATTATGGTTTGGCACCGGTGATAATAAAGCATACACAAACAACAAATTACATACACTGGGAAAATACAGCTCCTACATCATGGACGCGCATCAACATAACTTACCATTTGAACTATAATCTCTTCAGAAAATAGGATTGGCCGGATTCAGATAGCACAAATTTCAGTCTGCAAAATCTCCAATTCCTTTGTTGTTACCTCAGTGTCTTGTTTCATTGTTTTGACTCCTGCATCTAATACCTGCATGTCCAGTCTCAACTTGTTGATTGTACGTTGAGAATCATGTACACATTGTCTTGCCACCTCTAGTTGATGCTCGAGAACATCGGCAAATTCCAATTCCAATCCATAATCATTCAGCAACGGCCTTGCCGCACTACTCGCAGATCTTTCTGTTGATGTCACTTCATCCTGAAATGTTTCTGTAAGTACACATGACTAGGGAAAAAATATAGTTACAACAGTGAAGCGAGCAAGACAGACTATTTTGTAAATGGCAAAACAGGCCTAACAATAATGTTACACGTCATGAAGCATAAGCAGGTGATATTTTAAAAATTATAAAAAGGTAGTTTGTGCAGCCTGCATACAAAAATCTCTCTTAGCTCACCAGAGGAGCATGATGTTGGGGCCCAATCCAAAACACATACAAGTTACAAATTTAGATAGCACGTTGTGTAGAAGTAAGCAAGCAGTTGGCCATTCTGTAGCTCAATTAAAGTCTTAGGGAGCGTAATGAATAGCAGAGGGTTTCATACAAACATACTACAACAAGCAAAACTATCCAATCATTAGCCTAGTATAAACTAGATTGTGAGCCTCATGCAATAATAGTTGGTTAATAGACTTCAAAGCTTCAGGCACACCTCGGCAGAGTAATTAAATGGTAAGGCCTTTAATTATGTCAACTAATAGTTATACAAGTACCCAACATCAGGCATCATTCTTTGGGCATCTCATTAACTAAGGACAAATAAAGCAATTGAAAAGAGCAAATTAACTATGCCTGAAACAAACAAGGAATTGAACTATTGAGTTGGATACAGTGACTTACCTTAACAGGTTGAAGAGGCTCAGTGCAGCTCCTACTTCTCTTGCAAGGCTCCTTCCTAACATCTTGTACTTGGAAATCCTCAATCTTATCTTCATTGTACCCCCTCTGCAAGGTGACGCAAACTAGTTACTCGTCTCCTCAGAAGATAAATATGCATACTTTCCAGTTTGTGAACACAAAAGGATGAGATTATAACAAAACAACACCACATAATGAAACATGCCGCATATTTTGCACTTGCACACAATGAAATGAGCATTTACTATGTCTGCACTATGTAAAAACTAGGCATACCTTCGAATTGGATCTCCAGGTACTCTTGAAAAGCCTACTTTAGTGTAACGCCAAACCTTTATGTCACCTATGAGTTAGAAAGGCCCCACTACACCAGCCCTTAGTGTTTAAATCATTGACAAGCTTTGTTAGAGTGTTAGGTCAAGAACAACAAGTAATCAAAGCAAACAGTCCTAGTATGGCCGGCTGATGCAAACAAGCAATTGAACAGATGTGTGAGCAAATCTTACATATCAAGAAAAGAAGCAAAGAAGGAGGCTTAAAGACCATCACTTGACCGACCAGATTTAAGGGGCATTTAAACATCATGTGCAACGTATGAACTAACATACACATTGCATATTCCAGATTCTACAATGGAATGCACATGTATTAGGTTATGCCATGTATGATGATGCCTAAATGTACACTATAGCAGGCATGAGTGATTCATCATTGCACGCACAATTGAATTGCAGGTTAAGGGCCAGTTCTATTCCACCTTTTCAGGGCTTATAGTCAAAATAAGCCATAAAAGATGTAAAGAAGTCATTTTTGAGTTATGGGCTTGGGCTTAACTAATTTCGCTTTGGAGGGGGGTGTTTCAGGTAGAACCTCACTCAAAATTGAAGGGAAGGGGAATAGTGAAATGTCTCTGTTGTCTGCCTATATTACACTCAAAATGCAACTGCTGACGCCCGCGTCACACCTCACCCTCAAGTAAAAACAAACACGCAAGCGTTCATTGCCATGCCCGCTTGCATCTCCTCTCCCCTTTCCCTCTACCTCGATCCCCTGCCTGCAGCAGTAGGGTTCCTCCAGCGAGCCGTCACCACTGGTCCCGTCTTGCCTGGTCCTCGATGATGCTCTGTCCAGCTAGGCTACATGGCCAACGGGTAGGGGCAAATATCCTTGGCTGCTCCTCCCTTTGGTGCCGCCCCTCATTCTCATGGTCTCCAGCAGCTGCTCCACTGTGGTTCGTCCAATGCACTACTCCGGCAGGCGCTGCACAACTACGGCTGATGCCACACTGCGGCAGAAGGCACCTTATTCCCCCTCCCCACCTCCCAGGCTGTGGCCTCGAGGTGTTGTTGAAGGATGAGCTCATCCAACAAGGTGAGGATCTCCTCTGATTTTTTGCCAAATTTTCATTCTGACCCACTATACGATGAATTTCTATGAGCTGCTTCTACTGCTGCTATATGATGCATTGCTATGAGATACTCCTGCTACTGCTATATGATGAATTGCTATGAGCTACTACTGCTATATGATGAATTGCTATGAGCTGCTGCTGCTATATGATGAATTTCTATGAGCTGCTGCTATATGATGAGTTGCTATAAGCTGCTCCTGCTGCTGCTGTATGATGAATTGCTATGAGCTGCTCCTGCTGATGCTATATAATGAATTGCTATGAGCTGCTCCTGCTGCTGCTATATGATGAATTGCTATGAGCTGCTGCTGCTACTACTATATGATGAATTGATATGAGCTGCTGCTGTTATATGATGAATTGCTCTGAGCTGCTCCTGCTGCTGCTATATGATGAATTGCTATGAGTTGCTGCTGGTATATGATGAATTGCACACTGCTGTTGCTGGTGCTGTTGCTGTATGATGAGTTGCTATGAGCTACTGCTGCTATATGATGGTTTCAGGTGGTGCTGCTATATGATAATAACCGGCCACTTGGGCCATCGAATTTCAATAAATAATTGTTCTTCATTTAAATGTGGGTCATGCATTCTTCGTTTAAATTAGGCAATGGGATCTCTATGGAAAACATTGACCAAAGTAGATTGTGCCAAGTAGATGGTATCTTTGTATTTGCATTTTGATCAAATAGTGATGGTCTGTTTTCCTATCATATTAATTACTGCACTGGGTTCAATTTGTGATGTTTGCAAGTGAAATAAATTTTCATATGGGCAGCAAAATGAAAAAATATAATGCAATCTAGACTTTTCACTAATCATACCAAAGATAAGCTGAAAACGCAATGAAAAGAACTGGTTGGCTTATTACATGGAGCTTATATTCACATGTGCTTATTTTCTTAGGATAACTCGTAATAACTGTCCCTAAGAAACTTGGCCAATTGAAATGACATACAAATAACATGTCCCGATGATTGCAATGGAGGAGTAACGTACCATAGCACACTGTATAGGCTCACCACTGCCTCTCCTTTTTTGTGATGTTCTACGAAATTGCCACATACATCTTGTACTTTCTCATTGTGTAACCCTATCTGCAAGTTGACACGGCTAGTTTCAGACATCTCTACATGATAATACATTGCATATCCCTTGTGCATATTTAAACCACCAATTAATGATTGTGCACGTAGCACAAACTAGCCATGACTATGTGTGCTGGACTAGCAAGCACTCTAAGGGAGCCTAATGTAGTGCACTGGAATTCCTACATGCCACCTACAATTTTGTGTAATGTACTGCCTCTGTTCCTAAATATATGTCTTTGTAGAAATTCCAGTATGGACCACATACAGATGTATATAGATGCATTTTCGAGTGCAGATTCACTCATTTTGCTCCGTATGTAGCCTATAGTGGAATCTCTAGAAAGACTTATATTTAGGAACGGAGGTACGAGGTAGTATCATGTATGACATCTACATATCTAATTTAGCAGCCAGTAGTAGAAATCATTGTCTGCACAAAGGGATTACTGGTCGAAAATCCTAGAAAAGCACGCTGGCAGGCACAAAGCAATACAAGAGAGAGAGACGCACTTACAAGATCATAGCAATGCCTCAGCCCAGGATCTTGGTTGGCCAAGCTGTTAGATCCAGAAGAAACATCATCCTTGTAGTTTTTGCCAACTGCATAACAGGTAAGAACGACCTGTTAGTATATTTGAAGTACATCGGGCAGGTGATTCTGAATGGGTTTAAAGGTGACAAGTACCTAGGCCATGGCGGGTGCTTGGCATCTTGCCAGACGGTGGGAATCAGGTTATAAACGTCAAGGGTGATGACGTTGCACTGGCTGTCGGGGTCTGGTAAGGAGATCTAGAACAGTCGAGTAGGGTGTTTGTGGAGCGGCTCCGGTAGGGTGGACTACGGTGTGGGCGAAGCAGATCTATGGTCGTGGACGAGGGCGTAGGTGAAGCTGCTCCGGTGGTTAGGTTAAGGATGGTGTCGACGATGCGGATCTGAGGTCGTGGACTGGGCGTCAGAAGCTGCTCCGGTAGGTTGGATGAGGGTGCGAGGAAGCAGATCTGACACCATGGACTTGTGAGTTGGCAAAGCGACCCCGGTAGGGTTGAGAATGGTATAGGCGAAGCTACTCCGGTGGGGTTGACGATGGTGTCGGCGAAGCGGCTCTGGTAGGGTTGAGGAAGGTGTCGGCGAAGAGGATCGGAGGCCGTCGACGGGGGCGTCGGTGGGGCAGCTCTGGGGGGGGGTGTGGACGAAGCGTCTCCAGTGGGGAGTACGAATGAGCCGCTGCAGATGCGCTGCGGTTGACGAGAGTACCGGCGAAGCAGATCCGACGCTTTGGACAAGGCCGGCACTGAATGGGCTGTGGTACAATGGTGGATGAGCAGTCTACTTGTT
Source organism: Triticum dicoccoides (assembly GCF_002162155.2). Classification (NCBI taxonomy): domain Eukaryota; kingdom Viridiplantae; phylum Streptophyta; class Magnoliopsida; order Poales; family Poaceae; genus Triticum; species Triticum dicoccoides. The sequence continues at coordinate 263,159,288 of NC_041388.1, forward strand.
TCTAGGGGAGGTGGGAGGGGTAGATGCGGCCGTAGAAGCAGATCCGGCGAGGTGGACGCCGCTGGCAGTGAATGGGCTTTGGTATGCCGGTGGATGAGCAGTCTAGGGTTTCGAGAGGAGAGGGGAGAAATGTCGATGAAGTACGGACGGCGTGCTGTAAGATGCTCTGGTGCTGTGAAGTTAGTCATTTTTGCGGGAGGGGGAGAGGAAATGGTGGTGCCGTGTAGTGGCGGGAACCGGAAGTTACCAAAGCAGCCCCGACCTATTATGTAGATGAGGGCGGTATTGTAACTGTTGGTCTTCATGCACCAAGTACAAAAGGGGAATTTCGCATGCTAAAGACAGGTGGCGGAAATTTTAGAAGGAGGCGGGAGATTTTGCCGCCCGCGGGATCGTTCGTATCCAATTTCAACTAATTTTGGACTGTGCTAGCGGGAAGGTCATGCGAGACTGTGTACACGCGACACGCGTCAGCAGTTAATAACTGGTGTGAAGTCCACCCCAAAAAAAGACAATAACTCGGGATGATGCGCCGATAACTTGGACGTTCACACGGGCGCGGCCAATCGTACGGGTGTAGTGGCGCATTCACAAAAAAGGGATCAAACGCTCAGCCTATGTATTTCTCGTGTAAATAGATAATTTAGTGCAATTGGTTATTTACTTTAAACATAATGCATTGACGTGTTAGTGTAGAGGTGCACCAAAAGAAATGGATATTGTAGTCTGCTACTTAAAAGTGTTACCTCATATGATTACATAGCCTCCATTTCATAAACTGCGTACCCGTTGAATTACTTCATAATAGAACCTTAAATCATCCAAGACTAATGATTTTGAATGCAAGAGTAACAATGGTGCATGTACATGATAGCTACATTGGTTATTTGAAGAAACATCACTGTAACTTTGGCATGCACAACTAAAAAGGTTTATTTAAATAGAAAAAATGTGATACGTGATTGTCCAATCTTTATAGCGTTGATCGATATTGTACCTTTGGCCACGATACAAAGTAGATATTGATTTATGTTCAAGGGATGCACGTCCACGATCGCTAGATAGTGATACATGAATGAATTGTGCAATCTCTGTCACACACATACATATCTCATTTCCCTGTGGGCATCGGAATCACACACGCGCACTTTGTGTATTTCTCTCCCTCCGTCAAGGTTAGAAATTGTCTTTCTACCCCGTCCTACAAGTCTCTCACACAGAAAAACACACGCTCTCTCTGTCGAACACGCCCACCCCTTTAATTCCGCCCACCCACAGCCACTAATGTCTCAAAGTATAATTATGTCTCTCACACATATGCCTAAGGTTAACTCGAGTTCCGGAACCATATGAATACATACAGTGGGATTCCAGCAGAGCACCTTTTGTTTTGAGGTTTTGCTCTCTCTCTCTCTCTTTCTCTCTCTCTCTCTCTCTCTCTCTCTCACACACACACACACACATGCTTGCATTTGCATGCACACCGTTTTGTTTACCTTCGTGATGCTTTAAGTATGCCTCACACAAATGCTATCAACCTATCCCTTAATATAGCTAGATATGTGTCACACAAACTCCTTCTCCCTACTAGCAAGATGCCCATGCGTTGCACGGAACATCAAGATGCATTTGTATGAGTAGTTTATCTTGTGGGAGAAAAGGATGAACGAGGGACTGCCTTCTTTGCAAATGCAGAGAGGGGTGTGGGTATCTTTTTGCAAAATTGCCATAGTTTCCTTCCTATCCGTCGGATATAAATCGGATGGCCTATATTGCAGGATGGCAGAAACACCATCATTACCAACTTTGTTTTTTTATAAGAGTAGAGATATGTAAGTGTCACTACCCCCCCCCACACACCCACACCCACACAACCACACACACACACTTCCCAACACCGAAGGAGTAGGGTGGCACCTCGATCTTGATACTAATCTATCGACTGGCTTCTCTCTGAAACACACACACACACACTACCCGACACCGAAGGAGTAGGGTGGCACCTCGATCTTGATAGTAATCTATCTACTCCTCTTTCAAACACACACAGTCGCTAGTTGTGCCTTTGTTCCTACCGCGCACACTCTAGATACGTCTTCCTCTCCCTCCCCCTCCCCCCACCCCAACAATGACATCAAAAGGGTGACAACTCGATCTGATCGTAATCTGTCAATTGGTTTCTCTCTCGAACATTGTGTCTCTGTGCCTCGCTCAGTAGCCCCCTCGATATGTATATTTGTCACGCGCGCACAACTGTAGTGATGTTGACGCTGGACCCAGTGTGCCTCATTTTTACCGGCCTCATGTGATAGTTTTCACCCTGCTTTCTGTTAATTAACAAGGCAACCTTTTCTTTGTTACTACTAGTGAATCTGAAATCATTCGGGGCAGACATAAAATATATCACTTCAACCCAATTATCGTAGTAACTATTTTAAAAGAAACTAGCTAGATGCCCGTGCGTTGCACGGAACATCAAGATGCATTTGTATGAGTAGTTTATCTTGTGAGAGAAAAGGATGAACGAGGGAAGGCCGTATTTGCGAACGTGGAGAGGGGTGTGGGTATATTTTTGCAAAATTGCCATAGTTTCCTTCCTATCTGTTAGATATAAATCCGACGGCCTATATTGTAGGATGGCACGCACACCATCATCACCAACTCTGTTTTCTACTCCCTCCATTCCTAAATATTTGTCTTTTTTAGAGATTTCAACAGTTGACTACATATGGAGCAAAATGAGTGAATCTACACTCTAAAATATGCCCACATACACATCCGTATGTGGTAGTCCATTTGAAATCTGAAAAAGACAAATACTCCCTCCATTCCTAAATATAAGACCTTTTAGAGATTCTACTATAAACTACATACGGATGTATATAGACATACTTTAGAGTGTAGATTCACTCATTTTGCTCCGTATATAGTCTATAGTGGAATCCCTAAAAGGTCTTATATTTGGGAACAGAGGGAGTATTTAGAAACGGATGGAGTATAAGAGTAGACATGGAGATATATCTCCAGCATGGTCTACAACAAAAATGTACTGGACTGGTTAGCGCCGAATGCTCGCAACGCGATGACATGAGTTCGAATTATGTCTTTAACTTTAGATTTTTATATTATATATTACTTATTTAATATATACTTCTTTCGCTACTGTACTGATAGTGGAACCCACAGAGTACTTAGAATACAAGATTACGGATGTACTTGTTTCTTTTTAACTTTCTGTATGAAGCTGTAGCCACCCTGCAAGTCACGTGTACACTGTACATGCAATTAACTTTTTATAGAGGGACAATCATACACCCAATTAACTCAAATGGATTGGATGTCACTCTATTATTTCCAGCATAAGAGCATCTCCAATGGCAGCCGGCAAATTTCCTCCTGCTTCCTTCTGCGGAGGACGACATCAAACGCCAGTGGCATACATTTTCACAACTCTAACCAACCAGATGAAATTCGTGCAAACATGGACTGATTTCATATAAGCATGAAGGATTTCGTATAAAAAAGCCGGATCTTCATATAAACATGATGGATTTCATTACATTTACATGAACTAAGCGGTGCCAATCCGGCTCTCTTGGTATAATTAATACTCCCTTAGTCCGGAAGTACTTGTCCTAGAAATGGATGTATCTAGACTTATTTTAGTTATAGATACATACAATTTATCCATTCTTAGAACAAATATTTACCGCCAGCTGGAGAGGGATTACATAATCTAAACGGCCACCCGCGGATCCCTTTGTCTTCCTCATGTCCGGCAGACACTTGCGGGGTCGACGAAGGTCCTCGGAAGAGATGAAGTAGCAAAGAAACCACCTGAATGCGCAGTCGTCGCCTCGGCGGTGGCCTTCATGGGACCCAAGTGGCAGCGGCCTCCCGTGTTCTAGTCTCCTCGATGATGGCGGCGGACATGGAGAAGCTGGCCACCGACTCGTCGCTCTCCACGCACCCGGCTTCTGTCTCTGCCTGCATGGCACTGCCGCAGGCACGGGAGGCGCGCCCACAGACACTGGTGGTGCGGTACGACGAGGCAGCGACGACGCCCGTACTGATGTGCTCGCCGCTGTGCCGGCATGGAGCAGCTCGCCACTCCCCATCGAGCTGAACTGGAGCGGCGAGTTCCTGAACCATGCGCCTGCTTGGGGCGGCAACTGGCTCCGTCGGGCCAAGCAAGGTTGGTGAAGCACCGAGCGGCCTCGCCCGTATCCGGAGGGCTCGGCGGGCCACCCAGCCGGGTAATATGCCGGAGAACGGCTCCTCAGAAGCCATCAGAAGAGTGGAGAAAATGGTGAAGGAGGAGATGGGGGAGCGGCGGAGGGGTGCGATTCTTGCCCGCTGTCTGTCTGGCCTCGTGTAAATAGAGGGCGGACGGTAGGAGCTTCGCCGGCTTCTGGCCTCGTTTAAACTGAGGGCGGACGGGAGGAGCTCGGCCGGTGTTGCGTTTAATTCCGGCCCGCTCATGAATGGACATGTGGCCGGAGTAGGTTTCTCGGTTTGCATGTGGGTTTAATGGAGGCAAGGAGGCGTGTTCAGCCGGGCGTGCAACGGGCAGCGCAGTACTATTCAATTTGATAGCGGGCGGCGCAGTTCCTGATACGACTTTAATGCAGATAAGAGAGGGAGTAGCGGTTCCCGAAATGTTGAAAGGCCAATGCATCCTCCTTCAATTAATGCATGAGGGAAGTAATGGGAGGAGGACCGGGAAAGAGCCTGCACGATGTGAATGCAACGCAGTTTGCCCTCATATAAAGGCGCCCCTCCATTCCAATGCATCTACCACATCGTATGCACCTAAGCATTTGCCTAAGCACCTACACTACGCGCAAAAATCCTCGCTCCAGACCCATGGCGGCGATGCGCGCGAGCGGCCAGCGGCTATGCCAGATGGTCCACGACGCTGGCCTGCAGCATGGCGCCGAGGATCGTCTCCAGATGGTGTTGGCGACCGGCTGGTGGATTGTTGCCGTCGACGCCAACTACGACTCTCAGTTGGACTAGATGATCGTTGTCACCACCAACAATTTCACCTTCCTCAAGAAGCTCACGGACGACATCGCCATACTCCTCCAGCCCGCGCGCCCAGGCTCCTCATTGCCCGCCACCCTAATCGGCCTCCATGGCCGGAACCTCTTTCAAGCACTGGTGGCCCTGCGACTGCCTGCCAATGCCATGAAGAATGTCCACCTGGAGGTCGTGCTCGCCGCGAGGCGCCTCGCCCTGCAAGAATTCGTTGACCTACACATCCATGTGTACGAGCAAATCGGGTACATAGGTATCTACAAGCCAGTGAGGGCGCAATGACGTTGGCCTTCCTCAACCGGCTGGAAGCCTTGGATGCCTTTGCTGAGAAGCACCTCGACCTCGCCACAAAAGCCGCCGCTGCTTAGCCGCCGATTGGTGGCCCGACGCACTAAGTTGAGGAGGAGGAGGTCGTACATTGATGGATGCATCTTTCTTCTTGCCTTCTGTAACCACCACTGCGATCGCATCATCATTGTGGCCTTAATTCTTATTGTCTTGTTGCATTCTCGTTCCAGTCAATACCGACATGTGCAATCCCTTTGCTTAATTATATGCATCACTGTAACTTGTACTCCATCCGTCAATTTATAAGTTGTGCTTACCTTTTCCATCAACTTCGTGCAACGCGCGGGCATCTTGCTAGAAACACTAGAACATGTCGGACCGCGTGTGACCAAACCGACGATGCGCCAACCTAGCTACTACGTACCCTGCTTATCTGGCGGAAATAGCCCCGCCCTAGTGTTTCCAATCGTTATTTCTATCTATCGATCGTGCCAAGGAGCAGAACCAAAAGGTTACAGTTTATACATGTTTCACTACTCCTACTCCTATAAAAGACTCAATTGGTGATGGTCGTGTGTCTGCCATCTGTCGTTTCTGACCATTAGATCTGCATCTAACGGCTTTGAGGTAAGTTGTGGCATTTTTGCAACAATAGCCCACTTCTCTGCTCGAATTTGCAGAAAACCCCTTATTATCTTGAAAGCAACCACATCCCTCCCTCACCTCATCAAAACAGCCTTTGAAATATATTTTGAGTGAAAAGTACTCCCTCCGTTCCTAAATATTTGTATTTCTAGAGATTTCAATAAGTGACTACATACGGAGCAAAATGAGTGAATCTACACTTCAAAATATGTCTATATAATCCGTATGTGATAGTCCATTTGAAATCTCTAAAAAGACAAATATTTAGGAATGGAGGGAGTAATTATTAGGAGTAAAACAAAACAAGAGTGATTTCTTTCAAGTTTGTGAACATGTACTACTATTCTAATACTTTGGATCCATCGCAACACACGGGCACATTGGTAGTAAAAGGAAAAGGCATGTCGCGTTTGCATCGCACTCCCCCCACACACACCCGGGAATCGGGAGTACTCCGCGGCCCGTCTGGCACGACACATAGCTTAGGGAAGGCGTGTTGCCTAGCATTTTCACTTTCATGTGGGACCGCCGTTGAGCAAACCGACTATTGGCAAACCACACCCCGCCCGCCGCCCGGTTGGAAAACAGAAATGTGAGGAAGATCTAGCTGTAGCACGGAAGCCAAGAAATTTGGTGTTAGATGGGGCTCATTGATAGAGTAGGAGCATTCCGTACTACTCTACTCCTACTAGTACCAAGTTTGTACTATACAACTAGTACTACCACTATACAACTAGAAGGTACGTGCACGGCACATCATCATAGGAACAAAAAATGGGAAGATCTTGTTTTGGGTGATTTATCTTTTTTTTCAGTCAACGTAGTATGAATAATATGATGTGGGGGGCACCCATGAAGCTTATGTGGCTTGGTTGCATGGCTACGAAAGGTTAGAGAAAAATAAATAGATAATGTGTTTAGAGTGCACTCCACTAAATAGATATACTTTCGATCCATTGCAACGGGCCGACACATCTATATCTATCCCCCCTATATAGTGTGTGAATAACTTTGAAAGTTGGTCATTAGATGAAGCCAATCCGACGGTACAAAGATGGCAAATATGAGCACTACTGGCCGTTGGATATCATATACATTCCACCAGATTCTGCCACATGTAGAATCTAGAAGACTCCATGGTTGAACTTCATTCATGACTAACTTTGCCACAACTAAGCTTAGGCAAAGTGTGTCTGCCACAAAAAATGTGGCTAACAAAATGGCCACCACAAGTGTGGCAAGATTTAGCAAGAAGCTGAGTCTATGACATGTGGACCATGTAGCTAGAAAAGTGTGGCAAGCCACAAGTGTAGCAATGAACCAAACACATGCCTGGTGTGTTTGGTAGGGTGTATGAAGGGTGCATGATCCTAAGAGTTCCCTTCTCGACCCACTTTTGGGTGTTTGGTAGAGTGTATGGAGGGTGCATGAGTCCATGCATGAAGAGAGCATACATGAAGAGAGGTGTTGAGTTGAGCATGCATGAAGAGGGAACAACTATGCTGAGATGAGAACGCAACCAAACACACTTGTGGCAAGCCTAAGCTTAGGCGTGGCAACCTTAGGCTGCAAACCAAACTTCTATACCCCTATATAGTGTGTGAATAACTTTGAAAGTTGGTCATTGGATGAAGCCAATCCGACTGTACAAAGATGGCAAATCCGAGCACTACTGACCGTTGGATATCATCTACATTCCACGAGATTTTGCCACATGTAGAATCTAGAAGACTCCACATGTAGAAGCATAATGCACAAACCACCAGAATCTCATGCGTGCAATGCACGTGTACCTTACTAGTAGTTGGGAGTAGTAGTAAGAAACAAATTCTGGGTTTGGCACGAGCTCGTACTGCGGGAGCACCACAAGGCCTGCCGCATGAGTTACATTTCCCTCTCGGGGCCCACAGGACCAAACTTCAGTGGCTTAGTGCCCGGCCTATGAGTCAATGACATGCGGACCTTAAATGCGGCTGGCCCACATGTCATTCTCATGGTGGTGGTGTGGTTTGCGACTCACTCGTTCGAGATGAACCGGCCGGTGGTGGCGTGGCCGTGGCGAGGATGCCACAGCTGGGCGTCGAGGCATTTCGAGGCGTAGATGGCCACACCGGCGGGTACTACCTGTAGTACAGAAGTACTCCAGCTGAGCATTGATGCCCGGGACAAAATGTGTCACAGTCACTGGATGAAAATTTGATGGTGCTGGAGTACGGATCGGAGCACATCAATGGAGCAGGCAAACCGCATCCAATTGGATGTGGTTGTGGTAGAAAGTTGATGGTCGCCGCAGTTCAGCTGGCCCGCATGTCATGCACACAAAGGCAGAGGAGCAGTGGGTCCGAGAGGGATGAGGCGCACGTCGGGGGGATGAGGATCCCCTGACGTGAACAATCCTACCATTCTTTCACTGACATGTGGGAGCCCTAAGTGTGGGTCCCACCTGTCAGCGAAGGAAAGGAAGGGTAAGGCAGTGATAGCCACATCAGAGGATCCATGTCCATGTCGGGGGACGTCGTGCTTACAGGCGGGGTTGGAGCGGCGTCGTGGGTATCGCGTGTGGGTGTGGCAGTGGTACAAACAAGAAACATGATGGTCGCCGTGGTTCAACTTCCATGGACAAGCTGTCATGTCTGCTGACACATGTATATCAAAACTAGAGTGTTTATATTTCAAGCACGTGAACAAGTATTATTCTACTACTTTGGATCCATTGCAACGCACGGGCCAGTGCATTGGTAGTAATAGTGTCTATCTCTATCTCTAGAGGCCTTCCCTCGTTCATCCTTTTCTCTCACAAGATAAACTACTCATACAAATGCATCTTGATGTTTGGTGGTACACACGAGGATGTTTCCTTGGGGGTCTCTCCAGCGCGGCGTGGCCGTAGTTGCAAGTTGACGCCCCTTGAGATGCTGACGTTGAGGGGCACTCGGATTTCCTCTGATGAGCAGGTAAGATGAGTTTGATCACGTAGTAAATGCATTCTAAAGACTACTTCCGTGTCCATTTCCTAATTCTCCCCCTGCCCACTGTTTCACAGCTTAGGCTCGGTGCGAGTGGAGGTTGGCTTGCATATGTACGGGAGGGTGCCAACACCAATTTGCACAACATTTACAACGGTGACACCGTTCCCGTAGAACCTTTGTCCAACATTGGGATCTGCCATGCAACGGGCCACCACATGAATTGGTATGATGGAACCATGGTGAGATTGAATAAGATAGCACAAACCTTGGACATGGTGGTCAAAGGTGGACCATGTTGTCTGCGGACGATTTGTTGCCATACGAGTACGAAGACGCTGTGCTCCTTTCTAACCGCATCTTCGCAGTGACAAACCAGGGGACTTGTTTCATATGGGACACATCCTATGATATACTCCTTCTCTCCCAGTTTATTTGTTTTGAATCTTTTTATTTTATAAGTTTGAAATTCAAATTTAGAGCTCCCCATCACATGTTGAGATTACGATGTACATTAAATCGTTGCGTGCATGTATAGTAAAGAAACAAATCTCGAGTTTGGCACGAGTTCGTGCAGCGGTAACACCAGCCTGGCACAGGAGTTACATTTCCCTCTCAAGGCCCTCGGGACTGAGCTTCGGCGCCTTAATGTTGGAAATATGCCCTAGAGGCAATAATAAAATGATTATTATTATATTTCCTTGTTCATGATAATTGTCTATTGTTCATGCTATAATTGTGTTATCCAGAAATTGTAATACATGTGTGAATAGATAGACCACAACACGTCCCTAGTGAGCCTCTAGTTGATAGCTCGTTTATCAAAAGATAGTCATGGTTTTCTGACTATGGACATTGGATGTCATTGATAACGGGATCACATCATTAGGATAATGATGTGATGGACAAGACCCAATCCTAAGCATAGCTCAAAGATCGTGTAGTTCGTTTGCTAGAGCTTTTCTGAATGTCAAGTATCATTTCCTTAGACCATGAGATTGTGCAACTCCCGGATACCGTAGGAGTGCTTTGGGGGTGCCAAACGTCACAACGTAACTGGGTGACTATAAAGGTACACTACGGGTATCTCTGAAAGTATCTGTTGGGTTGGCACAAATCGAGACTGGGATTTGTCACTCCGTATGACAGAGAGGTATCTCTAGGCCCACTCGGTAATGCATCATCATAATGAGCTCAATGTGACCAAGTGGTTGATCACAGCATCATGCATTACGGTACGAGTAAAGTGACTTGCCGGTAACGAGATTGAACGAGGTATTGGGATACCGACGATCGAGTCTCGGGCAAGTAACATACCCATTGACAAAGGGAATTGTATACGGGATTGATTGAATCCTCGACATCGTGGTTCATCTGATGAGATCATCGAGGAGCATGTGGGAGCCAACATGGGTATCCAGATCCCGCTGTTGGTTATTGACCGGAGAGTCGTCTCGATCATGTCTGCGTGTCTCCCGAACCCGTAGGGTCTACACACTTAAGGTTTGGTGACGCTAGGGTTGTTGAGATATTAGTATACGGTAACCCGAAAGTTGTTCGGAGTCCCGGATGAGATCCCGGACGTCATGAGGAGTTCCGCAATGGTCCGGAGGTGAAGACTAATATATAGGAAGTCGAGTTTCGCCCATCGGGAAAGTTTCGGGGGTAATCGGTATTGTACCGGGACCACCGGGTGGGGCCACCTATCCCGGCAGGCCCCATGGGCTGAAGTGGGAGGGGGACCAGCCCCTAGTGGGCTGGTGCGCCCCCCTTGGGCCTCCCCCTACGCCTAGGGTTGGAAACCCTAGGGGTGGGGGGCGCCCCACTTGGCTTGGGGGGCACTCCACCCCCCTTGGCCGCCGCCCCCCTTGGAGATACCATCTCCTAGGGCCGGCGCCCCCTAGGGGTCCTATATATAGTGGGGGGATGGAGGGCAGCCACACCCTAGCCCCTGGCGCCTCCCTCTCCCTCTCGCTAAGCTTGGCGAAGCCCTGCCGAGATCGCCGTTGCTTCCACCACCACGCCATCGTGCTGCTGGATCTCCATCAACCTCTCCTTCCCCCTTGCTGGATCAAGTTGGAGGAGACGTCTTCCCAACTGTACGTGTGTTGAACGCGGAGGTGCCGTCCGTTCGGCGCTAGGTCATCGGTGATTTGGATCACGACGAGTACGACTCCATCAACCCCATTCTCTTGAAAGCTTCCGCTCGCGATCTACAAGGGTATGTAGATGCACTCCCCTCTCCCTTGTTGCTAGATGACTCCATAGATTGATCTTGGTGATGCGTAGAAAATTTTAAAATTCTGCTACGTTCCCCAACAGTGGCATCATGAGCCAGGTTTATGCATAGTTTCTATGCACGAGTAGAACACAAAGCAGTTGTGGGCGTCGATATTGTCAATTTACTTGCCGTTACTAGTCTTATCTTGATTCGGCGGCATCGTGGGATGAAGCGGCCCGGACCGACCTTACACGTACACTTACGTGAGACTGGTTCCACCGACTAACATGCACTAGTTGCATAAGGTGGCTAGTGGGTGTCTGTCTCTCCCACTTTAGTCGGATCAGATTCGATGAAAAGGGTCCTTATGAAGGGTAAATAGAAATTGGCATACCACGTTGTGGTTTTTGGTGTAGGTAAGAAACGTTCTTGCTAGAAACCTATAGCAGCCACGTAAAAACTTGCAACAACAATTAGAGGACGTCTAACTTGTTTTTGCAGCATGTGTCGTGTGATGTGATATGGCCAAAAGGATGTGATGAATGATATATGTGATGTATGAGATTGATCATGTTCTTGTAATAGGAATCACGACTTGCATGTCGATGAGTATGACAACCGGCAGGAGCCATAGAAGTTGTCTTAATTTATTTATGACCTGTGTGTCAACATAAATGTCATGTAATTACTTTACTTTATTGCTAAAGCGTTAGCCATAGTAGTAGAAGTAATAGATGACGAGACAACTTCAAGAAGACACGATGATGGAGATCATGATGATGGAGATCATGGTGTCATGCCGGTGACAATGATGATCATGGAGCCCCGAAGATGGAGATCAAAAGGAGCAAATGATATTGGCCATATCATGTCACTATTTGATTGCATGTGATGTTTATCATGTTTTACATCTTATTTGCTTAGAACGACGGTAGCTTAAATAAGATGATCCCTCGTAATAATTTCAAGAAAGTGTTGCACCGTTGCGAAGGTTCGTTGTTTCGAAGCACCTGGTGATGATCGGGTGTGATAGATTCTAACGTTCGAATACAACAGGTGTAAGCCAGATTTACACACGCAATACACTTAGGTTGACTTGACGAGCCTAGCATGTACAGACATGGCCTCGGAACACAGAAGACCGAAAGGTCGAGCATTAGTCATATAGAAGATACGATCAACATGAAGATGTTCACCGATGTTGACTAGTCCGTCTCACGTGATGATCGGACATGGCCTAGTTGACTCGGATCATGTTTCACTTAGATGACTAGAGGGATGTCTATCTGAGTGGGAGTTCATTGAATAATTTGATTAGATGAACTTAATTATCATGAACTTAGTCTAAAATATTTACACTATGTATTGTAGATAAAATGGCCCATGCTAATGTTGCCCTCAACTTCAACGCGTTCCGAGAGAAAACCAAGCTGAAAGATGATGGCAGCAACTATACGGACTGGGTCCGGAACCTGAGGATCATAGCTGCCAAGAAAGATTATGTCCTAGAAGCACTGCTAGGTGACGCACCCATCCCAGACAACCAAGACGTTATGAACGCTTGGCAGTCACGTGCTGATGATTACTCCCTCGTTTAGTGCGGCATGCTTTACAGCTTAGAACCGGGGCTCCAAAAGCGTTTTGAGCAACACGGAGCATATGAGATGTTTGAAGAGCTGAAAATGGTTTTCCAAGCTCATGCCCGGGTCGAGAGATATGAAGTCTCTGACAAGTTCTTCAGTTGTAAGATGGAGGAAAATAGTTCTGTCAGTGAGCACATACTCAAAATGTCTGGGTTGCATAACCGCTTGACTCAACTGGGAGTTAATCTCCCGGATGACGCGGTCATTGACAGAATCCTTCAGTCGCTTCCACCGAGCTACAAGAGCTTTGTGATGAACTTCAATATGCAAGGGATGGAAAAGACCATTCCTGAGGTATATTCAATGCTGAAATCAGCAGAGGTGGAGATCAAAAAGGAACATCAAGTGTTGATGGTTAATAAAACCACTAAGTTTAAGAAAGGCAAGGGTAAGAAGAACTTCAAGAAGGACGACAAGGGGGTTGCCGCGCCCGGTAAGCAAGCTGCCGGGAAGAAGCCAAAGAATGGACCCAAGCCCGAGACTGAGTGCTTTTATTGCAAGGGAAGTGGTCACTGGAAGCGGAACTGCCCCAAATACTTAGCGGACAAGAAGGCCAGCAACACTAAAGGTATATGTGATATACATGTAATTGATGTATACCTTACCAGTACTCGTAGTAGCTCCTGGGTATTTGATACCGGTGCAGTTGATCACATTTGTAACTCAAAGCAGGAGCTGCAGAATAAGCAGACTGGCAAAGGACGAGGTGATGATGCGCGTCGGGAATGGTTCCAAGGTCGATGTGATTGCCGTCGGCACGCTGCCTCTACATTTACCTACGGGATTAGTTTTAAACCTCAATAATTGTTATTTAGTGCCAGCTCTGAGCACGAACATTGTATCAGGATCTCGTTTAATTCGAGATGGCTACTCATTTAAATCCGAGAATAATGGTTGTTCTATTTATATGAGAGATATGTTTTATGGTCATGCCCCGCTGGTGAATGGTTTATTCTTAATGAATCTCGAGCGTAATGTTACACATATTCATAGTGTGAATACCAAAAGATGTAAGGTTGATAATGACAGTCCCACATACTTGTGGCACTGCCGCCTTGGTCACATAGGTGTCAAACACATGAAGAAGCTCCATGCAGATGGACTTTTGGAGTCTCTTGATTATGAATCATTTGACACGTGCGAACCATGCCTCATGGGTAAAATGACCAAGACTCCATTCTCAGGAACAATGGAGCGAGCAACCAACTTATTGGAAATCATACATACTGATGTGTGCGGTCCAATGAGTGTTGAGGCTCGCGGTGGCTATCGTTATGTTCTCACCCTCACTGATGACTTGAGTAGATATGGGTATGTCTACTTAATGAAACTCAAGTCTGAGACCTTTGAAAAGTTCAAGGAATTTCAGAGTGAGGTTGAGAATCAACGTGACAGAAAAATCAAGTTCTTGCGATCAGATCGTGGGGGAGAATACTTGAGTCACGAATTTGGCACACACTTAAGGGAATGTGGAATAGTTTCACAACTCATGCCGCCTGGAACACCTCAGCGTAATGGTGTGTCCGAACGTCGTAATTGCACTCTATTGGATATGGTGCGATCTATGATGTCTCTTACCGATCTACCGCTGTCATTTTGGGGCTATGCTTTAGAGACTGCCGCATTCACTTTAAATAGGTTTCCGTTGAAATCCGTTGAGACGACACCGTATGAATTATGGTTTGGGAAGAAACCTAAGCTGTCGTTTCTAAAAGTTTGGGGATGCGATGCTTATGTCAAGAAACTTCAAACTGAAAAGCTCGAACCCAAGTCGGAAAAATGCATCTTCATTGGATACCCTAAAGAAACTATTGGGTATACCTTCTACCTCAGATCCAAAGGCAAGATCTTTGTTGCCAAGAATGGATCCTTTCTAGAGAAAGAGTTTCTTTCAAAAGAAGTAAGTGGGAGGAAAGTAGAACTTGATGAAGTATTACCTCTTGAACTGGAAAGTGGCGCAACTCAGGAAAATGTTCCTGAGGTGCCTGCACCGACTAGAGAGGAAGTTAATGATGATGATCATGAAACTTCAGATCAAGTTGCTACTGAACTTCGTAGGTCCACAAGGACACGTTCTGCACCAGAGTGGTACGGTAACCCTGTCTTGGAAATCATGTTGTTAGACAACGGTGAACCTTCGAACTATGAGGAAGCGATGGCGGGCCCAGATTCCGACAAATGGCTGGAAGCCATGAAATCCGAGATAGAATCCATGTATGAAAACGAAGTATGGAATTTGACTGACTTGCCCGATGATCGGCGAGCCATAGAAAATAAATGGATCTTTAAGAAGAAGACAGACGCGGATGGTAATGTAACCATCTATAAAGCTCGGCTTGTCGCTAAGGGTTATCGACAAGTTCAAGGGGTTGACTATGATGAGGCTTTCTCACCCGTAGCGAAGCTGAAGTCCGTCCGAATCATGTTAGCAATTGCCGCATTCTATGATTATGAGATATGGCAAATGGACGTAAAAACGGCATTCCTTAATGGTTTCCTTAAGGAAGAATTGTATGTGATGCAGCCGGAAGGTTTTGTCGATCCTAAGAATGCTGACAAGGTGTGCAAGCTCCAACACTCGATCTATGGGCTGTTGCAAGCATCTCGGAGTTGGAACATTCGTTTTGATGAGATGATCAAAGCGTTTGGGTTAAAGCAGACTTATGGAGAAGCCTGCATTTACAAGAAAGTGAGTGGGAGCTCTGTAGCATTTCTCATATTGTATGTGGATGACATACTGTTGATGGGAAATGATATAGAATTCTTGGAAAGCATAAAGTCCTACTTGAACAAGTGTTTTTAAATGAAGGATCTTGGAGAAGCTGCTTACATATTAGGCATCAAGATCTATAGAGATAGATCGAGACGCCTCATTGGTCTTTCACAGAGTACGTACCTTGGCAAGATATTGAAGAAGTTCAATATGGATCAGTCAAAGAAGGGGTTCTTTCCTGTATTGCCAGGTACGAGATTGAGCACGGCTCAATGTTCGACCACGACAAAAGATAGAGAAAAGATGAGTGTCGTCCCTATGCCTCGGCCATAGGGTCTATCATGTATGCTATGCTGTGTACCAGACCTAATGTAAACCTTGCCGTAAGTTTGGTAGGAAGGTACCAAAGTAATCCCGGCATGGAACACTGGACAGCGGTCAAGAATATCCTGAAGTACCTGAAGAGGACTAAGGATATGTTTCTCGTTTATGGAGGTGACGAAGAGCTCATCGTAAAGGGTTACGTCGATGCTAGCTTCGACACAGATCTGGATGACTCTAAGTCACAAACCGGATACATGTATATTTTGAATGGTGGGGCAGTAAGCTGGTGCAGTTGCAAGCAAAGCATTGTGGCGGGATCTACATGTGAAGCAGAGTACATGGCAGCCTCGGAGGCAGCACAAGAAGCAATCTGGATGAAGGAGTTCATTACCGACCTAGGAGTCATTCCCAATGCATCGGGCCCGATGACTCTCTTCTATGACAACACTGGAGCTATTGCCCTTGCCAAGGAGCCCATGTTTCACAGGAAGACCAGGCATATCAAGCGTCGCTTCAACTCCATTCATGAAAGTGTTCAAAATGGAGGCATAGATATTTGTAAAGTACATACGGACCTGAATGTGGCGGATCCGTTGACTAAACCTCTCCCTAGAGCAAAACATGATCAACACCAGAACTGTATGGGTGTTCGATTCATCACAATGTAACTAGAGTATTGACTCTAGTGCAAGTGGGAGACTGTTGGAAATATGCCCTAGAGGCAATAATAAAATCATTATTATTATATTTCCTTGTTCATGATAATTGTCTATTATTCATGCTATAATTGTGTTATCCGGAAATCGTAATACATGTGTGAATACATAGACCACAACACGTCCCTAGTGAGCCTCTAGTTGACTAGCTCATTGATCAAAAGATAGTCATGGTTTCCTGACTATGGACATTGGATGTCATTGATAACGGGATCACATCATTAGGATAATGATGTGATGGACAAGACCCAATCCTAAGCATAGCTCAAAGATCGTGTAGTTCGTTTGCTAGAGCTTTTCTGAATGTCAAGTATCATTTCCTTAGACCATGACATTGTGCAACACCTGGATACCATAGGAGTGCTTTGGGTGTGCCAAACGTCACAACGTAACTGGGTGACTATAAAGGTACACTACGTGTATCTCCAAAAGTATATGTTGGGTTGGCACGAATCGAGACTGTGATTTGTCACTCTGTATGACAGAGAGGTATCTCTGGGCACACTCGGTAATGCATCATCATAATGAGCTCAATGTGACCAAGTGGTTGATCACATGATCATGCATTACGGTACGAGTAAAGTGACTTGCCGGTAACGAGATTGAATGAGGTATTGGGATACCGACGATCGAGTCTCGGGCAAGTAACATACCGATTGACAAAGGGAATTATATACGGGATTGATTGAATCCTCGACATCGTGGTTCATCCGATGAGATCATCGAGGAGCATGTGGGAGCCAACATGGGTATCCAGATCCCGCTGTTGGTTATTGACCGGAGAGTCGTTTCGGTCATGTCTGCGTGTCTCCCGAACCCGTAGGGTCTACACACTTAAGGTTCGGTGACGCTAGGGTTGTTGAGATATTAGTATACGGTAACCCGAAGGTTGTTCAGAGTCCTGGATGACATCCCTGACGTCACGAGGAGTTCCGGAATGGTCCGGAGGTGAAGATTTATATATAGGAAGTCAAGTTTCGGCCATCGGGAAAGTTTCGGGGGTAATCGGTATTGTACCGGGACTACCGGAAGGGTCCCGGGGGTCCACCGGGTGGGGCCACCTATCCCGGAGGGCCCCATGGGCTGAAGTGGGAGGGGAACCAGCCCCTAGTGGGCTGGTGCGCCCCCCTTGGGCCTCCCCCTGCGCCTAGGGTTGGAAACCCTAGGGGTGGGGGGCGCCCCACTTGGCTTGGGGGGCACTCCACCCCCCTTGGCCACCGCCCCCCTTGGAGATCCCATCTCCTAGGGCCGGCGCCCCCCTAGGGGTCCTATATATAGTGGGGGGAGGGAGGGCAGCCGCACCCTAGTCCCTGGCGCCTCCCTCTCCCTCCTGTGACACCTCTCCCTCTCGCTAAGCTTGGCGAAGCCCTGCCGAGATTGCCATTGCTTCCACCACCACGCCGTCGTGCTGCTGGATCTCCATCAACCTCTCCTTCCCCCTTGCTGGATCAAGTTGGAGGAGACGTCTTCCCAACCGTACGTGTGTTGAACACGGAGGCGCCGTCCGTTCGGCGCTAGGTCATCGGTGATTTGGATCACGGCGAGTACGACTCCATCAACCCCGTTCTCTTGAACGCTTCCGCTCGCGATCTACAAGGGTATGTAGATGCACTCCCCTCTCCCTCGTTGCTAGATGACTCCATAGATTGATCTTGGTGATGCGTAGAAAATTTTAAAATTCTGCTACGTTCCCCAACACTTAATACACCTGCCTTTGAGTCAATAACATGTGGACCCGATAGGTGGCTGGTCCACATGTAATGCTCCCGAAGGCAGACGGGCAGTGGGGCCGAGAGGGGTGAGCCGCAGGTCGGGGGACATGTGGTGTCATGGGTTCGTGCGGTGTCATGGGAATTGCGTGTGGCTGTGGTAGAAACTTGATGCTCGCCACATTTAAGGTGGCCCACATGTCATGCACACAAAGGCAGAGAGGCGGTGTGGCCGAGAGGGTGAGGCGCATGTCGGAGGACGTGGTGCCGTGGGTTGGAGAGGTGTCGTGGGAATCGCGAGTGGCAGTGGATGAAACGTGATGGTCGCCGTAGTTGAACTTCCATGGACATGTTGTCATGTCTACGGACACATGCATTGCATACTGATCACTCGAAGGAGTAGTAGAGAAAGCTAGGCAGATAAATAGTTCCTTATAGTCAAGCGGGCCCATGCTACTACTGGTTCCAAAGACATGCACACCATCGAAATAGTCCATCTATATCAATATACACCGAGAGGGAATAATTTTTTTGTACAAGAGAGGAAATAGTTCATCCATCCATAATGCCCTGCTGCTGGTGCAGCCTTATCTTCTTCTTGTTGTTGTTCTCATTTTCTGTGGGAGACGGCTGCGCAACAAGCTCTTTGGACCTTGCAGCTATCTCGAAACTCACACGGGCAACAAGGGCAACATATATTATCCGCTCGTACGTCAAGGGATAATTCTCCCATCCAGACGACCTTAATGCCACTGTCTCGTTGATACGTCTCCAACGTATCTATAATTTTGATTGCTCCATGCTATATTATCTACTGTTTTGGACATTATTGGGCTTTATTATCCACTTTTATATTATTTTTGGGACTAACCTATTAACCGAAGGCCCAGCCCAGAATTGCTGTTTTTGCCTATTTTAGGGTTTTGGAGAAAAGGAATATCAAACGGAGTCCGAACGGAATGAAACCTTCGGGAACGTGATTTTTGGAACAAACAAAATTCAGGAGACTTGGACCCTACGTCAAGCAACCAACAGGGAAGCCACGAGGTAGGGGGCGCGCCTAGCCCCCCCAGGCGCGCCCTCCACCCTCGTGGCCCCCCTGTTGCTCCACCGACGTACTCCTTCCTCCTATATATACCTACGTACCCCCAAACGATCAGATACGGAGCCAAAAACCTAATTCCACCGCCGCAACCTTCTGTATCCACGAGATCCCATCTTGGGGCCTGTTCCGGAGCTCCATCGGAGGGGGCATCCATCACGGAGGGCTTCTACATCAACACCATAGCCTCTCCGATGAAGTGTGAGTAGTTTACCTCAGACCTTCGGGTCCATCGTTATTAGCTAGATGGCTTCTTCTCTCTTTTTGGATCTCAATACAATGTTCTCCCCCTCTCTTGTGGAGATCTATTCGATGTAATCTTCTTTTTGCGGTGTGTTTGTTGAGACCGATGAATTGTGGGTTTATGATCAAGATTATCTATGAACAATATTTGAATCTTCTCTGAATTCTTTTATGTATGATTGTTTATCTTTGCAAGTCTCTTCAAATTATCAGTTTGGTTTGGCCTACTAGATTGATCTTTCTTGCAATGGGAGAAGTGCTTAGCTTTGGGTCTAATCTTGCGGTGTCCTTTCCCAGTGACAGTAGGGGCAGCAAGGCATGTATTGTATTGGTGCCATCGAGGATAACAATATGGGGTTTTTATCATATTGCATGAATTTATCCCTCTACATCATGTCATATTGCTTAAGGCGTTACTCTGTTTTCATGAACTTAATACTCTAGATGCATGCTAGATAGCGGTCGATGAGTGGAGTAATAGTAGTAGATGCAGGCAGGAGTCGGTCTACTTGTCTCGGATGTGATGCCTATACACATGATCACACCTAGATATTCTCATAAGTATGCTCAATTCTGTCAATTGCTCAACAGTAATTCGTTCACCCATCGTAAAATACTTATGCTCTTGAGAGAAGCCACTAGTGAAACCTATGGCCCCCGGGTCTATCTTCATCATATTAAGTCTTCCAGTACTTAGTTATTTCCTTTGCTTTTATTTTACTTTGCATCCTTATCACAAAAATACCAAAAATATTATTCTATCGTATCTATCAGATCTCACTCTCGTAAGTGATTGTGAAGGGATTAATAACCCCTTATCGCGTTGGTTGTGAGGAGTTATTTGTTTTGTGCAGGTATGAGGGACTTGCGCGTAGCCTCCTACTGGATTGATACCTTGGTTCTCAAAAACTAAGTGAAATACTTATGCTACTTTGCTGCATCATCCTTTCCTCTTCAAGGAAATCCAATGCAGTGCTCAAGAGGTAGCAAGAAGATTTCTGGCGCCGTTGCCAGGGAGTCTATGCAAAAGTCAACATACCAAGTACCCATCACAACCCTTATCTCCTGCATTACATTATTTGCCATTTGCCTCTCGTTTTCCTCTCCCCCGCCTCACCCTTGCCATTTTATTCGCCCTCTCTCTCTATCCTCCCTCTTGTTCTCTATTTGCCTCTTTTTGCCCGTTTCTTGTTTGCTCGTGTGTTAGATTGCTTGCTTGTCGTTATGGCTAGTCCTCTATCCTCTCCGTTGTCTCCCGATAATGAAGTCCTAAATTTTAAACAAAGGGAGGGAAAAAAGTCTGAAAGATGCTTGGTATAGAATTTGCAATGCTCAAAATAGATCTACCAGGAAGCAATCTACTTCCGTTCTTCTCTGCAATTTTTATGTAGGTGCTAATCCTTGGTATAGATATATCCTTGGTACCATTATCGGAGGGAATTTCTTAGGTAGCCATACTTTTGATTCTTATAATGCTATGATAGATTTGTTTGGCTCACCCCCTCTTTTGGTTAATGGAACTGTATTAACTTTGGAGCATGTAATGCAAAGGCTCGAAATTATTGAAAATAAGGTTGCTACCATAGAGTTAATTCAAAATTTGGATAAAAAGATCCACAACTGAATCTCTCAATATGGATCTAAAGTAGGAGTCACTTTGAAAAATATTAAAGAGAAGGAACCCATAATTAATGAGAAAATAAATCATGATTCCACTAGGATCGATAAACTTGAAGATATCATTACCAACTTGGGAACCACTTTTTCTTCCATAAAGAATACTCCAAGTCCTCCTACTAAAATCGCCAAGCTTATGTATGTTCCTAAAAATAAGGGTGAATCCTCTAGTAAGGAAACTGCGGATCTCAAATCTATAAGTATTCATCCCAATCTTCTTGCTATCATTAAGGAACCATTTGTTACAAATGAATTTTTTGACCTTGTGCCTAAAAGTTTGATAATAACTAAAACTAAAGAAACTTCTAAGGATAATATATGTCTCATTGAAGAATTGCCTACCAAAGATGGCAATACCTAGATCTATCCTTGCTTTTTATGCCTAGCTAGGGGCGTTAAACGATAGCGCTTGTTGGGAGGCAACCCAATTTTATTTTTATTCCTTGATTTTTGCTCCTGTTTAGTAATAAATAATTTACCTAGCCTCTGTTTTGGTTGTGTTTTTTGTGTTTAATTAGTGTTTGTGCCAAGTAGAACCGTTGGGAAGACTTGGGGAAAGTCTTGTTATCTTGATGTAAAAAACAGAAACTTTAGTGCTCACGAGAACTGCTGCCATTTTTATTTGGAAAGTATATTTAGTTAATTATTTTTTAAGATGATTAATAGATAAATTCCTCACGTCCAGCAATTCATTTTAGAATTTTTGGGGTTCCAGATCTTGCGCTAGCTACAGATTACTACAGACTGTTCTGTTTTTGACAGATTCTGTTTTTCGTGAGTTGTTTGCTTATTTTGATGAATCTATGGCTAGTAAAATAGTTTATAAACCATAGATAAGTTGGAATACAGTATGTTTAACACCAATATAAATAAATAATGAGTTCATTACAGTACCTTGAAGTGGTCTTTTGTTTTCTTTCGCTAACGGAGCTCACGGGATTTTCTACTTTAAGTTTTGTGTTGTGAAGTTTTCAAGTTTTGGGTAAAGATTTGATGGATTATGGAACAAGGAGTGGAAAGAGACTAAGCTTGGGTATGCCCATGGCACCCCCAATATATTCTAAGTACACCTAAAAGCCAAAGCTTGGGGATGCCCCGGAAGGCATCCCCTCTTTTGTCTACTTCTATCGGTAACTTTACTTGGAGCTATATTTTTATTCACCACATGATATGTGTTTTGCTTGGAGCGTCTTGTATAATTTGAGTCTTTGATTTTTAGTTTACCACAATCATCCTTGCTATACACACCTTTTGAGAGAGCCATACATGATTTGGAATTTGTTAGAATACTCTATGTGCTTCGCTTATATCATTTGAGTTATATAGTTTTGCTCTAGTACTTCACTTATATTTTTTAGAGCACGGTGGTGGAATTGTTTTATAGAAACTATTGATCTCTCATCTTCACTTAGATTATTTTGAGAGTCTTAAATAGCATGGTAATTTGCTTAAATAATCCTAATATGTTTGGTATTCAAGAATAGTAAAAACTTTCTTATGAGTGTGTTGAATGCTATGAGAAGTTTGATGCTTGATAATTGTTTTCAGATATGAAGATGGTGGTATTAAAGTTGTGCTAGTTGAGTAGTTGTGAATTTGAGAAATACTTGTGTTAAAGTTTGTGATTCCCGTAGCATGCACGTATGGTGAACCGTTATGTGATGAAGTCGGAGCATGATTTATTTTTTGATTGTCTTCCTTACGAGTGGCGGTCGGGGATGAGCGATGGTCTTTTCCTACCAATCTATCCCCGTAGGAGCATGCGCGTAATACTTTGCTTTGATAACTTGTAGATTTTTGTAATAAGTATATGAGTTCTTTATGACTAATGTTGAGTCCATGGATTATACGCACTTTTCTTCCTTCCACCATTGCTAGCCTCTCTAATACCGCGCACCTTTCTCCGGTATCATACACCCACCATATACCTTCCTCAAAACAGCCACAATACCTACCTATTATGGCATTTCCATAGCTATTCCGAGATATATTGCCATGCAACTTTCCACCGTTCCGTTTATTATGACACACTCCATCATTGTCATATTGCTTAGCATGATCATGTAGTTGACATCGTATTTGTGGCAAAGCCACCATTCATAATTCTTTCATACATGTCACTCTTGATTCATTGCATATCCCGGTACACCGCCGGAGGCATTCATATAGAGTCATATTTTGTTCTAAGTATCGAGTTGTAATTGTTGAGTTGTAAGAAAATAAAAGTGTGATGATCATCATTATTAGAGCATTGTCCCAGTGAGGAAAGGATGCTGGAGACTATGATTCCCCCACAAGTCGAGATGAGTCACAGGACGAAAAATAAAAAAGGAAAGAAAAAAGGCCATAAAAAGAGAAAAGGCCCAAATAAAAAAATAAAAATAAAAAAATGAGAGAAAAAGAGAGAAGGGACAATGTTACTATCCTTTACCACAATTTTGCTTCAAAGTAGCACCATGATATTCATGATAGAGAGTCTCTCATTTCGTCACTTTCATATACTAGTGGGAATTTTTCATTATAGAACTTGGCTTGTATATTCCAATGATGGGCTTCCTCAAAATGCCCTAGGTCTTCATGAGCAAGCAAGTTGGATGCACACCCACTTAGTTTCTTTTCTTGAGCTTTCATATACTTATAGCTCTAGTGCATCCGTTGCATGGCAATCCCTACTCACTCACATTGATATCTATTGATGGGCATCTCCATAGCCCGTTAATACGCCTAGTTGATGTGGGACTATCTTTTCCCTTTTTTGTCTTCTCCACAACGACCATTCTATTACACATATAGTGCTATATCCATGGCTCACGCTCATGTATTGCGTGAAGATTGAAAAAGTTTGAGAATGTCAAAAGTATGAAACAATTGCTTGGCTTGTCATCAGGGTTGTGAATGATTTAAATACTTTGTGTGGTGAAGATAGAGCATAGCCAGACTATATGATTTTGTAGGGATAACTTCCTTTGGCCATGTTATTTTGAGAAGACATGATTGCTTTGTTAGTATGCTTGAAGTATTATTATTTTTATGTCAATATTAAACTTTTATCTTGAATCTTTTGGATCTGAATATTCATACCACAATTAAGAAGAATTACATTAAAATTATGCCAAGTAGCACTTCGCATCAAAAATTATCTTTTTTATCATTTACCTACTCGAGGACGAGCAGGAATTAAGCTTGGGGATGCTTGATACGTCTCCAACGTATCTACAATTTTTGATTGCTCCATGCTATATCATCTACTGTTTTGGACATTATTGGGCTTTATTATCCACTTTTATATTATTTTTGGGACTAACCTATTAACTGGAGGCCCAGCCCAGAATTGTTGTTTTTGCCTATTTTAGGGTTTCGAAGAAAAGGAATATCAAACGGAGTCCAAACGGAATGAAACCTTCGGGAACATGATTTTTGGAACAAACAAGATCCAGGAGACTTGGACCCTACATCAAGCAACCAACGGGGAAGCCACGAGGTAGGGGGCGTGCCTCCCCCCCCCCCACAGGCGCGCCCTCCACCCTCGTGGGCCCCCTATTGCTCCACCGACGTACTCCTTCCTCCTATATATACCTACGTACCCCCAAACGATCAGATACAGAGCCAAAAACCTAATTCCACCGCCACAACCTTCTGTATCCACGAGATCCCATCTTGGGGCCTGTTCCGGAGCTCCGTCGGAGGGGGCATCCATCACGGAGGGCTTCTACATCAACACCATAGCCTCTTCGATGAAGTGTGAGTAGTTTACCTTAGACCTTCGGGTCCATAGTTATTAGCTAGATGGCTTATTATCTCTTTTTGGATCTCAATACAATGTTCTCCCCCTCTCTTGTGGAGATCTATTCGATGTAATCTTCTTTTTGCGGTGTGTTTGTTGAGACCGATGAATTGTGGGTTTATGATCAAGATTATCTATGAACAATATTTGAATCTTCTCTGAATTCTTTTATGTATGATTGGTTATCTTTGCAAGTCTCTTCGAATTATCAGTTTGGTTTGGCCTACTAGATTGATCTTTCTTGCAATGGGAGAAGTGCTTAGCTTTGGGTTCAATCTTACGGTGTCCTTTCCCAGTGACAGTAGGGGAAGCAAGGCACGTATTGTATTGTTGCCATCGAGGATAACAAGATGGTTTTTTTATCATATTGCATGAATTTATCCCTCTACATCATGTCATCTTGCTTAAGGCGTTACTCTATTTTCATCAACTTAATACTCTAGATGCATGATGGATAGCGGTCGATGAGTGGAGTAATAGTAGTAGATGCAGGCAGGAGTCGGTCTACTTGTCTCGAACGTGATGCCTATACACATGATCATACCTAGATATTCTCATAACTATGCTCAATTCTGTCAATTGCTCAACAGTAATTCGTTCACCCACCGTAAAATACTTATGCTCTTGAGAGAAGCCACTAGTGAAACCTATGGCCCCTGGGTCTATCTTCATCATATTAAATCTTCCAATACTTAGTTATTTCCTTTGCTTTTTTACTTTGCTTTTATTTTACTTTGCATCCTTATCACAAAAATATTATTCTATCATATTTATCTGATCTCACTCTCATAAGTGACCGTGAAGGGATTGACAACCCCTTATCGCGTTGGTTGCGAGGAGTTATTTGTTTTGTGCAGGTACGAGGGACTCGCGCGTAGCCTCCTACTGGATTGATACCTTTGTTCTCAAAAACTGAGGGAAATACTTACGCTACTTTGCTGCATCATCCTTTCCTCTTCAAGGAAATCCAACGCAGTGCTCAAGAGGTAGCACTCGTCACCCTTCTGAAGATTTGCACTGAGCACAAAATTTGCTACGTCGAATAGGGATGGTGTCTGTTTATCACAATCTTCTACAGGAATTTTGATTCTGGTTTGTAGGTCAGCGATGCTTTTCAAATCAAGGTTGTACGGCTCCAGCTTTTGTTTGTCCCCTTCGATGGCTACCCCACAGAAGTATATGTCCTCCCGAGACAAGAAATCATGAAGCTCACCTGGTATGGAGGGCGCGTGTATGATGTGGTACACCAAAACATCATCTTCGAGGCACAGCTGAAGGACGGCGGCGCATTGGATCTTCCAAGTGGCACGCTCTGTGTACTCTGCATCGAGACCGATGACCCTCGTCTCTACCTTTTTGAGGGAGTTGGATACATTGTTGATCCACTTCTGAACAACCCTTGGGTGGACGGTGACCGTGGAAACTATGCTCAAAGAGCCTTCGACGATGACATGTTGGATGCTAAAAACCTGCATCTCGATCTCTTTCGCCATTTGGAACCGCTGGAACGGAGGGCTATGGTTTGGAGAATTAGGATTAGATGGCTAGTCTAACTGAAGTAGTAGATGATTATTTAAAGAGGTTAAAACAATGTGAACGCAGTGGGGTTTGGATGCAAATGAAGACGAATGGGAGGTGAAGAAGCCGAGGAAAACCGGTTCCCGATGGAGAAGTAGATGGGAGAAGTGACGTGCAGGCGGTTGATTAGACGGCTAGGTAGACTAAACGAAAAGGCTATGCGGGTAGACTGAGGAGTCGTACCTGTTCGTGTATGTGCCCATCCTTCCTGATAGGTGGGACCTATGCAAACAGATAAAAAAATGTGTCGTAGCTGGTTCAGATGGATATTGGCGCGTGCGTGGGAGACACAACATTCTCTGGTTAAGGAATTCACGGTTATCCTCATCAAAAAAGAAAAGGCCCATCTTCGCGCTTCCGCATGCACGAGAATTTGGTTCTGCTCGCAATATGGATGATACCTGGAGGATGAAGTGAACAGGCATGCTAGCATGGGAGACCTATTTCCGCTATACAGTAGTAGTAGTAGTACAATTGTGGTACACTTGATGGTCAAAATACTATTCATCCGGTCCTCACAGTGAAGTGACGACACCCTGCGCCTGACACTAATCCAGGCGGCGTGTTCGGCTTACCAAAGTCAGCCTCACCCTGTGCACTGTGCAGTCTGTCACCGCCGTTGTACAACACATTAGCATGCCTCGCCTCGTCTCCCTCTCCCCTCCCATAGCACCACTCCATCTCCATATCCATCTTCGTCTCCATCTCACTGTGCCCCCGTGTACCGTCGCCTCGCTCGCATCGACAGCCTTCTCCCCTGTAAATCAAGCCCCCAAAAAACCCCACCTTCCAAACTCCACCATGGCCGAACGCGAACCGTGCATCATCCATATGAGCCGCTATTGGAGCAGTCTCCCCAGTGACATCCTCGACCTCTGTTGTTTGTGTATGGATATGTTGAGCACCATGCGGCTAGCTGCATGCTCGAGGGACATGCACACGGCCATCGTCGAAGGGAGGCCTAAGCTTTTCAAGACACACTACTTGCTGCTATCTGGTCTTGCGAGATTGGCTCACCATGATACAGAGGCGTACATGATGCCCCTCGACTTCAATCCGATCTCCATTAGCCAAAACTTCTTTGCAGGTATGTAGTGGGTCGTCGTACATCATTTCCCTCGACTTCGATCCGATCACCATCGCCCGAAACTAGCTGGTAGGTATGTACTGGGTCAGCATGAACTCCCACTGGATGGCTGCCTTCAGAGTAGGGGAAGATGGTAAAAAGTTGGTGCTCGTGAACTTCTAGACCTCCCATGAGATTATCCTTCCTCCGTTGGATTATATAGAGTTTTACCATCGCGGTCCAAGTCATCTAAATTACCACGTCAGTTGGATGGACCTTGTTTTGCAGAAGATTGTAATCTGCCAAGTGCCCACACGACATGCGAATTACGCAGACTTCAAGCTAATTGCCTTGTTTGACCGCATACTTGCCTATTGTCGGTGTCAAAACCGGCGGGTCTCGGGTAGGGGGTCCCGAACTGTACGTCTATGGCGGATGGTAACAGGAGGCAGGGGACACGATGTTTACCCAGGTTCGGGCCCTCTCGATGGAGGTAATACCCTACTTCCTGCTCGATTGATCTTGATGATATGAGTATTACAAGAGTTTATCTACCACGAGATCGTAGAGGCTAAACCCTAGAAGCTAGCCTATGATTATAATTGTTTTTGTCCTACGGACTAAACCCTCCGGTTTATATAGACACCGGAGGTGGCTAGGGTTACACAGAGTCGGTTACAAGGGAGGAGATCTACAAATCCAAATTGCCAAGCTTGCCTTCCACGCAAAGGAGAGTCCCACCCGGACACGGGACGAAGTCTTCAATCTTATATCTTCATACTCCAACAGTCTGGCCAAAGCATATAGTCCGGCTGTCCGAGGACCCCCTAATCCAGGACTACCTCAGTAGCCCCTGAACCAGGCTTCAATGACGATGAGTGCGGCGCGCAGATTGTCTTCGACATTGCAAGGCGGGTTCCTTCTCCGAATACTCCGTAGAAGATTTTGAACACAAGGATTGTGTTCGGCTCTGCAAAACAAATTCCACATACCACCATAGAGAGTGTAATATTTCCACAATCTGCTGACAACTTTTCATAACGTGACATCACGCCATGGCCCGGTCATTATGCGAACCATTTTTCTCAACCAGCTACTACACGTATTGCGAAGCGGTTTTCTTGGCACGTCTTGTCGAAGCAGAGATCGTGTCCCCTTATCACTGGATTCTCATCAATACAGGTGTAGGTAACCCAACCGCGCCATCAATTACGACGCTTGGGGAATAAGCGAGTTTACTAGGCAGGTGGGGAGGCGCATAGCTTCTTCTGCCCTTATAAAGGGACAAGGACTCCTCCTTTTCACCCACGCCTTCTTCTTCCCTGCCCATCCATTCTTGCGCACTCGAGCTCCAGCGCCCAAGTTCGCATTTTCTCCGTAAAACCACTCCAAACATGTCCGGAGCGGGAGGCAAGTGGATGGTCTCCTCCGTTACGGAGGAGAACATTACGAAGCTCTAGGAAGCCGGATACCTGGCCGCAGACATCGCGCACTGGCTCCCAGATGAGGGCAGATCATCCCTACCCCCGAATCCCACAAAAGGGTTGTATTCCTTACCCATTTTGTCCGCGGGCTGGGATTTCCCCTCCACCCATTTGTTCGCGGGCTCATGTTCTACTACGGGCTGGACTTCCATGATCTGGCCCCCAATTTCATCCTCAACATCTCGGCGGTTATCATTGTGTGCGAGGCCTTCCTCTGCATCAAGCCCCACTTCGGTCTGTGGCTGAAGACCTTCAATGTTAAACCGAAGGTGGTGGTCGGCCAGCAAGCGGAGTGCGGAGGTGCCATGGTGGGAAAATGCCCAACGTCACCTGGCTCGAAGGCTCCTATGTGGAGACAGTGAAGGGGTGGCAATCGGGGTGGTTCTATATACCCGAGTCGCATGACACCAACTGGGTAGCGGCCCCCGAATTTCGATCCGGCATCCCCACGTGGCTCACCTCCTGGAAAGAGAAGGGCCTATCCTGGGGTTCATCGGTGGAGCTTACCGGACTCCAGAACTGTGTTAAAAACATGATAAGCAAGAAAATCAAGCTTGTCAACGTGGTCCAGGTCATGCTCTTCCGCCGGATCCTCCCGTGTCAAAGACGGGCATTCAATATGTGGGAGTTCGACCCGGTCAAGCACCAGACGCTGCGAGAGCTCTTCGACACGACACACCAGGACATCTGGAGGGTGCTGTTCAAGTCCGCCGAGGTACCTCCTCCCATTACCGAGGATTGCATACTCAGCGCAAAGCGCGCTGCCAATCCGGTAAGCTTCTTATATCTCATAAGACGTTTCTTTCCCCAGTATAATCATGTGGGGGATCTAAGCCTCCACGCCATTTAACAGGAATGGGTCGCGACAGCGGAGCGGATTGATTGTCCGGCCCCACTGCCCAAGGATCCAGCAAGTGCTCTCTTAACGGAGATGCTGGTTCCGGCGCCCTATGAGGCGCCGGAGAAGAAGGCCACGGGGACCAGGAAAGGTCTCTGGTGCAAGGTTGTATCGGAATCATCATCCGATAACACCGAGGCGCCCTCCTCCCACGAAAACGAGGAGGAGGAAGAGGAAAGTTCTCCCCCCCCCCAGCCGGAGGAGACAAGAAAAGGAAGGCCGCCCCGTCAGGGGAAGCCGAAGGGTCCAAGAAGGGAAGGACTCTCCTTCCGGACTGCTCCACGCGGCCGCTTTTAGCGACAAGGAGTGGTTACCCAGGGACAAGCCCCTGGCGAAATCGTAAGTATCCGGATACCATAATAGCTCTTGGTATGTTTTGTTTTATTACTTCCTATCATGCCGAACATGATCATGCAGCCCCTCCAAAGCCCGTATCGACGTATCCTCTTCGGATGAGTCTTTGGGCCTGTCGGAGATGAACAGCGATTCACTCCCGACCGCCTCCTCCCCCCGCCCTACGGACGACATTGAGGTGCTGTCTCAAAGGGTACTGAACCAAGGGGAGACAGTTCCGGAAGCGCCCCAAGGCAACATTCCGGACGCTGGGCGGACGAGGGGCAAGACTCCCATGGGCTCTAATGCCGGGGGCAGCAAGTCAGTGCCGATGGCCTCTGCCCATCCAGGGGCATCGGACGATTTGCTCGAAGCGCTTCGCACCGCTTCCATTGACGAAGAGCAGCGCACTATCATGAGTGTGGTGGTCAAGAAGATTGTGCCAGCCTCCTAATAGGCTTTGAGGTAAGTAATTGATACGTCTCCGTCGTATCTATAATTTTTGATTGTTCCATGCCAATATTCTACAATTTCCATATACTTTTTGGCAACTTTTTATACTATTTTTGGGACCAACATATTGATCCAGTGCCCAGTGCCAGTTCCTATCTGTTGCATGTTTTTGGTTTCGCAGAATATCCATATCAAACAGAATCCAAACAGGATAAAAACGGACGGAGAATTATTTTGGAATATTTGTGATTTTTGGGAAGAAAATCAATGCGAGACGGTGCCCGAGGTGGCCACGAGGGTGGGGCCCATGACCTCTATAGGCAGGCGCGCCCCCACCCTCGTGGGCCCCTCGTAAGGCGGTTGATGCTCTACTTTGGCCGCAAGAAAGCTAATTTTTGGAAAAAGATCTGGGCAAAGGTTTCAACCCAATCGGAGTTACGGATCTCCGGATATAAAAGAAACGGTGGAAGGACAGCAGAACAGAACGCAGAAACAGAGAGAGACAGTGAGACAGATCCAATCTCGGAGGGGCTCTCGCTCCTCGCATGCCATGGAGGCCAAGGACCAGAGGGGAAACCCTTCTCCCATCTAGGGAGGAGGTCAAGGAAGAAGAAGAAGGAGGGGGGCTCTCTCTCCCTCGCTTCCGGTGGCGCCGGAGTGCCATCGGGGGCCATCATCATCACGGCAATCTTCACCAACAACTTCACCGCCAGCATCACCAACTCTCCCCCTCTCTGCAGCGGTGTAACCTCTCTCTTACCCGCTGTAATCTCTACTTAAACATGGTGCTCAACGCTATATATTATTTCCCAATGATGTATGGCTCTCCTATGATGTTTGAGTAGATCCGTTTTGTCCTATGGGCTATTTGATGATCAAGATTGGTTTGAGTTGCATGTTTTATTATTGGTGCTGTCCTATGGTGCTCTCCGTGTCACGCAAGCGTGAGGGACCCCCGCTGTAGGGTGTTGTAATACGTTCATGATTCACTTATAGTGGGTTGCGTGAGTGACTGAAACACAAACCCGAGTAAGGGGGTTGTTGCGTATGGGATAAAGAGGACTTGATGCTTTAATGCTACGGTTGGGTTTTACCTTAATGATCTTTAGTAGTTGCGGATGCTTGCTAGAGTTCCAATCATAAGTGCATATGATCCAAGTAGAGAAAGTATGTTAGCTTATGCCTCTCCCTTATATGAAACTGCAATAATGATTACCGGTCTAGTTATCAATTGCCTAGGGACAAATAACTTTCTCGTAACAAAAAGCTCTTTACTAAAACTAACTTAGTTGTGTCTTTACCTAAACAGCCCCTACTTTTTATTTACGTAATTTTTATTATCTTGCAAACCTATCCAAAAACACCTACAAAGTACTTCTAGTTTCATACTTGTTCTAGGTAAAGCCAACATCAAGCGTGCGTAGTGTTGTATCGGTGGTCGATAGAACTTGAGGGAATATTTGTTCTGCCTTTAGCTCCTCGTTGGGTTCGACACTCTTACTTATCGAAAACTGTTGCGATCCCCTATACTTGTGGGTTATCAAGACCTTTTTCTGGCGCCGTTGCCGGGGAGCAATAGCGTGGGGTGAATATTCTCGTCTATGCTTGTTTGCTTTATCACTAAGTAATTTTCATTTGCTGTTCTTAGTTGTTTTGTATCTTTAGTTATGGGTAGGAAACGCAAAATACCAAAAAAATTAGTTGTACCTACTAAACCAATGGTTGAAGAACCACTCAAAATCTATCACACTGCTGAAACTTATTACTTGGATCATCTTCGATCCCTATGTGCTCGTGCTGAAACCCCAACTAGCTTAGTTGAGGGCAAATCTTTAGATGAGCATGCTTGTTATGTGCGACACTGAATATCTTAAAAAGGGAAAATTTTACTGGGTCAAATTCATCGTTTGCAATGCTATGCTTGGAATTTATGTGAAATATATGATATTACTTGTTGTTCTGAAAACCCTAAGAAACACCTTCCCTATCAATGTGAGTTTAGTGATAATGGAATCATATCTTTGTATGCTAAGGGTGTTTATAGTTAGTATGATGTTCAACAAATTGAAGAATTTGTTGCTTTTAAGGGTGCTTATGAAATTGCTTCTTTGATTGAAACATATGATGCTACTCTTTACAAATCTGAAAATTTTGCCATACTTAAATATTGCTATGATAATTATTCTTCTAATGCCTATGTTGAACCATATATTGAGGACTACCCCGCTGTCCAAGAAGAGACTAATATTTTGCAGGAGTCTATGGAAGAAGAAATTGATGAAACTATGAGCTCATTGGGTGAAAAAGATGAGGAGGAGAGCGAAGAACAAAAGGAGGAAGAGCGGATTAGCTACCCGTGCCCACCTTCTAATGAGAGTAACTCTTCAACTCATACATTGTTTAATTTCCCTTCGTGCTTACCAAAGGATGATTGTTATGATCCCGTTGATTCTCTTGAAATATCACTTTTTGATGATGCTTGCTATGCTTGTGGCCAAGATGCCAATATGAATTATTCTTATGGAGATGAACCTGCTATAGTTCCTTATGTTAAACATGAAATTGTGGCTATTGCACCCACACATGATAGTCCTATTATGTTTTTGAATTGTCCCGACTACACTATATCGGAGAAGTTTGCTCTTATTAAGGATTATATTGATGGGTTGCCTTATACCGTTGCGCATGATGATTTTGATGAATATAGTATGCATGTGCTTGCTGCTCCTACTTGCAATTATTATGAGAGAGGAACTATATATCCACCTCTCTATGTTTCCAATATGATAAAATTGCAAGAAACTGTTTATACTATGCATTGGCCTTTACTATGTGTGCATGAATTGTTCTTTTATGACATGCCGATGCATAGGAAGAGAGTTATACTTCGTAGATACATGATATATGTTGCTTTGTGCTCACTACTAAATTACAAATCATTGTTAATTAAAATTGGCTTTGATATACCTTGGGATCCGGGTGGATCCATTACTTGAGCACTATATGCCTAGCTTAATGGCTTTAAAGAAAGCGCTGCCAGGGAGACAACCCGGAAGTTTTAGAGAGTCATTATTTCTGTTGAGTGCTTTCATATAGTTTAAAAACTACAAAAATAAAGAGGGGAACCCAAAACTTTTTCAAAAAGGAAAGTGAAAGTGAGAAAAACAAGCATTGTTGAAGTGGGAGAGCTCCTTGAACTTTGTTCATGCTCACGGCAACTTTGTGAATCTTGATTACAGAAACTTTTCAACAAAAATAAGTATCCCCTTGTACAATTCCATTGTATTATAAAAATAATGTGCCAAGGTTTGCCTTTAGTATGTTTACATTTGCTTGATGGTCTGTACGGTGCAGGACAGAAACTTTGGCTGTAGTGCGCGATTTTACATTTTTAGCTGGAACGTCAAATTGTTCTGATTCTTTTTGCACTATCTTTCTATACAAAGTTTTTATTTTTCCTATTTTTTTCAGAATGTTTAAAGTATCATAAGTATGGTGAATGTTCAGATTGTTACAGACTGTTCTGTTTTAGACAGATTCTGTTTTTGATGCATAGTTTGCTTGTTTTGATGAAACTATCAATTTATATTAGTGGATTAAGCCATGAAAAAGTTATGTTACAGTATAAACAATGCAAAAACAAAATATGAATTGGTTTGCAACAGTACTTAGAGTAGTGATTTGCTTTATTATACTAACGGATCTTACCGAGTTTTTTGTTGAAGTTTTGTGTGGATGAAGTGTTCGATGATCGAGAAGGTCTCGATGTGAGAAGAAGGAAGAGAGGCAAGAGCTCAAGCTTGGGGATGCCCGAGGCACCCCAAGTAAATATTCAAGGAGACTCAAGCGTTTAAGCTTGGGGATGCCCCGAAAGGCATCCCCTCTTTGTTCAACAAGTACCGGTATGTTTTCGGATTCGTTTCGTTCATGCGATATGTGCAATCTTGGAGCGTCTTTTGCATTTAGTTTTCATTTTTCTTTTATGCACCATGCTGGTATGAGATAGTCCTTGGTTGATTTATAGAATTCTATATGCACTTCACTTATATCTTTTGAGTATGGCTTTATAGAATGCTTCATGTGCTTCACTTATATCATTTGAAGTTTGGATTGCCTGTTTCTCTTTACATAGAAAACCGCCATTTGTAGAATGCTCTTTTGCTTCACTTATATTTGTTAGAACGTGGGCATATCTTTTGTAGAAATAATTAAACTCTCTTGCTTCACTTATATCTATTTAGAGAGATGACAGGAATTGGTCATTCACATGGTTAGTCATAAAATCCTACATAAAACTTGTAGATCACTGGATATGATATGTTTGATTCCTTGCAATAGTTTTGCGATATAAAGATGGTGATATTAGAGTCATGCTAGTGGGTAGTTGTGGATTGTAGAAATACTTGTGTTGAGGCCTGTGATTCCCGTAGCATGCACGTATGGTGAACCGTTATGTAACGAAGTCGGAGCATGATTTATTTATTGATTGTCTTCCTTATGACTGGCGGTCGGGGACGAGTGATGGTCTTTTCCTACCAATCTATCCCCTAGGACCATGCGCGTAGTACTTTGTTTCGATGACTAATAGATTTTTGCAAAAAGTATGTGAGTTCTTTATGACTAATGTTGAGTCCATGGATTATACGCACTCTCACCCTTCCACCATTGCTAGCCTCTCTAGTACCGCGCAACTTTCGCTGGTACCTTAAACCCACCATATACCTTCCTTAAAACAGCCACCATACCTACCTATCATGGCATTTCCATAGCCATTCCGAGATATATTGCCATGCAACTTCATCATCATCATATACATGACTTGAGCATTCATTGTCATATTGCTTTGCATGGTCGTAAGATAGCTAGCATGATGTTTTCATGGCTTGTCCGTTTTTTATGTCATTGCTATGCTAGATCATTGCACATCCCGGTACACCGACGGAGGCATTCATATAGAGTCATATCTTTGTTCTAGTATCGAGTTGTAATATTGAGTTGTAAGTAAATAAAAGTGTGATGATCATCATTATTAGAGTATAGCCCGAGTGAGGAAAGGATGATGGAGACTATGATTCCCTCACAAGTCAGGATGAGACTCCGGACGAACAAAATAAAAAAAATAAAAAAAAAGAAAGGCCAAAAAAGAGAGAAGGCCCAAAAAATGAGAGAAAAAGAGAGAAGGGGCAATGTTACTATCCTTTTACCACACTTGTGCTTCAAAGTAGCACCATGTTCTTCATATAGAGAGTCTCTTGAATTATCACTTTCATATACTAGTGGGGATTTCCATTATAGAACTTGGCTTTCATATTCTGATGATGGGCTTCCTCAAACGCCCGAGGTCTTCATGAGCAAGCAAGTTGGATGCACACCCACTTAGTTTTCAGTCTGAGCTTTCATACACTTATAGCTCTTAGTGCATCCATTGCATGGCAATCCCTACTCACTCGCATTGATATCTATTGATGGGCATCTCCATAGCCTGTTGATACGCCTAGTTGATGTGAGACTATCTTCTCCTTTTTTGTATTCTCCACAACCACCATTCTATTCCACCTATAGTGCTATGTCCATGGCTCACGCTCATGTATTGCGTGGAAGTTGAAAAGGTTTGAGAACGTCAAAAGTATGAAACAATTGCTTGGCTTGTCATCGGGGTTGTGCATGATGTGAATATTTTGTGTGGTGAAGATGGAGCATAGCCAGACTATATGATTTTGTAGGGATAACTTTCTTTGGCCTTGTTATTTTGAAAAGACATGATTGCTTTATTAGTGGGCTTGAAGTATTATTGTTTTTATGTCAAAGGATAGACTGTTGCTTTGAATCACTCGTGTCTTAATATTCATGCCATGATTAGACATATGATCAAGATTATGCTAGGTAGCATTCCACATCAAAAAATATCTTTTTATCATTTACCTACTCAAGGACGAGCAGGAATTAAGCTTGGGGATGCTGATACGTCTCCGTCGTATCTATAATTTTGATTGTTCCATGCCAATATTCTACAATTTCCATATACTTTTTGGCAACTTTTTATACTATTTTTGGGACTAACATATTGATCCAGTGCCCAGTGTCAGTTCGTGTGTGTTGCATGTTTTTGGTTTCGCATAATATCCATATCAAACGGAATCCAAACAGGATAAAAACGGACGGAGAATTATTTTGGAATATTTGTGATCTTTTGGAAGAAAATCAATGCGAGACGGTGCCCGAGGTGGCCAAGAGGGTGGGGCCCACGGCCACTACAGGCAGGCGCGCCCCCCAGCCTCGTGCGCCCCTCGTAAGGCGGTTGATGCTCTACTTTGGCCACAAGAAAGCTAATTTTTGCAAAAAGATATGGGCGAAGGTTTCAACCCAATCGGAGTTACGGATCTCCGGATATAAAAGAAACGGTGAAAGGGCAGCAGAACAGAACGCAGAAACAGAGAGAGGCAGAGAGACAGATCCAATCTCGGAGGGGCTCTCGCCCCTCCCATGCCAGTAATCAAATTGTGAGAAAATGTTACAACATAGACAGTAGCCCCGGATGCTCTGTTTGGTGTTCGGAAGAAAGGCCGAACAGAGGATCAAATAATAATCATAGGAGTCTAATCAGAATATGTCTATGTGAATAAGCAGGCTTCACTGCTGGCCGCTGCCGCTCTCACGGTGGAGGTCTCCGCACTGAAGCGGGACCTTGAGCGGTCCGAGGAAGAGCTCAGCCTTACCAAGAGGCAGCTCGAAGAGAACAAAGGTAAGTGATAACTCTCCTGTCTATTGATAAAGAAAGAGGAAACTGGTTGTTAGATCATAGGATCGTCATGAATTTTGCTAGGGGCCACGACCGAGGTGGCGACCCTGAAGAAGGCGCTGTCCGAGGCCAAAGGCAAAGCGGCCAAGGAGCGCGCCGAGCGCGAGAAGCAAGAGGCCCGAGTCGGCGAGGTTCAGCAAGAGCTCTAGGAGTTTGTCAAGAAGTACGAGTCCTTGGAGCGTGACTCTAAGACGCAAGGGTCCAAGCTTGCAAAGGCCCTCGAGAACGCACAAAATGTTAAGGACGAAGCCCAAAAGGCCCTCCAGAAAATTGAGGCGGTCAGGAAGATAGCGGTGGGTAAGGCATTCTTTAGGCAAAGCAAGCATGTGAAGGAAACTTTCCTTTTACTTACCCGAATTCGGAGCTCCCCAGGAGCGTTCGCAGATCTACCCCGCAGTGTGTCAGTTGCTGCGGAGTTCTACCAGGCCGAGGAAGGGAGCTCAACGGAGCAGTTGTTCTGGTCTCAGTATACTGGGACCGAACATCCGATGCCCTTGAGCGACCAGTTGAAGCAACTGGTCGAGATTCACAAGGCGACCGAACTGGCCATGAAGGGCCTCATAGGCCGGATGTGGCCTGGCGAGCCCCTGCCCGGCAGCTATTTCGGCCTGGTAAGGTGTCTTGTAAACGCCTGCCCCTGGCTTGAAATCATAAAGCGGTCCGCCTGCATTGAGGGTGCGCGCAGGGCTTCTTCCCGGGCGAAAGTGAACTGGGCGAAGATGGACGCCGAAAAGCTGGTGAAGGAGGGGCCACCGGAGGGTAAGGAGCATCGCCACCCCGAAAAGTATTATGACAGTGTCCTGAAGGGTGCTCGCCTTGTGGCAGACGAATGTGCTAAGGATGTGATATTTGAATGAATGTATTCTTTGATCCTGTAATATGAAACGAGTTCATGTGCGCTATGTAACGCTTGTTAATTTAAAATATTACCTTCTGTGCAGCCGTTTATAAAATTTGAGAGTTGGCCAGTCGTCGGCTTCTGCCCCCATGTAACTAGTACTGAGGTGTTCAGGATAAACCTGATCACTCTTTATCCCAGTTTTGGGTCCTTCGAAGGAGGTGTTCAGCGCAACGAACCAGGCAATCGGACTATAAAGCTTTATCACTCTCACTTAGACATAGAAGTCTATAATTTTAACTTTTGGCGAAGCCCCTAGTATTCGGAAGGTCGAACTTGGGGCGCTATGCACGCCTAAGTCGAACAAGGCCGACTCTTCGCCCTAAGCGAAAAAAATCTTTAAGGATTTGAGACCTCTCGAACAGCGACCAGCTCTCGCCGCATCATGACAGTCAGTTTTCGGCTTTCTCTACTGAGGTGCTCATCCAGAAGAACCGGGACACAATCACAGTAGTTCTCCCAGTGCTACCTTAGCCGATATAGCGGAACATAAGGTACCAAAACATGGGAGTCGGGCAAACCCAACTATTGACCCAAGACATGATTCAGAACTGATGCATATAATGCTATAAGTTCGGGGTGCCGCACTGTCGAAAGTGTTCGGACTTTTCATGTCGTGTTATGGGGTAAACTGCAGCCCCTGGCGCACTGATCGTATCAGAATGTATGGGTGCAACTTGTTGTAAGTAAGTAGATAGGAAAGAAAGAAAAAAAAGATAAATGAATGCAATAATGAGCTGGTGCTGTATATTGTTATTTAAATGATACGTCAAAGCGTATGCATACATGTAATGCAATAAGTAAAATATAGGACTATTTGACATGTCCTATCCAAGGTCAAGCTGCGTGTTGGTATGCAAAACAGGTATATCGATCGCTATCAGAGACCACTTGAGGATTCCCATGTACGTCAAAGCTTCTTGCTTCCTTGGTGTTTCTTTCTCGTGATGGGTCCGGTAATCAGACGATCGGAGAGGGCCTTCAAAGAATAGGGGCCTGAAAGGAAGAAAATGTTAAAGGTATACGGGTCCTGAAGCGGTTAAGCCGCATTGTGGGTCGTGCCATGGCCGTGCCTCCGCCTATGCCCATGGTATCTTGAGTGCGTAATTATGTACGTG
This sequence comes from Triticum dicoccoides, assembly GCF_002162155.2. Classification (NCBI taxonomy): domain Eukaryota; kingdom Viridiplantae; phylum Streptophyta; class Magnoliopsida; order Poales; family Poaceae; genus Triticum; species Triticum dicoccoides. The sequence continues at coordinate 263,198,986 of NC_041388.1, forward strand.
CAGCGCAAATTTCGCCGCTTGACTGGGACTAGGACAGAGGCCGAATTTCTAGGCGAGCTCTAAACGTGCCTGGCGATCCCCTTGCCGGGTACTCCGGACTCGCTTGAAGGTGTCCGGGGTCTTTTTCGCCGAATTGGCGGTTTGCCTCATAAGGCTGCTTTGCGCTTCTGCTGCGAGGGGCGCAGTGTGCTCCTACGTGCAGAGCGAGCGTTCTATGTTTCCATTAATTATTATAACCCCGCGAGGCCCTGGCATTTTGAGCTTGAGGTATGCATAATGCGGTACCGCATTGAATCTGGCAAATGTGGTTCGTCCGAGCAGTGCATGATAGCCACTGCGGAAGGGGATGATATCGATGATTAACTCCTCGCCGCAGAAGTTGTCCGGAGATCCGAAGACTACTTCCAGTTTTATTGAGCCCGTGCAACAGGCCTCTACACCTGGGATGACACCTTTAAAGGTGGTTTTGGTGGGTTTGATCCTCGAGGGGTCTATGCCCATTTTACGCACTGTATCCTGATAGAGCAGGTTCAGGCTGTTGCCACCGTCCATAAGGACTCGAGTGAGGTGAAATCCGTCAATGATGGGGTCAAGGACCAATGCGGCAGAACCGCCATGACGGATACTGGTGGGGTGGTCCCTGCGATCGAAGGTGATCGGACGAGAAGACCATGGGTTGAACTTTGGGGCGACTGGCTCCATCGCATAGACGTCCCTCAGTGCCAGCTTCCGTTCCCGCTTGGGAATACGGGTTGCGTATATCAAGTTTACCGTTTTCACTTGGGGAGGGAATTTTTTTGTCCTCCTGTGTTCGGCGGTCGGGGCTCCTCCTCATCGTTGCTATGCAGCCCCTTTTCCTTGTTTTCGGTATTTAACTTGCTGGTCTGTTTGAACACCCAACATTCTCTGTTCATGTGGTTGGCTGGTTTATCGGGGGTGCCGTGAATTTGACACGAACGATCGAGTATGCGGTCCAAGGTGGACGAGCCCGTATTGCTTCCTTTGAACGGCTTTTTCCGCTGACCGGATTTAGAGCCACTGAATCCGGAATTGACTGGCGTGTCTTCGGCGTTGTCGTCATTGTTGCGGCGCTTGTGTCTGTTGCAACGTGGCCTGCCATTGCTATCTTTGGCATCTGAATTGCCAGGGTTTCTTGAAGTGTTGTTGTTGCAAGCCAGCCAGCTATCCTCGCCCGCACAAAAGCGGGTCATGAGTGTCGTGCGGGCTGCCATGAACTTCAGCTTTTCTTGGCCGAGGTGTCGGGCGAGCCACTCATCGCGGATGTTATGCTTAAATGCCGCTAAGGCCTCAGCATCCGTATAGTCGATGATTTGGTTCTTTTTAGTTAGGAACCGAGTCCAGAATTTCCTGGCTGATTCCACTGGCTGTTGGGTTATGTGAGTTAAGTCATCGGCATCCAGTTGTAACACCCACGATGCGGCTATATCTCCCACGTGTCGGAGCACGACTTAGAGGCATAACCGCATTGTAGGCATGTCGCAAGAGGGGTAATCTTTACACATCCCATGTACTGAATAAGAAAGAGGTACAGAGTTGGCTTACAATCGCCACTTCACACAATACATGAATATAGCATTACATCAACCAGATACAATCAAGGTCCGACTACGGAACCAAAATAAAAGAAGACTACCCCAAATGCTACACAGATCCCCGATCGACCCCAACTGGGCTCCACTACTGATCAACTAGAACGAATCAACACAAAGGGCAAGATCGTCATCGAGCTCCTCCTTGAGCTTGGTTGCGTCATCTGCATGGTTCAACGACACCTGCATGTTGGTTTTGGAAGTATCTGTGAGTCACGGGGACTCAGCAATCTCACACCCTCGCGATCAAGACTATTTAAGCTTATAGGAAGAGTAAAATGTATGAGGTGGAGCTGCAGCAAGCGACTAGCATATTTGGTGGCTAACAACACAAATGAGAGCGAGAAGAGAAGGCAAAGCACGGTCGAGAATCTATGATCAAGAAGTGATCCTAGAACAACCTACATCAAACATAACTCCAACACCGTGTTCACTTCCCGGACTCCGCCGAGAAGAGACCATCACGGTTACACACGCGGTTGATGTACTTTAATTAAGATCAACTTCAGGTTTTCTACAACCGGACATTAACAAATTCCCATCTGCCCATAACCGCAGGCATGGCTTTCGAAAGTTCAAATCCCTGCAGGGGTGTCCCAACTTAGCCCATCATAAGCTCTCACGGTCAACGAAGGATGTTCCTTCGCCCAAGACATTCCGATCAGACTCGGCATCCAGGTTACATGACATCCTCGACAATGGTAAAACAAGTCCAGCAAAGCCACCCAGATGTGCCGACAAATCCCGATAGGAGCTGCACATATCTCGTTCTCAGGGCACACCGGATGAGCAAGACGTCGGGTTGGCATAAACCCTGGTTGCCCAGGGGGCGCCGGACATCGCTTAGGTTGGACCAACACTTAGAGAAGCACTGGCCCGGGGGGTTAAAATAAAGATGACCCTTGAATCTGCAGAACCCAAGGGAAAAAAGGCTAGGTGGCAAATGGTAAAACCAAGGTTGGGCCTTGCTGGAGGAGTTTTATTCAAGGCAAACTGTCAAGGGGTTCCCATTATAACCCAACCGCTTAAGGAACGCAAAATCAAGGAACATAACACCGGTATGACGGAAACTAGGGCGGCAAGAGTGAAACAAAACACCAGGCATAAGGCCGAGCCTTCCACCCTTTACCAAGTATATAGATGCATTAAGTAAATAAGATATATTGTGATATCCCAACAATAATCATGTTCCAACAAGGAACAAACTTCATCTTCACCTGCAGCTAACAACGCTATAAGAGGGGCTGAGCAAAGCGGTAACATAGCCAAACAACGGTTTGCTAGGACAAGGTGGGTTAGAGGCTTGGCATGACAATACGGGAGGCATGATATAGCAAGTGGTAGGTATCGCGGCATAGGCATAGAAATAGTGTCAGCAACTAGCAACCAAAGATAGAAGTGATTTCGAGGGTATGGTCATCTTGCCTGAATCCCGCAAGGAAGAAGAACGAGTCCATGAAGAAGACAAACGGATGTAGTCGAACGGATCCTCACAAACGCGACATAATCGGAACTATCAACGAGAAGCGCAACCGAGAAGAAGGAAACATCATGGTAAACAACCATCATATAAACATGGCATGATGCACAACCAAGTATGATGCATGTCCGGTTTAATGAAGCATGGCATGGCAAAGTGCACAAACAACCCTACAAATTAAGTGGAGCTCAATATGCAACGGGTTGCATATTGACAAAACACCACATCAATTATTTAGTTCACTCTCGGTTAGGTACTCCACAATATTAAATGTTGGTTAACATGGAAAGAGGTGAAGCATAACAAAACTATACCATTTAAACAATTTAAATGGGTCCGGATATAACAAACAACAAATCCGGTAAATCCCCATATGCATTAGCAATTTAATGCAACACCAATTTTAAGCATTTTAATTGCTGTTATCATGATGCAGATGACATGAACAAGTTTATGCAATTTTTATGAAAAGAAATATTGATAAGAGCATTATGAAGCGTTTGTCATCGTGGCGGAAATGAAACGGTGCTACGGCAACGTTCCGGTTCCGACAACTCATTGAGACGTCGGTGCAAAAGAAAATGTGACGGGAGCGTGCAAAAGATGGTGGGGTGATCCCGGTTACCGGGAACCCACGGGTCGACGACGGTGACAAGGAAAAAGAGGGGCAACGTGCACCGACAATTCGAGCACGGAGCAAGCACGAGAATATCATACAACACACATGCGTTCGTTCACGGGCGTCGTCTCGGTGGTTATACCTGCGAAGCGTGCATTATCAGAGCGGTTCAGGCCAAACGGTGTAGTCGTTCACGATTATCGTGGGAAGTAGTGGTACTCGGCGAAGGCAGGGGAAGTAGTTGTTAATGGTTCATTGTGGGAAGTAGTCGTTCTCATGGCGACGGTAGTCGTTCACGTTCTTAGTTGCACAATTTTCCGTAGATGTTCGGGATCACGACGAGGGACTTGACGTCCACAGAGGCTTCGAGGGTCGACGGTAGTCGTTCTCGTATCATCGTGGAAGTAGTCGTACTCGGTGATAGTGGTACTTGGCGTTTCGTTCGGTACTCTCGATCTTGGCGATGGTAATTGTTCCCATTCGTTCGGAGAGGTGCTTGCTGACTCCGAGCCCTTCGCGGTCGACGGTAGATGAACTTGAGCTTGCTATGCAAATGTCTCTGTCGAGGGTAGTTGTACACTAGTCGGAGAGGAGCTTGTCGAAAAATCCCTGTTACAGGTTCTGTAGTCGTTCAAAAGGCCCAACACCGGGTCTTGGAGAAAACGACGGGAGGCGGGCAGCGAACAATGACACGATGTTTAGGTGCCGTGGTGGTCTTGGCGTCCAGCGACAGCAGTACAGGAAGGCAACAGCATGGCCCAAGGTGAGGTTGCAGTAGGCCTTGGGCGTGAACCCCGGCGACGGGACGACGAGGAACGACGATATCCTGAATGGAGGAGGTCGGGGATGACGAGCTCCAAGCGGCGCTGGAGCATGGTGACACGGTGGTCAGACGAAGCAGGGAGGCGCGATGGAGGGACCGGCTGGTGGCGAGCTCGCCGGGCGACGGAGGCGCGGCGCTGGCGACGGGAGGCCATGGCATATGGGGCGGCGCGGAGCAGCAACCTGCTGCTGGTTGCCGGCATGGACGACGCAAGGGGCGGCGGGCGACGCGAGGCAGAGGAGGAGCGGTGGTGCTGCAGGCTCGCGGCGAGGGCAAGGAGAAGCAGGAGGCAGGGTTGAGGGAGATGGGCGCGCCTGCGTGCGGAAGACCGACGAGACGAGCAGAGGGATCGAGGGGGAGAGAGGTTAGGCGTAGGTCTTCTGGCGGCGTTTGGAGGAGGCAGGGGAAGGAGACGAGGGGATCGGGGAGATGATGGGTTCGGGTGTTCCTCTCCTGGCGGTGCGAGAAGGGAGACAGGGAGGAGGGGATCGAGGAAAGGCGACGGGGATCGGGCAGCGGGATGGTGGATGCGTGTGCGGCGCGAGGGGACGAGGAAGGGATCGATAGGAAGAGGTAGGTCGAGGCTAGGGTTGAGAAGGGGTGTCGGCTGGGCTAGGAAGGGATAGATGGGCCTTAGAGCCGGCTAGGTTTAGGTGCAGCTAGGCCTAAATGGCCTGTTGGGCTCCCTTATTTCCTTTTTATATCTATCTGCCTATTAAAATAAACAGCCAACAAAAGGGAAAGGCCAGGGATATTGGGTAAGAAATAGAAACAAGTAAAGATACATATGGACTCCTGGAATTAAGCACCATTTTATAAAATTGGTTTGGGCATTTTTACAGGTAGAAAAATAAAACAAGTTTGAATAAAATTCAAACTTGAGGCATTTTTGAACCTAACCAAAACAACTGCCAAAAGGCTGAATCTTGACAGAGAGGTATAAGGCATGGTGCATGACTCATTGACAAAGATTGGACATTAATGGAGAAGGGAGAAATGGCGCTTGCACCAAGGAAGGAAAAAGAAGTAATGGGGGAGGTGATGATGCATGGGTCAAATGCAAAGCCAAACAACATTACAAACATAATGCAAGCACAACGAGATGGATACCACAATGCACATGATGAAAGCAAAAAGACAAGAGGCAAAAATGCAATGTGACAAAGGTGAGCATGTCAATGCAATATAACCAAAGATGACCATGATGCAAGAAACAAAAAATATGACAAAGGCACCATCAAGATCACGGCAACAAACAATTGGAACACCCAACCTCGATGAAATAAAAGGAAGGTAACTAGAGCATCGGTCTCGGGGCGTCACAACACTCCACCACTACGAGAGGATCTCGTCCCGAGATCTAGGATGGCACCGGAGGGAAACGGAAGAGGAAGAGAACAGGTAAAACTAAGTTGCTTCTTTGACAAAGGAGTGAAACCAAAGAACCTTGAAAAGTTGAACAACTTGAAAGGAATAATACCACAGAGGTGATCGAAGTTGAAAAAACACTCTGTTAGGAATGAGGAACAAGGAAGAACAAATTCGGAGAGCACTCCATTTGAAAAGTGATATGAAACTTGATAAGATGAAAAGAACTTGAGCAGAGGGCACAACACTCCGGTTAAATGGATAAGCACGAAAAGAACACGATCCTGACAAAACAAGAAGATGGGTTGAAGAGCGCAACATCACAATGCCTCCGGAAGGAAGAAATAGAAGATAGATAATTGAAATAAAAGAATGGAGAAGAAAATGCCAACTTCTGCCACAATTGAGCTTGAAAAGGCATCCTTAGGAGAAAGGTCGAACGGAGTTGTTGGAAAACCAACAACGAAAAGAGAAAGCTTGTTGTGGGCTTATGGAAAACATCTCAAAAACTTGAGGTGAAAACTTGCCACAAACGAAAACAATTGCTTGCTTGAGAGCGACGGAGAGATGAAAACATCTTTCATCGCGAGAATAGGAGGAAACTTGGATCATTGCTAAACACCATAAATAGCAACATTCCTTAGGGAAGGTTTTAGGTGAAATATAACCCAAGATAACTCCAATGAAGAGATTGATGGATTTAAGATATCTCATTCTTGACAACATGTGAATCATGAAACACACATAAATTGTCAAAAATGACATAATACCACCTCAAAATATAAGATAGAGCGAATTGGACTTAGAGATGCAAGATGAAGAATGCTTGAGATCCTCTAAAAAGAATGTTGATGAACACTTCGAGAAGGAATTTAAACCTTGATGAACCATCATGTAGAACCTTCATGAAGAACTCCGTTAAACAAAATAATGATCAAACAGAAGGAAAGAGAAGTTGAAAACACCAGGTGAATCCTTGCAATGATTTAGATGGAGCTATGCGACGAGATAATTGAGAGAGCTTGGAACTCCGGGAATAGAAAAGATAAAGCATCTCGAACCGAGTATGTGACATGATGAACCTCCAGAATAAGGAATTGAATTTACTCGATGAAGCAAGAATAAGAATTACATTATGCTTATCCTTCACCAATTAAATTGATGACAATCAACGGATTTGACATATTACTTATTCTCGTAGAAAAGTTTAAGAGAGATATAACATAAACTTGAGAATGTCTTCAACGAACCGCCGGTAGAATCGAAACAACGAATGAATAGATATGATAATGAAAGAAGAGGAATCTTGCACGAACCACCGTAAGAATTGAAAATGAACGAAGAAAAGATAAAGAAACACCGGGAAGAATTAGCAAATGAATGTAGAAGCTTGAGGGGATTTAGTTGCATGAGAACGAAGAGATCAAGAACTGATTAGAGGATAATTGATCGATGCACCGGTAAGATTAGCAGAACGATAACTGAAAGCTGGGAATGAATAATTATGAGATGATGGGATCCGGAGAATCAAACTGAAAATACTCTGAATTACTTCGGATGGGTGAAAAGAATATCTCCCAATCACAAATAATTATGAGAGGATGGCAACAAGCTAGAATCACGAATCTTGAAGAGAATGGAGCAAGATTGAGAGAAAAATCTTCTTCGGTCTTCCAATCTGAGAATGACGACGAGAAACACCACCATGAATTATTGAGGTACTCCGGAATAAAAAATTAGAAAGGTTGAACCAATGGTGAAAGAATTTGAAAGATCTTGGAGAAAGACATTTGACTGATGATACTTCATTCTTACGTCAAACTTTGAAAAGAATTTGAGAAGCTCCGGTAAAATAAGAAGAGTCAGGTCGTATCCTGGGAAAAGACCGGTGGGTTAGGGCCCACTCAAAAGATACACCGTTGAACGATTGCTTGAAAAGAGAGATAGCGTCAGTTGAATTAAATGGCTTGAATGAGATAACAACCCCGAAATAGGTTGAACGGATCTTGAATGACAAGACGAGCCTTTTGAGATATCTTGAGCACTCAGGAACAATAGAATAGCAAGTGGGGAAGGTTAAGAGGTGCACCGGTATGATAAAACTTCTGAAATGAGGAAAGGATATGATCAACACCAAAAGCATGAATTGAATCCACCGGAGACGAAAAGAATGGAGAATGAAGAACGAGTAGAGCATCTTCATGAGAAACACCGGGTAAAAGCATGAAGGAAAAAGAATGGAGAGACTTCATAATCATAAGATAGATACTTGATAAAGAAATCTTAGTCCTTGAAGAAAAAGGGTGGGTGGGCGGGAAAAACAAAGGCAACTTGGAGACGGATGAAACAAACACCGTTGAGAAGAACTGATAATTGATCTTGCGAATGTTGAAGTGACCAGATCCACTAGAAGAGAAACACACCAGTTGAAAAGGATTGACATGACACTTTCGATTATCATGAAGTATTAGTATTTACATAGGAATATGAGAACATCACTTAGGAAAAGGCATGGAATCAACACTTGACATTGAAGCAACTCGAATTTCACAACTCAAAACAAAACAAAGGATTGGCTTGCGGAATAAGCCAGAACAAACATATGATAGAGATTTCGTCCGAAGTTTTCGTGGTGGGGCCTACACGGGCTCGATCGTACAGTACCATCATGTACAAGGCAGTGCACATGACATACGAAGAGTCCCCGAGTCGGCATAGCAAAGGACTCTTTAAGACACAACGAGACCACTGTAAAACCAACCGTGGATAGGCGGACCACTAGACGTCGAACCCCAATTTCATATCATACATCTGTCGGAAAGATATCCTAAGAGCTACTTGAATTCCCACTTATAAACTCCTGAAATTTTCCGGTATGCAATCAGGTGTTGGGGATACAGGGGAAGCATAATATCTCACCCAAAACTAGCAAATCCTACATCCAGCTGTATCCATCCTTCAACACATAACTAAGAAACCTTCGGAAATCATCTACCTCAACCTTTGAAAAGCATCCATTATATGAGTTATGGCAATACTCCCGAACTCCCGCCCCAGTACTGGGTGGCGTCGAGGTTATCTCACCAACTACATAAAAGAGATTTTCGATGTCGGCGAAACTAAACTCAGGTATTCCAGAACTGCAATGATAAAATTGTGACGACAACACCTTGGAGCTCAACTCCCTGGGACACTGCCACAACCCCTAAATGTCAGGAGGCACCAAGAATAATGTTCCCGTCACAAAACCATCGGAACGATTCCAAGATACCCACGTGATCCTAAATTTTTTTTAGTGAAATTTGAGAAGAGAAGAGTCAAAACTCTACGTCAGGATGCCTCACCAGAGCGACGAAGGGACTGAGGAGTAAAAAGAATCCTACTCTCCAATATATATATAATCCTATAAGACTCAAAACATTTTTCTAGACTCAACAACGCCAACGATTCGATCAAGCAGGGGGCTCCTAAGTCGGGGAAGGCTCTGATTACCAACTTGTCACGCCCTCGATGCGGCTATATCTCCCACGTGTCGGAGCATGACTTAGAGGCATAACCGCATTGTAGGAATGTTGCAAGAGGGGTAATCTTTACACATCCCATGTACTGAATAAGAAAGAGGTACAGAGTTGGCTTACAATCGCCACTTCACACAATACACGAATATAACATTACATCAACCAGATACAATCAAGGTCCGACTACGAAACCAAAATAAAAAAAGACTACCCCAAATGCTACACAGATCCCCGATCGACCCCAACTGGGCTCCACTACTGATCAACTAGAACGAATCAACACAAAAGGCAAGATCGTCATCGAGCTCCTCCTTGAGCTTGGTTGCGTCATCTGCATGGTTCAACGACACCTGCATGCTGGTTTTGGAAGTATCTGTGAGTCACGGGGACTCAGCAATCTCACACCCTCGCGATCAAGACTATTTAAGCTTATAGGAAGGGTAAAATGTATGAGGTGGAGCTGCAGCAAGCGACTAGCATATTTGGTGGCTAACAACGCAAATGAGAGCGAGAAGAGAAGGCAAAGCACGGTCGAGAATCTATGATCAAGAAGTGATCCTAGAACAACCTACGTCAAACATAACTCCAGCACCGTGTTCACTTCCCGGACTCCGCCGAGAAGAGACCATCACGGTTACACATGCAGTTGATGTATTTTAATTAAGATCAACTTCAGGTTTTCTACAACCCGACATTAACAAATTCCCATCTGCCCATAACCGCGGGCACGACTTTCGAAAGTTCAAATCCCTGCAGGGGTGTCCCAACTTAGTCCATCACAAGCTCTCACGGTCAATGAAGGATATTCCTTCTCCCAAGACATTTCGATCAGACTCGGCATCCAGGTTACAAGACATCCTCGACAATGGTAAAACAAGTCCAGCAAAGACACCCAGATGTGCCGACAAATCCCGATAGGATCTGCACATATCTCGTTCTCAGGGCACACCGGATGAGCAAGACATCGGGTTGGCATAAACCCTGGTTGCCCAGGGGGCGCCGGACATCACTCAGGTTGGACCAACACTTAGAGAAGCACTGGCCCGGGGGGTTAAAATAAAGATGACCCTTGAATCTGCAGAACCCAAGGGAAAAAAGGCTAGGTGGCAAATGGTAAAACCAAGGTTGGGCCTTGCTGGAGGAGTTTTATTCAAGGCAAACTGTCAAGGGGTTCCCATTATAACCCAATCGCGTAAGGAACGCAAAATCAAGGAACATAACACCGGTATGACGGAAACTAGGGCGGCAAGAGTGGAACAAAACACCAGGCATAAGGCCAAGCCTTCCACCCTTTACCAAGTATATAGATGCATTAAGTAAATAAGATATATTGTGATATCCCAACAATAATCATGTTCCAACAAGGAACAAACTTCATCTTCACCTGCAGCTAATAATGGTATAAGAGGGGCTGAGCAAAGCGGTAACATAGCCAAACAACGGTTTGCTAGGACAAGGTGGGTTAGAGGCTTGGCATAACAATATGGGAGGCATGATATAGCAAGTGGTAGGTATCGCGGCATAGGCATAGCAATAGAGCGAGCAACTAGCAAGCAAAGATAGAAGTGATTTTGAGGGTATGGTCATCTTGCCTGAATCCCGCAAGGAAGAAGAACGAGTCCATGAAGAAGACAAACGGATGTAGTCGAACGGATCCTCACAAATGCGACGTAATCGGAACTATCAACGAGAAGCGCAACCGGGAAGAAGGAACCATCATGGTAAACAACCATCACATAAACATGGCATGATGCACAACCAATTATGATGCATGTCCGGTTTAATGAAGCATGGCATGGCAAAGTGCACAAACAACCCTACAAATTAAGTGGAGCTCAATATGCAACGGGTTGCATATTGACAAAACACCACATCAATTATTTATTTCACTCTCGGTTAGGTACTCCACAATATTAAATGTTGGTTAACATGGAAAGAGGTGAAGCATAACAAAACTATACCATTTAAACAATTTAAATGGGTCCAGATATAACAAACAACAAATCCGGTAAATCCCCATATGCATTAGCAATTTAATGCAACACCAATTTTAAGCATTTTAATTGTTGTTATCATGATGCAGATGACATGAACAAGTTTATGCAATTTTTATGAAAATAAATATTGATAAGAGCATTATGAAGCGTTTGTCATCGTGGCGGAAACGAAACGGTGCTACGGCAACGTTCCGGTTCCGACAACTCATTGAGACATCGGTGCAATAGAAAATGTGATGGGAGCGTGCAAAATATGGTGGGGTGATCCCGGTTACCGGGTTCCCACGGGTCGATGACGGTGATAAGGCAAAAGAGGGGCAACATGCACCGACAATTCGAGCACGGAGCAAGCACGAGCATATCATACAACACACATGCGTTCGTTCACGGGCGTCGTCTCGGTGGTTATACCTGCGAAGCATGCATTATCGGAGCGGTTCGGGTCAAACGGTGTAGTCGTTCACGATCATCGTGGGAAGTAGTGGCACTCGGCGAAGGCACGGGAAGTAGTTGTTCATGGTTCATTGTGGGAAGTAGTCGTTCTTGTGGCGACGGTAGTCGTTCACGTTCTTAGTTGCACAATTTTCCATAGATGTTCGGGATCACGACGAGGGACTTGACGTCCACGGAGGCTTCGAGGGTCGACGGTAGTTGTTCGCGTATCATCGTGGAAGTAGTCGTACTCGGCGATAGAGGTACTTGGCGTTTCGTTCGGTACTCTCGATCTTGGCGACGGTAATCGTTCCCGTTCGTTCGGAGAGGTGCTTGTTGACTCCGAGCCCTTCGCGGTCGACGGTAGATGAACTTGACGCTTGCGATGCACATGTCTCTGTCGACGGTAGTTGTACACTAGTCGGAGAGGAGCTTGTCGAAAAATCCATGTTGCAGGTTCTGTAATCGTTTAAAAGGCCCAACACAGGGTCTTGGAGAAAACGACGGGAGGCGGGCAGCGAACAACGACACGATGTTCAGGTGTCGCAGTGGTCTCGGCGTCCAGCGATAGCAGTACAGGAAGGCAACTAACATGGCCCAAGGTGAGGTTACAGTAGGCCTTGGGTGTGAACTCCGGCGACGGGACGACAATATCCCAAACGGAGGAGGTCGGGGATGACGAGCTCGAAGCGGCGATGGAGCTTGGTGACACGGCGGTCGGATGAAGCAGGGAGGCGCGATGGAGGGACCGTCTGGTGGCGGAGCTCGCCGGGCGACGGTGGTGCGGCGCTGACGACGGGAGGCCATGGCAGATGGGGGCGGCGAGGAGCAGCAACCTGCTGCTGGTCACCGGTGCGGACGACGCAAGGGGCGGCGAGCGACGCGAGGCAGAGGAGGAGCGGCGGTGCTGTAGGCTCGTGGCGAGGGTGAGGAGAAGCAGGAGGCGGGGTCGAGGGAGATGGGCGCGCCTACGTGCGGAAGACCGACGAGATGAGCAGAGGGATCGAGGGGGAGTGAGGTAGGGCGTAGGTCTTTTGGCGGCGTTTGGAGGAGGCAGGGGAAGGAGACGAGGGGATCGGGGAGATGGTGGGTTCGGGTGTTCCTCTCCTAGCGGCGCGAGAAGGGAGACAGGGAGGAGGGGATCGAGGAAAGGCAGCGGGGATCGGGCAGCGCTTCCTGGCGACGATGTATGCGTGTGTGGCACGAGGGGACAAGGAAGGGATCGAGAGGAAGAGGTAGGTCGAGACTAGGGTTGAGAAGGGGTGTCGGCTGGGCCAGGAAGGGATAGATGGGCCTTAGAGCCGGCTAGGTTTAGGTGCAGCTGGGCCTAAATGGCCTGTTGGGCTCCCTTATTTCCTTTTTATATCTATCTGCCTATTAAAATAAACAGCCAACAAAAGGGAAAGGCCAGGGATATTGGGTAAGAAATAGAAACAAGTAAAGGTACATATGGACTCCTGGAATAAACACCATTTTATAAAATTGGTTTGGGCATTTTTAGAGGTAGAAAAATAAAACAAGTTTGAATAAAATTCAAACTTGAGCCATTTTTGAACCTAACCAAAACAACTGCCAAAAGGCTGAATCTTGACAGAGAGGTATAAGGCATGGTGCATGACTCATTGGCAAAGATTGAACATTAATGGAGAAGGGAGAAATGGCGCTTGCACCAAGGAAGGAAAAAGAAGTAATGGGGGAGGTGATGATGCATGGGTCAAATGCAAAGCCAAACAACATTACAAACATAATGCAAGCACAACGAGATGGATACCACAATGCACATGATGAAAGCAAAAAGACAAGAGGCACAAATGCAATGTGACAAAGGTGAGCATGTCAATGCAATATAACCAAAGATGACCATGATGCAAGAAACAAAAAATATGAAAAGGCACCATCAAGATCATGACAACAAACAATTGGAACACCCAACCTCGATGAAATAAAAGGAAGGTAACTAGAGCATCGGTCTTGGGGCGGCACACCAGTGGTCGCACATAAGTGCCCTGGAAGTTATCAAGGAATGCGTCTTCCAAGTTCTTCCAACTGCCAATGGAGTTTGCCGGCAGGCTATTGAGCCAATGCCGAGCAGGTCCTTTGAGTTTTAATGGGAGGTACTTGATGGCATGTAGATCGTCACTTCAGGCCATGTGGATGTGGAGGAGGAAATCTTCGATCCATACCGCGGGGTCTGTTGTGCCATCATATGATTCAATATTCATGGTTTTAAAACCTTCTAGGAATCCGTGATCCATTACTTCATCCATGAAGCATAGGGGCTGTACGGCACCTTTGTGCCAGGCTATATCACGACGCAGTTCATACGAGTCTTGTCTGCTATATTCGGCCCAGCCGGATTTGCTTTTAGTATATCCGGCATGACGGTCGTCGTCACTCGTTGGGGCACGCCCCCGTGATCCGTAGGTCGATCTTGTATGTCCTGCTTTGTTTTCCAATACGTCTCGCAGGTCCCGCGTGTTGCCCCGGGCCTTGGTGTTTTTGTTTGACTAGCGACGTGGTGCGGGCTGGACTTTGGGCTGATACACCGCTTTGTCTCAGCCACGAGGTGGCCGGTCAACCGCATCATACGCTGGTAGTGTAGGCTTTAATGCTTCCTCCTCAAGTTGGGGTAGCAACCTGCGCTTTGGGTAACTTTTGATTGCGGGCTCGAGTTCGTATTCCTCGGCTGCCAGCACTTCGGTCCATCTATCCACTAGTAGATCTTGATCAGATTGAAGCTGCTCTTGCTTTTTCTTCAGGCTTTTTGCTGTGGCTATAAGCCACCGCTTGAAGCGCTCCTGCTTGACGAGATCCTCAGGCACGATAAATTCTTCGTCGTCGAGGCTCACCTCGTCATCGGAGAGAGGCATGTAACTGTCATCCTCTGATTCTCCGTCTGCCGCATGTTCCTTAGGGCTAGCTTGCCCATCCTCCCACTCGAAGCCTGGCTGGAGGGGATTGTCTTCGGCACTGTCCGCAGTGTTATTGTCTCTTGTGCCGATATCGCTGCATTTGCTATGGCGGGGCTTAGAGCGGCTCCGATGACACCGGTGCATAGATTGCTTCTCGAGGGGATTATCCTCCGTTGCCTTATTGCCATCGCCTTCTTTGGGGGTGTCCACCATGTATATATATCATATGATGAGGTGGCTGTCCAGCGCCCTGTGGGCGGGGGTTCCTGTTCTTCTCCTGCATTGTCGTCCATACCGTCTATGTCTTCGGAGCCGAAATCAAGCATGTCGGTTAAGTCGTCGACAGTGGCTATCAAGTGGATGGTGGGTGGGGAATGAATTACTTCGTCGTCCGCTTTCCACTCAAGCCGGACATAGTTCGGCCAAGGGTCTCCTGACAAGGAGAGAGACCTCAATGAATTTAGCACGTCACCCAAGGGCGAGTGCCAAAAGATATCTGTGGAGGTGAACTCCATGATCGGTGCCCAATCAGATTCGATAGGCACGGACGCAGGCGGCTCGGAGCCTGTGGCCGGGGACGAATCCAAGGGTCCGGCAACACAGGTCTCACAGGAGGTGAAGTTAGTATTCGGCTCTATCGCTGTTGGGTGTGCGGCCTCCGTGGTGGGGTCCATCCACCCGTCCTCGGACGGCAGGATCTGCTCCGGGTTGAGGGCCGGAGAAGCCACAGGTGTAATCTCCCGAACACCGTCCGGCGGCAGAGCTAAGTCATGCTCGTCGTGACTGTGCGGCGCACCTGACACGGGCTCGAATTTGTCGAAGATCAAGTCTCCGTGGATGTCGGCGGTATAGTTTAAGTTTCCAAACCTGACCTGACGGCCAGGGACGTAGCTCTCGATCTGCTCCAGATGGCCAAGCGAGTTTGCCCGCAGTACGAAGCCGCCGAATACGAAGATCTGTCCGGGGAGAAAAACCTCACCCTGGATCGCATCGTTCCCGATGATCGAAGAAGCCAACACGCCTTATGGGGACGACACAGTGGAACTCTCAATGAAAGCACCAATGTCAGCGTCAAAACCGGCGAATCTGGGGTAGGGGGTCCTGAACTGTGCGTCTAGGGCGGATGGTAACAGGAGGCAGGGACACGATGTTTACCCAGGTTCGGGCCCTCTCGATGGAGGTAATAACCTACTTCCTGCTGGATTGATCTTGATGATATGAGTATTACAAGAGTTTATCTACCACGGGATCGTAGAGGCTAAACTCTCGAAGCTAGCCTATGATTATGATTATTGTTGTCCTACGGACTAAACCCTCCGGTTTATATAGACAACAGAGGGGGCTTTGGGTTACATAGAGTCGGTTACAAGGGAGGAGATCTACACATCCGAATTGCCAATCTGGCCTTCCACGCAAAGGGGAGTCCCACCCGGACACGGGACGAAGTCTTCAATCTTATATCTTCATAGTCCAACAGTCCGACTGTCCGAGGACCCCCTAATCTAGGACTCCCTCACCTATCTTTACGCCGGTGCCTTCTTTAGCTGGAGACAACTCAGCTCGTAGTGGATCATCGTCAAAGCTGATACACACTTCTGTGATGCTATAGACCACAATGGCATCATCTACACGATCGACAAAGCAGATGGCACCATGTATTGCTGGGTTGGTGCATGTAAGTTGTTTCCGTCTCATGTTAATGATGATGCCATGACACTGTTTGAACTTTTTGTGATGATTGGCATATGCCTATTTGAGCAGAATTTGAGTAGAACTATGGCAATGTATTAGAGACATCGTAAATCAACTATATTTGGAATGAGTTAATTCATGCGATTGTGACCATGTCATTACAGCCAATTAGTACCCCTTAATAATCAAATGGTTAGGAATATATGGATATTCTCCTTATTTTACAGTAATCTATATACTACTACTAAATATGAGTGTGTATCAATGGCCATGTTAGTTTCCTCATTTTCATGATGTAGAAACATGCACCACACTGTTGGTTTCATCTAACCAAGGAACTGCTGCACCAAGCTAAAATAGTTGTTCGGCTTTGGCCTTTCCGGCCACAGATGATCCACGACAGACCTCATGGCGAGTCCGGACAATCTATTGAGTTCGGCCCATTCGGCAAGCTGATCAGTCAATGGAAGCGGACGCTCTGGAACGTTAAATTGCGACCAGAACAGCTTGTCCACTTCACGATCTGTCTGATCTCGGAAGTATTCGGTCGCATCGACAGCGCTCGCTGCTGAGTCTAGATATGCGTCGGCCGGACTCCACAGCCGATCCAGAGGGGCATACCGCGGATCGCCGAACTTCCTCCGCGGCATAAAGGGCTTCCCAGCCACAATGTCCCCGGCTTCACGCAGTTCCTCCTTCTTCGCTCTCATTGCAGAGCGGGTGTCTTTGGTCACCATTGTGGCCTTTTCAAGGTCCGTAGCCTTTGCCCGGTTTTCTTCCTCAAGAAACTGGCAGCGGTCGGCAGTGTCTTTTAACTTCACAGCCATTTCAGCCATTTTCTCTTTGCTCTCGCTATGAGTGGCCTTCTCGGCTTTCAACTCTTTGGCCGCCTTCAAAGCGGCCGCATTACTACTCCTTGCTTGCTCCTTGGCTCGGGCAAGCTCCGCCCGTAGGGCCTCCACGGTAGCAGCTCCATCTGCAGTCACAACATATTAAAGATACTGGCATCACGCTGCTCTTACTATGTGACATTCACTATAAATATAACCTACCCTGTGCCTCGTCAAGCCGCTTGTTAACAAGCTCGATGTCAGCATCCGCCGCATCCAGTCACCGTTTTAATTCGGCAACCCCATTAGTCCGGCTAGCCACCGGAGCTTCAGACACCTGCACATAATGGCAGTCTGGTCATTACCTGGGACTACGATCCTCTGTTCGCCGCCGTTCTCGACGACAACCAGAGTCTCAAGGGCTACTATCTACACAGGGCGCACCTAAAAATGTGCGGTACTACCACAAACGCATATCATTCCACGTACCTCAAAGCCCGTCAGTAGACTCATAAAGGCTTCATGCAACCCGTTTTCGGTGGACAAAATCCTTTCAATCACCATACACATTAATGTACGGTGCTCTTCTGACATAGTCGCTCGCTCTAGCAGACCCTTCAATACGTCCGACCGCATACCAAGTGGTGCCGGACTCTTTTGATTGCTCTCTTCAAGAGCCGGATATTGAGGGCTTCGGGTGACCATGGGATTACCTTCTGGCCTTGCTGGATCCGGAGAAACTCTCCGTGACGACACTTTAAGGTCGCCCGCTTCTTGAGCCAGGGAGTCTGGAGGAGGCGTTTCGCTCTCCATCATCTCCGGAAGAACATCCCCCGAAGACGAGCTCTGCTGAGAAGGGCTCAGATCCGAACTGCAAGATAGATGCTACAGTTATCTTCCTTAGAAGTAAGGTAGTATATCTTCACTATTAAGTACTTTTTGATTACTTACAGCTCTTTAGAGGGATGATCCCCGCACGGACTTTGTGCGGCAAGAGCACCCTCCGAGGCGGGACCCTCTGGTGGAGTTTGCTTCTCCCGTTTGGAAACCTTGGTTTCCGGGTCATCAGAGGTAGTCCTCTTCCTCCCCCGGGGCGAGGGAATGTCTGATTCCTTCCCTTGGTTATCCTCCCTAACAGAGGCGCCCGTTCCCTCGGTTGGAATAGGTAGCGGTGGGGGCCCGCTTTCGCCCTCTTTATTCCCCCCTTCATCTTCCTTTGAGGGCACCAGGCAAGGTGCTGGCTCGAGCATCATTTCCAGCACCGGATTGTCCAAGCCTTCGGGAAGGGGGGCCGAACACCAGATCATCTTCGCCTTTGTTATCTAGTCCTGGTCAAATAGCGATTCTCCAGAATGACGTCATGATAAATGAAAGACAGTGTGTTCGGCGAGAGGATTACTTACTTGGGTCGCGGTGCGGTTGCTGCTCAGGCCCACATCCTCGGAGCTGTCCGGTCACTCTATTTGGGGTCCGAAGAACGACGTGTACATCTCCTCGTGCGTCAGGCCAAGGAAATTCTGAATAGCGTGCGGTCCTTCTGGGTTGAATTCCCACAAGCGAAGGGGCCGGCGTTTGCAAGGCTGGACTTGACGAACAAGCATGACTTGCACTACCATAACTAAAGTAAATCTCCCTCAAAGAGATCCCGGATGCGGATCTGCTATATGGGCACATCCTTGGTTGGACCCCAGC
Organism: Triticum dicoccoides; assembly: GCF_002162155.2. Classification (NCBI taxonomy): domain Eukaryota; kingdom Viridiplantae; phylum Streptophyta; class Magnoliopsida; order Poales; family Poaceae; genus Triticum; species Triticum dicoccoides. The sequence continues at coordinate 263,217,959 of NC_041388.1, forward strand.
TCAGCCCCCTGCTGATCCATGACATCAGTTGTGGTGGAGGGCCCGAGTGAAAGGCGGGGGAAGCTACACACTTGGCACTTGTGGGAGCGGTGATGTAGAACCACTCCCGTTGCCAATATCTGGACACCTCTGGAAAGGAACCTTTTGGCCACGGAGCTCCATCAATCTTGCTTATTAGTGCACTCCCGCACGCTGCATACTGCCTTTCGACCGTCTTCGGCTTCACATCAAAGGTCTTGATCCACAGGCCGAAGTGAGGGGTAATGCGGAGGAAGGCCTCACATACGACAATACATGCCGAGATGTGGAGAAAGGAATCCGGGGCTAGATCATGGAAATCAAGCCGGTAATAGAACATCAAACCCCTTACGAAGGGATCCAGAGTGAGGCCTAGTCCTCGGAGGAAGTGGGAGATGAACACGATGTCTTCATTGGGTTCAGGAGTAGGGACGACCTGCCCTCGGGCAGGCAGCCGATGTGAGACTTTAGCAGTCAGGTATCTTGCCTCCCTCAACTTCTTGATATCCTCTTCTGTGACGGAGGAGGGCATCCACCGGCCCTGGAGGCTGGATCCGGACATGATTGAAGATCCGAAGCACCTGACCTAGGCTTTGAGTGTTAGAACTCGAGGCGGGGGAGGGATCGATTGAGCACGGGAGGAAAAAAGTAAAAGCCTTGACCCTTTATAAAGAGGGTGAATATGAAGCGTCCTCCCCGTGGCCGTTTGGGACTTACCTAAAATCTAGGAGTCCTTGGCATGGTTAGGTTACCCACGACCGTATTGATGAGAATCCCATAATAAGGGGGACACGATCTCTGCTTTGACAAGACGTGTCAAGAAACTGCCTCGCGTTATGTGCGGGGCTAGTTAAAGGAAATTGTTCGAATAATCACCGGGCCATGGCATAATGTCATGTTGCCAAAATGTGTCAGCAGATTAGATTTGTGGAAATATTATTCTATCTATGGTGGTATGTGGAACTTATTTTGCAGGGTCGTACACTATCCTTGTATTAAAATTCTTCCGTGGTGTATTCGGAGGAGAAACCTGCCTTGCAATGCCGAAGACAACACTGCGCGCCGGACTCATCGTCATTGAAGCCTGGTTCAGGGGCTACTGAGGGAGTCCTGGATTAGGTGGTCTCTGGACAGCCGGACTATATCCTTTGGCCGGACTATTGGACTATGAAGATACAAGATTGAAGACTTCGTCTCGTGTCCGAATGGGACTCTACTTGGCTTGGAAGGCAAGCTAGGCAATACGGATATGTATATCTCCTCCTTTGTAACCGACCTTGTGTAACCCTAGCCCCTTCCGGTGTCTATATAAACCAGAGGGTTTTAGTCCGTAGGACAACACACAATCATACCATAGGCTAGCTTCTAGGGTTTAGCCTCTCCGATCTCGTGGTAGATCAACTCTTGTAATACTCATATCATCAAGAATAAATCAAGCAGGATGTAGGGTTTTACCTCCATCAAGAGGGCCAGAACCTGGGTAAAACATCGTGTCCCCTGCCTCCTGTTACCATCTGCCTTAGACGCACAGTTCGGGACCCCCTACCCGAGATCCGCCGGTTTTGACACTGACATTGGTGCTTTCATTGAGAGTTCCTCTGTGTCATCGCCGTTAGGCTTGATGGCTCCTACTATCATCGATAGCGATGCAGTCCAAGGTGAGACTTTTCTCCCCGGACAGATCTTTGTGTTCGGTGGCTTCGCATTGCGGGCCAACTTGCTTGGCCATCTGAAGCAGATCGAAAGTTACGCCCCTGGCCACCAGGTCAGGTTTGGAAGCTTAAACTACACGGTCGATATCCGCAGAGACTTAATCTTCGACAGATTCGAGCCCCTGCCTTGTGCGCCACACGGTCACGATGAGTACGATTTAGCTCTACCATCGGACAGTGTTCAGGAGATCGCACCGGCAGCCGCTCTGACCCTCAATTCGGAGCCCGTTGCGCCATCCATGAACGGGTGGAAAGACCCCGCCACAGAGGCCGTATCCTTTGCGGTGATCGAGCCAAATATCCACCTTACCCTTCATGAGAGCCGTGTTGCTAAACTGCCGGATCCTTCTCCAGACAGGGACTCCGAACCGCCTGCGCCCATTGCTGTCGAATCCGATTGGGCGCCGATCATGGAGTTTACCTCCGCGGATATTTTACAGCACTGGCCCTTTGGCGACATACTGAACTCATTAAGGTCTCTCTCCTAGTCAGGAGAGTCCTGGCCGAACTACGTCTGACATGATCGGGATGCGGATGACGAAGAAATTCGCTGCCCAACCACCACCCACTTAGTAGCCACTGTCGATGACTTAACCAACATGCTCGACTTCGACTCCAAAGGCATCGATGGTATGGACGATGATGCGGGAGGCGAAGAGGAACCACTGCTCACAGGGCACTGGACGCCCACTTCATCACATGACGTATACATGGTGGACACACCTAAAGAAAATAACTATGAGGAACGGAAGGACGCAGCGAAGGGTTGTTCCCTCGAGAAGCAGTCAAAGCGGCGGCGTAAACACCGCTCCAAATCCTGCCTCGGCAGAAACAATGATCACATAGACCCAGCGTTAGAGCAGGGTGAACCATTGCCCGACCACGGCAACACGGAAAATCAAGCCGAACAACCCAACCCCGTCGAAGATAACAGTCCGGACGACATCACACCGAACAGGCGCCAGGAGCAACATAATGCCCACCAAAGGCTTGTTGCCATGGTGAGGAGTCTAAAAAAACAAAAGCAAAGGCTCAAGGCTGCACAAGACACACTCAAAATCAAATGGAGTGAAGTACTCAACACTGCAGCGAAATACGGCAATAATCGCCACACCAAGAGCTATCCGAAGCGAAAGTTGCTACCTGAATTTGATGAGGAGGCCTTAGATCCTCCACAATTAAAAAATAAAACGGCCATCCGGTCGGATAGACGACCCCATAGCCAACATAAAGCAGCAATCGATGCCGCACATAAACCATTACGTGATCCGCGTAAGGGCTCGCATCAAAAGAACGGCGCAACCAGATCCATCTATGGACCACGCAGGCGCGCTCCAACATACAATGCAACACAACAAACATCCGAACACCATGGTACACCCAAATACAGGGGTGCCGCACACCCTCTATGTTTCACCGACGAGGTACTGGATCATGAATTTCCAGAGGGATTCAAACCCGTAAACATAGAGGCGTACGATGGAACAACAGACCCTGGGGTCTGGATTGAGGACTACACCCTCCATATCCATATGGCTCGAGGAGATGATATCCACGCCATCAAGTACTTACCCCTCAAGCTCAAAGGGCCAGCTCGGCACTGGCTTAAAGGCCTCCCCGAAAACTCCATCGGAAGCTGGGAAGAGCTCGAAGACGCCTTTCGGGCAAATTTTCAAGGGACATACGTCCGACCACCGGATGCAGACGATTTAAGTCATATAACTCAACAGCCCGGTGAGTCAGCCCGAAAACTTTGGAACAGGTTCCTCACTAAAAAGAACCAAATAGTTGACTGTCCGGACGTCGAAGCCTTAGCAGCCTTCAAGCATAGCGTTCGAGATGAATGGCTTGCTAGACACCTCGGTCAAGAAAATCTGAGAACAATGGCAGCATTAACAAGCCTCATCATCCGTTTTTGCGTGGGCGAGGATAGCTGGTTAGCCCGATGTAGCACCAGCGACCCAAGTACATCCGAAGTCAGGGATGGAAACGAGAAATCATGATGCAGCAAGAATAAGCGTCGAAATAAAGAAGACAACCCGAAGAGCACGGCGGTAAACGCCGGATTTAGTAGCTCTCGGCCAGGGCAACAGAAGCCGCCCTCCAAAGGCAACAAAGACGAATTGTCCAGCCTAAACAAAATTTTGGACCAAATATGTCAGATCCATAGCACCCCTGATAAACCTGCAAATCATACCCACAAAGAATGTTGGGTCTTCAAACAGTCCGGCAAGCTCAATGCCGAACACAAGGGGCAGGATACACCAAGTGAAGACGAGGACGAGCCTCGCAAGCAAAGCAAAGCACAGGGGAACAGAAGAAATTCCCACCAGAAGTCAAAACAGTCAATGTGTTACACGTGATAAAAGGGAGAGACAAAGCGGCACCTTTAGAGGAACATGCCCCAGGGCCTATCACCGCGGAGCTCCGCCACTGGTCATCCCAACCGATCACCATCGACCGTCGGGATTACTCAGCAAGTATCCGGCGTGCAGGATGGGCTGCCTTGGTATTAGATCCAATAATTGATGGATACCACTTCACCCGAGTCCTGATGGACGGCGGCAGCAGTTTGAATCTGATATATCAGGACACAGTCCGCAAAATGGGGATAGACCCAACAAAAATTTGCCGCAGCAATGCTACCTTTAAAGGAGTAACGCCAGGCCTGGAGGCTCACTGCAGGGGCTCCCTGCTACTAGAGGTTATATTCGGCTTCCCCGACAACTTCCGCAGTGAAAATTTAACTTTCCACGTCGCTCCGTTCCAAAGTGGCTATCAAGCACTACTCGGACGCTAAGCTTTCGCTCGCTTTATCGCAATACCGCATTACGCCTCCCTCAAGATCAAGATGCCCGGTCCACGTGGCATCATTACAGCAAATGGAAAAATTGAGCGCTCCTTACGCGCCGAAGACGGTGCGGCCGCCTTGGCCGCCGCACAATAAACGGCCTCACCAACTCAAGCATTTGACAGGTCATTAAGACCATGGACATGGCTAGACGAGTCCGGCTCAACTATATGTAATTAATACAGGTTTGATGGCTATACCCCTATTACAATACAAGGGGCTCAACGCGCGCGCAAAAGTGGCAATAAGGCTCACCTTTACTCCTTTTCAACTATATAATGTTTATTTAGTATAACTTAACTTTTGCATGGCAACTTTTCAATTAAGTTCCTCTCTTTTTCAGATGACCATCGTGCTACACCCGTCCAGGATACGGCACAACGGAGACACAGGCGCAGACGTGCAGCAGGGACCCGTTCCAAGGATTCTTTGTAGATTAAGACCCTGCATAAACCTTTTTACTGTCTCTTGTTGATTTACATCCCTTGGATTCTCAGTACAACCGAGAAGGATGCTGACGTGTTGGCATGTGGCCACGCCAGAATAATGCACGTACCTGGACACTAGGGGATTTTTACAAAGGGTACTGTTTAGACCCGGTTTACACCATAAAGACCGAATACCTTAGGGAGTGTTCGGCGTCGCGAGTTTGGCCTTATATGCATCAGCTCCGAATCATGTCTTTGGTCAAATGTTGGGTTTGCCCAGCTCCTGTGTTTTGCTGCCTTACGTTCCGCTTTATCGGCTAAGGCGGCACCGTGAGAACTACTGCGATTATGCCCTGGTTCATCCGGACGAGCACCTCAGTAGAGAAAGCCGAAAACTGACTGTCATGATATAGCGTGAGACTGGTCAACCACTCGATGACCTATTGGAATCTTCGGGATTCCTCCGCATTAATGAAGGGCCGCTTCCCGGCCAGGCATTTATGCACCCCGAATCCGGACGAGTGCGGAGCCACCAGGGGCTATATAGTAGCCCCACTGTCAAACTCCTATGGCTAAGTGAAAGTGTTAAAGCATTATAGTCCGGTTGCCTAGTTCGCTGTGCTATCACCTCCTTATTAGGACCAAGACATCGGATTAAGTGTGAATATGCGTCTTCTGTGAACACCCCCGCATTATATGCGTGGGGGCTGAAGCCGACGACTACAATCTTTCAGGTTATATACATGTATACATAAAACGGCCGCACAGGAGGCATCACAATACTTTCGGGCAAAAGTATAAATATAGCCTTGATAAATTCAATAAACGTTGTCTTTACAATGGGAATACATGTCACTCAAACATAACATTCTTCGAGCACTGGGCCTCTATCGTCCGAGCGCCCTCAAGAACTTCTTCAAAATAGTGCTCGGTAGCCACTCGGCCTATGGCCGAACCCTGCGCCGCGACAGTGGTGGCATCCATCTCTGCCCAGTATGTTTTGACACGGGCAAGGGCCATCCGCGAGCCTTCTATGCACGCCGACCTCTTCATCGCATTAATGCACGGCACCACACCAAGGAACTGCTGCACCAAGCTAAAATAGTTGTCCGGCTTTGGCCTTTCCGGCCACAGATGATCCACGATAGACCTCATGGCGAGTCCGGACAATCTATTGAGTTCGGCCCATTCGGCAAGCTGATCAGTCAATGGAAGCCGACGCTCTGGAACGTTAAATTGCGACCAGAACAGCTTGTCCACTTCACGATATGTCTGATTTCGGAAGTATTCGGTCGCATCGACAGCGCTCGCCGCTAAGTCCAGATATGCGTCGGCCGAACTCCACAACCGATCCAGAGGGGCATACCGCGGATCGCCGAACTTCCTCCGCGGCATAAAGGGCTTCCCAGCCACAATGTCCCCGGCTTCACGCAGTTCCTCCTTCTTCGCTCTCATTGCAGAGCGGGTGTCTTTGGTCGCCATTGTGGCCTTTTCAAGGTCCGTAGCCTTTGCCCGGTTTTCTTCTTCAAGAAATTGGCAGCGGTCGGCAGTGTCTTTTAACTTCACAGCCATTTCAGCCATTTTCTCTTTGCTCTCACTATGAGCGGCCTTCTCGGCTTTCAACTCTTTGGCCGCCTTCAAAGCGGTCGCATTACTACTCCTTGCTTGCTCCTTGGCTCGGGCAAGCTCCGCCCGCAGGGCCTCCACGGTAGCAGCTCCATCTACAGTCACAACATATTAAAGATACTGGCATCATGCTGCTCTTACTATGTGACATTCACTATAAATATCCGCCGCATCCAGTCGCCATTTTAATTCGGCAATCCCATCAGTCCGGCTAGCCACCGGAGCTTCAGACACCTGCACATAATGGCAGTCTGGTCATTACCTGCGACTACGATCCTCTGTTCGACACTGTTCTCGACGACAACCAGAGTCTCAGGGGCTACTATCTACATAGGGCGCACCTAAAAATGTGCGGTACTACCACAAACGCATATCATTCCACGTACCTCAAAGCCCGTCAGTAGACTCATAAAGGCTTCATGCAACCCGTTTTCGGCGGACGAAATCCTTTCAATCACCATACACATTAATGTACAGTGCTCTTCTGAGATAGTCGCTCGCTCTAGCAGACCCTTCAATACGTCCGACCGCATACCCAGTGGTGCCGGACTCTTTTGATTGCTCTCTTCAAGAGCCGGATACTGAGGGCTTCGGGTGACCATGGGATTACCTTCTGGCATTGCTGGATCCGGAGAAACTCTCCGTGACGACACTTCAAGGTCGCCCGCTTCTTGAGCCAGGGAGTCCGGAGGAGGCGTTTCGCTCTCCATCATCTCCGGAAGAAGATCCCCCGAAGACGAGCTCTGCTGAGAAGGGCTCAGATCCGAACTGCAAGATAGATGCTACAGTTATCTTCCTTAGAAGTAAGGTAGTATATCTTCACTATTAAGTACTTTTTGATTACTTACAGCTCTTTAGAGGGCTGATCCCCGCACAGACTTTGTGCGGCAAGAGCACCCTCCGAGGCGGGACCCTCTGGTGGAGTTTGCTTCTCCCGTTTGGAAACCTTGGTTTCCGGGTCATCAGAGGTAGTCATCTTCCTCCCCCGGGGCGAGGGAATGTCAGATTCCTTCCCTTGGTTATCCTCCCTCACGGAGGCGCCTGTTCCCTCGGTTGGAATAGGTAGCGGTGGGGGCCCGCTTTCACCCTCTGTATTCCCCCTTCATCTTCCTTTGAGGGCACCAGGCAAGGTGTTGGCTCGAGCATCTTTTCCAGCACCGGATTGTCCAAGCCTTCGGGAAGGGGGGCCGAACATCGGATCATTTTCGCCTTTGTTATCCAGTCCTGGTCAAATAGCGATTCTCCAGAATGACGTCATGATAAATGAAAGACAGTGTGTTCGGCTAGAGGATTACTTACTTGGGCCGCGGTGCGGTTGCTGCTCAGACCCACATCCTCCCAGGTGTCCGGACACTCTATTTGGGGTCCAAAGAATGACTTGTACATCTCCTCATGCGTCAGGCCGAGGAAATTCTGAACAGCGCACAGTCCTTCTGGGTTGAATTCCCACAAGCGGATGGGCCGGCGTTTGCAAGGCTGGACTTGACAAACTAGCATGACTTGCACTACCATAACTAAACTAAAATCTCCCTCGAAGAGATCCCGGATGCGGCTCTGCAATATGGGCACATCCTTGGTTGGACCCCAACTCAGCCCCCTGCTGATCCATGACATCAGTTGTGGTGGAGGGCCCGAGTGAAAGGCAGGGGAAGCTACCCACTTGGCACTTGTGGGAGCGGTGATGTAGAACCACTCCCGTTGCCATAATCCGGACACCTCTGGAAACGAACCTTTTGGCCACGGGGCTCCGGCAATCTTGCTTATTAGTGCACTCCCGCACGCTGCATACTGCCCTTCGACTATCTTCGGCTTCACATCAAAGGTCTTGAGCCACAGGTCGAAGTGAGGGGTAATGCGGAGGAAGGCCTCACATACGACAATAAATGCCGAGATGTGGAGAAAGGAATCCGGGGCTAGATCGTGGAAATCAAGCCCGTAATAGAACATCAAACCCCTTACGAAGGGATCCAGAGTGAGGCCTAGTCCTTGGAGGAAGTGGGAGATGAACATGACGTCTTCATTGGGTTCAGGAGTAGGGACGACTTGCCCTCGGGCGGGCAGCCGATGTGAGACTTCGGCGGTCAGGTATCTTGCCTCCCTCAACTTCTTGATATCCTCTTCCTTGACGGAGGAGGGCATCCACCGGCCCTGGAGGCTGGATCCGGACATGATTGAAGATCCGAAGCACGTGACCTAGGCTTTGAGTGTTAGAACTCGAGGCGGGGGAGGGATTCGATTGAGCACGGGAGGAAAAAAGTAAAAGCCTTGACCCTTTATAAAGAGGGTGAATATCAAGCGTCCTCCTCGTGGCCGTTTGGGACTTACCTAAAATCTAGGAGTCCTAGGCATGGTTGGGTTACCCACGACCGTATTGATGAGAATCTCGTAATAAGGGGGACACGATCTCTACTTTGACAAGACGTGTCAAGAAACTGCCTCGCGTTATGTGCGGGGCTAGTTAAAGGAAATGGTTTGAATAATCACCGGGCCATGGCATAATGTCATGTTGCCAAAACGTGTCAGCAGATTAGATTTGTGGAAATATTATTCTCTCTACGGTGGTATGTGGAACTTATTTTGCAGGGTCGGACACTATCCTTGTATTGAAATTCTTCTGTGGTGTATTCGGAGGAGGAACCCTCCTTGCAATGTCGAAGACAACACTGCGTGCCGGACTCATCGTCATTGAAGCCTGGTTCAGTGGCTACTGAGAGAGTCCTGGATTAGGTGGTCTCTGGACAGCCGGACTATATCCTTTGGCCGGACTGTTGGACTATGAAGATACAAGATTGAAGACTTCGTCTCGTGTCCGAATGGGACTCTACTTGGCTTGGAAGGCAAGCTAGGCAATACGGATATGTATATCTCCTCCTTTGTAACTGACCTTGTGTAACCCTAGCCCCTTCCGGTGTCTATATAAACCGAAGGGTTTTAGTCCGTAGGACAACACACAATCATACCATAGGCTAGCTTCTAGGGGTTAGCCTCTCCGATCTCGTGGTAGATCAACTCTTGTAATACTCATATCATCAAGAATAAATCAAGCAGGACGTAGGGTTTTACCTCCATCAAGAGGGCCCGAACCTGGGTAAAACATCATGTCCCCTGCCTCCTGTTACCATCCGCCTTAGACGCACAGTTCGGGACCCCCTACCCGAGATCCACCGGTTTTGACACCGACCATCGCGTTTTACGATACGAAGCCACCGCCAAGCCCTAAACTCTCTCAGGAGGGCTGATCTGGAGTCTGTTCGGGGCTCCGGAGAGGGGAATCCATCGCCATCGTCATCATCAACCTTCCTCCATCACCAATTTCAAGATGCTCACCGCCGTGTGTCAGTAATTCCATCATAGGCTTGCTGGACGGTGATGGGTTGGATGAGATTTATCATGTAATCGAGTTAGTTTTGTTAGGGTTTGATCCCTAGTATCCACTATGTTCTGAGATTGATGTTGCTATGACTTTCCTATGCTTAATGCTTGTCACTAGGGCCCGAGTGCCATGATTTCAGATGTGAACCTATTATGTTTTCATCAATATATGAGAGTTCTTGATCCTATGTTGCAAGTCTATAGTCACCTACTATGTGTTATGATCTGGTGATGACCGTAGTTTGATGAGTTCTTGTATTCACTATGTGTTAATGCTTTGGTCCGGTACTATATTAAAAGGAGGCCTTAATATCCCTTAGTTTCCAATAGGACCCCGCTGCCACGGGAGGGTAGGAAAAAAGATGTCATGCAAGTTCTTTTCCATAAGCACGTATGACTATATTCAGAATACATGTCTGCATTACATTGATGAACTAGAGCTAGTTCTGTGTCACCCTAGGTTATGACTGTTACATCATCGATCGCATCCGGCATAATTCTCTATCACCGATCCATTGCCTACGAGCTTTCCATATATTGTTCTTCGCTTATTTACTTCTCCGTTGCTATTGTTACCATCACTATAAAACACCAAGAATATTACTTTTGCTACCGTTACCTTTTACCACCGTTACCACTACTATCATATTACTTTGCTACTAAATACCTTGCTGCAGATATTAAGTTTCCAGGTGTGGTTGAATTGACAACTCAGCTGCTAATACTTGAGAATATTCTTTGGCTCCCCTTGTGTCGAATCAATAATTTGGGTTGAATACTCTACCCTCGAAAACTGTTGCGATCCCCTATACTTGTGGGTTATCATTCAACAATCAATGGCTAGAATAATATCCTCACAAAAAAATTGCCCACAGAACACGAGTATATAACAATGCATGGTCTGTTAGTTACCTTGAAGAATTTGTTTGTGAGGACAGAACATGATTACATAACATGCATGACATGGTAGTTTCCTGTGAAGAATCGATTGCGAGATAACATGAGTATAACCATGCATGGCACTTCTATATTTTCGAACCCAGTATACATTTCCCTGTATTTTCCTCCCAGATCCAACAGGGACATATCAATGTTGTTTCTTGCATTATCCTACTCATACTCTGAACAATGTTGATCTTACATTAACAATGTCTGTCCTTTTTGATATGATGTAGTGTCCCTTCAGTTACCGCCCTTTGTAATCACACCACCTTTGCCAAAAATAGGGAAGCACAACTGGTTCCTCGCTCGATCAGACGACGACAAAAGACTGATGATCATTCAGACACATGAGCCGGAAAAGTTATATTGCAAAAAACCCACTGTATACAAGCACCATGAAATACATGAGTATCGGGACAGCGGTTGTTACGTCTATGAGCAGGATACCAACTTGTTGGGGCCTTCAAAAAAATTTAGTTGGAGGTGGGTAAGCAGCCTTGGTTCACACTCTCTGTTTCTTAGACTCAATTATCCGATTAACCAGGAGATCACCGTTGGCAAGGACCTTGATGGCAGAGAGGCTCTATTTGCTATGGAAAACTGTGTCTACATGGCGAGCCCTAGGAGTTCGGGAGCAAACTCCCCTAATTGTCAATGATACAGCCTATAGCCAAAATCAGGTCAGAATGACAAAGGCATCCGAATTAACTTTGATCCTTGGATGTCTCAATTACGACAGGCAGTGATGTGGTTCAAGCCTTCAGGTTGATAGGTAATTGGGCTGTTGCGTCGAAAGGGTGGAGTACTAGTGTCCCCGGATCATTGGTCGTTGAAGCGGGGCTGCAAATTATGATGGTGTTGGATCATCTCTTCGAATGACTTGGTTGTCTTTGTCGCTTGTTCTGGATGGGTAGTTCTTTCTTTTGTTATGCATATTCCTTGTCATTTGATCATCCTCGTCTATGTCACTCTTACTATGTAATAGTTGCCTCTATTTAGAATGTCATTCTCGTCTGGATCACGGGAGTCTGAGCGTTGCAGATGGGTGTGTTTTGGTGGTGTAGCAATACTTCTTATGAATTATCATGTCTTGCTGTTTATGTCAGTAGTAGTCACTAGTCAATGTTTGAATGTTGTATATATCGTTGTTTCGAACTGTTTATTGTCTCGAACTACTGGTGGGCTAAACGAGGGCATCACCATTCACCAGTGTTCAGAGTGTATCTCCTTTTTTCAAGTTATATAATTTGAGCTCAGTGTCTTCTCGATGATGTATACTTGTTTGGGCCAGTGAGGTGTCGTTGAATATGGGCCGAGTAGTAATGCAATGACAAACAGGTCAATTATGACTCTCAGGCCGGGCTCTCAAAAGATCCTCAAAAAAGGTTGGGCTCTCCAAAAAAAGAAAGAATAAGGACTCTTAGGCCGACATGTGGGCGCCACCGGTGTTTTCGTGCGCTTGCGTGCCGAGAGCATATTGGCGCGTGTTCAAAATTCATGCTACCTTTTCATCCCCAATCTCCCGCCCCTCCCCCACCTCTAGAATCTCGATTCCAACTCCAGTTCCCCCAATCCCCCTCCTATACTCCCTGTACTCAAGCGCACTATCATGTCGCCGGTCAACACAGATCTCCGAGCCGAAGATCCTGAGGTTCGTCCTACCTTCGGTCGTTGCATGCTGTCGCTCAACAGTGGCATGGTGGCGCTTGACGACCAGTTTGCCGGCAAAGTGCTGATGGTAACCATCAACGGCGACCGGCCTCCCATCTCACCCGACGACCTTGTCAAAGCTCTTGGCATTGCACACGACATCCAAATAAGTGACTTGCTCGTCGAAGTCTGTCCACCACCGGCTGATTTCTTCGTCAGGTTCCGAATAACTTTCGACTGCACTCGTGTGTTTGAATCTTCCAAGCGTTTGTTCTGCGATGGTGCGCTAGTGAGCTTTGATCGGTGGCACCCAGGATGGGGCTCGGTGCCCTCTGAGCTTGAGTTTTTAACAAAGCTTACCTTCCACGGCATGCCTCGACGTGCTTGGAACAGCGAGTCCATGAATGAGCTTATCAACGACCTTGGAGATGAGCTCGTAAGTATGTTTGTTCCTCCAGACAGCTGGGCTCTGACGGTTATGGCATGGATGAAGAAGCCGTCCACCAAACAGAAGGTGATTGGTGTTGAGATACCGGTGCAGGAACCGGGCTTGTACTATTCGTCACCACCAAGGCCGACGCGGACCATGTTAGGGATGTACCTGTATCGAGTGTTCGTGCATGTCGAAGAAGTGGTCAATCCATCAATCGAAGTCCTGCCGCCGCCGCTGGTGCTAGGGTGCGTCGACGACGTCCATTATAGGAGTCAACATCAGACTTTCCCCATGTTGCTCAGAACTTATTGTGCTAGCAGAACTTATTGTGTTGTTTGTCTGTTTTCTTTGCACAACATTCAAGATATTTCCCCGTCATTGATAAAGATGATGAATCATTATGTACATCAACTTAATGTGCTAGCAGAACTTATAGTGTTGTCTGTCTATTTTATTTGCACATCATTCAAGATATTTCCCCGTCATTGATAAAGACGATGAACCGTTATGTACGTGTTCATTGGTTTCAACATAGCCCTACCCGTAGCGATCCACTCCTTCCATCCTGATTGTGCCGCCTGCATGAAATTTTTGTATGCAAGTTCACTATGCTATGATGTTCTATATGATTGTGTCAACTATATAAGTTTTTACTGAGCATCAGCAATGCATATGGCTGAAAGATGTATTTACGAGCATCGACCGATGGGTCTCTCTCTCTCTCTCTCTCACACACACACACGCACAAGTGGGACCCATTGAATTATTTCTTTGCTCGTGACAGCTTTTAGTTAGGTTCCACTGTAATTTAACTTTTTTCTTAAGTTATTAATTGAGCTAAGTGACTTCAAAAAATTGTACAGAAGCTTTGTTTGGGCTTTTCCGGCGTCGCTGAATGTGGGCTGAGTAGCCATGTTAGGTTGTACTGTACTACACATGCCTTTTTTTCAACATCAGCAATGCAACTGGGCTGACAGTTGTACACAATATCCGGGTCAACTTCTCCGCCTCGCTGGGCTGCAAACTTTCCTAGGAGTTATGCATTAGGCTTAACAAGAAAATTGACTTTAAGAAATAATTGTAACATCCCAAATTTTCAATTTGGAATGTTATACATTAGATCATCATTGCATATCATATTTTATTTGCTTTTGGTTTTGATCCTAGAAATTCTACGCAACTCAAGGACCCACAGAGAGAGTTGGGGAATTCTTTATTTTCATATTTGAGTTTTCTCAAATTTTGAGAATAGGATCATTTGATTTTTATTATTTTATCATCAATTATTTCTATTACAAAAATATGAGAGAGGGAATAAAATGACTTTCCCAAAATAAAGAAATATTTAGGATTTAATAATAAAATCAAATAAGATTTTATTTCGGAGTTTTTTGTTATTTTATTTGAATTTAGGAAAAATGTGCGTTTTCCAAAATTGCATTTAGGCCCCAAATAAATGTACACCTTGTGCGGCTTGATTTTACAAGCCCGGGAAAATTTATTTCGGGATTTTTGGAGTCCGTTTAGTATTTCTTTTTATTTTTCTTCTGCGTATAATTATTTTTAAAAAAAACACGCACCGACCAACGGGCCGTGTCCGACCGGGACTCCGGCCCGCCAAGGCTTTATAAGCCGGGGGAGCCAGCCCGAGGCCCAGCCGCCGCCCCAAAACCCTAGCCGCGCCGCCGCCGCCGCCGCGCCTCGCCGCCGACGCCCGCCGCCGCCGACCGAGGTTCTCCTCGCCTCGAAATCCATGCCGCCGTTTTTTTTTCGAAAACCGTTCGGTTTTTTTGTCGGTTTTTTTTAGTTTCGGATTTTTTAAATAGATCGGTTTTTTCGATCTATTTAATTAGCGAGCATTCGTCCGTTCGTTCGTTCTAGCGAACGTTCATCATTTTTCTTTTTCTCGCATTAAATCCGCGATTTTTCTGATCGCGATTTCTGATCCGATTTTCGTTTTAGTATAACTTTTCGCTCGTTTATCGGAATCAGGCGATTCAAGCGCCTAGAGTTTCATCTCGAAACCCTTTATCCGTTTAACCAACTTAAACAAGTTTTTGCTACTGTAAAAAATGCCCTAGATCCAGATTAGTAGAACGAAGTTGTTTTCTTTCGCCGTTTGACTTTCGTTGCTTCGTTCGATTTGATTCTTTTTGCCAACCGGAGTTCTTAAGTTGAACTTTCTGGTTAAATCTCTTATTTGAGTTTTACCTGTGCATTAGATGAGTGATTATTGTATGCTTGATTGTTTGTCTGCGATAGAATACCCGGAGTGCGCCGCCTGTTACTTCGAATCGCTAGGTTTCGCGGATCATCAGCAAGGCAAGTAACACTTTGATCATACCTTTTCTACTACCCAGTTTTATTGCATTAGATCAATCCTCACACATTGCATGATTAGGATCTAATTAAATTGTGGGATGGGAAGTAGTTGAGGTAGTACCTATTACCTGTTTTATTATCAAACCTTTGGGAGTTACTTCTACGTTTGCTTACTGTGCCATGCTATGCTAGTAGACGTGGATTGGGTGAGTGATATCCATGATAGATGTGAGTATTGTTAATTAATGGTTTATCTAAGGTGGCAACTTAAACACACATCTGGGTGGATTGAGGTACCTGGGTATTCCAGGATTGCCTGTTTCTTTTTGGACCGCCACCCAGGCTCAAAGGGATCATGAGATTATTCATACTAGAAACTTCCGTGTGCAGCCACAAGCCATTATGGGCTCTGGCTTAGTTGATTAAGTCGTGCGAACTCTTATATGGTAGACTAGCAGATGTAGGGGAAAGTAGGTGTAACGGTCTATCCATTGTAAGATGCTAGCGCTTCTGAAAGACTATGTCTCAGTCATCCGTCTTCTCAAACACCATGTAGTGCGAGAAACCAAACGGAGGCGATCGAGTCTTGTGGGGAAAAGTGCGCAAACCTCTGCAGAGTGTATTAAACTAATCATGATTAGTCGTGTCCCTGGTTATGGACTTTTTGAGTATCTAGTACCTGGATTATCATATGAATCTCAACATGTTACTCTCTAAATTAATTTTGTTGGGTTTTGTTTAATGATGATGTTTAATTGGGATTGAGGATGCTGTCAAGCATTCTTAATGTTTAACAACTACCATGATAGTTAAATAAATTTATTCCTTTGCAGTAGGGAAAAATTGGCTGTACGCAAAACTGTAACCGTAGAGCTTTCCACCAGCCAAATATGCATATAGTATAGCTGTTTCATTCCATTACTCTCTATGTGTTACCTTGCCAGCATATTCCATGTGCTGACCCGTTTCAGGCTGCAACGTTAATGTTGCAGACTTTTCAGACGATGATTAAGGAGTTTTTAGGTCGTGGTTCTATACTCAGTGATGCCATTGGAGTTGATGGACTCACTTATCTTCCAAGCCTTCCGTTGTTATCGTTATTAGATGGCCTTAAGCCATATTTATTGTAATAAGTTCTCTATTGAGACACTCGATGTAATAAGTGTGTGATAGCTACTCTGTTATAAATCCTCCGAGTACTATGTGGTGTCAGCACTACTGATCCAGGGATGACACCTGAGCACAGAAATCAGACTGTTTGAGGTCTGGTCGCTACAGAGATGGTATCAGAGCACACGCTAACTGTAGGACACGACCACTAAGCTAAAGACCTAGATCACTATTCACCCTCTTCTCTTCTGACCTCTCATCTTTTCTAATCTTTAGGATGACAGACGCAAGGAACAAGTTCACACAACTGGATGACGGTACACCTTTTGGACGTCACTTGAAGGAAGTCACTAAATACCTGAACATAGGAGTACCAAGCTTCACCGGAACCTACAACACCACTTTACCTGAAGAAGAGCGCTGGATGATTCAAGTTCAAGTTCCAGGAAGGACGTTCATGCCAGTCACTGAGCCCATAGAGTTTTCTTTTGATGCACCAACTTGGAGTCTAGGAAAGAGCATGGCAGCTCACATCGCCATGGGACGCATTGGAGAAGTCTACCACAATGATCTCAAGGATACTATCTACCAGATTTGTGGGCGCCGAGATGAACACTAGGAGATGATTAGCACCAGAAGGGATAGATCCATTGCAGCTTTTATCCAGGAATTAAACCAACACATTTGACGACACGAGAACCAGATGTGCGCCGACATGATAGATCTGAAGAAGGCTAAGACAAGAATCAAGGAATTGGAGGAAGAACTCAAGGCTACACGTGAAGATTATGAAGAAAAAATTGAAGTACTAGTGGATAAGAATGCCGACCTAACAATGAAGCTAGCAATATTTATGGGAGGCCCTACACTAGTAGATGAAGACGAAGAACCCAAGGAGATTCGCCCGGAAAACTACATCATCATCGACGACACCGACTCGGACCCAGATGATAGCGATGGTGACTATGTTGATGAAGCCGGAGCAGATATCATGGAGTCTGCAAACGAAGAATATTTCTAGTAGACCACCTCATCAGTAGTAGTAGTCCACCATGTAAATACAGTAGTCCGAGCACTTTTGCGATAGTTAGATCGATTGTATGCCCTTGTTTGATTGAATGAAGTGAATTGTTTGCTTTTGCCTCATGTGCATATGGGTAGTGTTTTCTCTTTAGACCCCCTCTATTCTTACATCTCATCTTTTCTAAACCCTCAGATGCCTCTGAGACATGACCCCGGATTTACCTTTCCACCGGAGCTCACCCAGTTGATCCAGCAGCAGAACACATTGATGTAGTTGCTAGTCCAGAATCAGAATCAGGGGAACAACAACAACAACCCACCACCACCACCACCTGTTGATCACTTAGCCCGTTTTCTTAGGCTGAATCCGCCGGTGTTTTCCAGTAGCACCGAGCCGATAGTAGCAGATGATTGGCTCCGCAAGATAGCTAGAGAGTTGACCACAGCAGGATGCACAGATGCGGAGAAGGTGAAGTTTGCCGCACATCAACTTGAAGGACCCGCAGCATCATGGTGGGAGAATTTCACAACCACTTTCCCTGTCGACACTGTCACATGGGACCAGTTTCAGCAGGCCTTTCATACTGCCCATGTTTCAGCAGGAGCTATGTCCATGAAGAAGCGTGAGTTTCGCAACTTGCGTCAGGGAGGACGGGCAGTTGGCCAATATGTGGAGGACTTTAGTAAGTTAGCACGTTATGCCCCAGATGACGTTGCTACAGATGCAGCTAAATAGGAGAAGTTTCTGGAAGGACTAAACGATGAGTTGAGCATGCAGTTGATAGTAGCAACCTTCAACAACTACCAGGAGTTGGTAGACCGTGCTCTTATAATTGAAGGCAAGCAGCAGCAAATTGAGAACCACAAGAGGAAGTATGGACGAGGAAAGTACAATTCAGGAGTTCAGCAGAAGCCACGTTTTACCCCTATATCGGGAGGACATTTTCAGCATACCCATGGAGGAGGTAGCTCGCACAATCACAATGGCACCAAGAATGGTAATGGCAATGGAGGAAGCAATGGCCAGAATCGCACCAACCCATCAACCCCAGCCAAGAAGGACCTGAGCCAAGTCACTTGCTTTAAGTGTCAGAAGACCGTACATTATGCCAATGAATGTCCTGAAGGCCAGAATGGCAATGGAAGTTCTGGGAAGAAGCTGAACCCTTTCAACAGGGGACAGGTGAACCACGTTAACGTGAAGGAGGTTGAAGAGCAGCCGGATGCCGTAATCGGTAAGTTTTTGGTTAAGTCATTTACTGCACTCGTTCTTTTTGATACTGGTGCATCGCATTCATACATATCAAGGGGATTTGTGGATAAGTATAACCTGCCCACTAAGTTTCTTAAACACCTATGCTAGTAAGCTCACCGGGAGCGGAGTATATGGCCAGTCAATGATGTTTTCAAGTGCCATTGAGTATAGGTAGGCATGTGTTTCCCTCAGCTTTGATCATTTTGGAATCACAAGGATTGGATGTAATTCTGGGTATGGATTGGCTGTCGATGTATGGAGGAAACATCGATTGCGCCAGTAATTCAATTTCGCTTACCACCCGAGAAGGGGGAAGGATCAAGTATGTATCCCGGCATGTGCCAAAAGGGACTCAAGTAAATTGTTTAACAGGAGTTGTGCAGGAGGAAGTACCAGTGGTAAGGGATTTCCCTGAAGTATTTCCAGAAGTGTTGCCAGGCATGCCACCGGATAGAGATATTGAGTTTTTGATTGAGCTATTGCCAGGCACATGGCCAATGTCTAAGAGACCATATAGGATGCCTGCAAAGGATTTGGTGGAAATTAAGAAGCAGACTAAGGAGTTACTGGATAAAGGATATATTCGCCCAAGTTCTTCGCCTTGGGGATCGCCAGTACTTCTAGTAGAGAAGAAGGATGGATCGTTAAGGATGGTTGTTGATTATCGAGGATTGAATGAAGTAACTATCAAGAACAAGTACCCACTACCAATGATCAATGATCTGTTTGATCGATTGCAAGGAGCTAAGGTATTTTCCAAGATCAATCTGCGATCAGGATACCACCAGTTGAAGATTCGAGAACAGGATATTCCTAAGACAGCTTTTACCACCAGGTATGGGCTGTACGAGTATACCGTTATGTCATTTGGTCTGACTAACGCACCTGCCTATTTTATGAACATGATGAACAAAGTGTTTATGGAGTTCTTGGATAAGTTCGTCGTGGTGTTCATTGATGATATCCTGGTTTACTCGAAGAATGAAGAGGAGCATAAGGAGCATTTGCATTTGGTACTTGGTAAGCTCAGAGAACATCAGTTGTATGCCAAGTTCAGCAAATGTGAGTTTTGGTTGAGGGAAGTAGGATTCCTCGGACACGTTATATCCGGAGAAGGTATATTAGTAGATCCCACTAAAGTGGATACTGTGACAAATTGGAAGCCCCAACAACAGTTGGAGAGATACAGAGTTTTCTTGGACTCGCAGGATACTACCGGAGATTTATTGAGAATTTCTCAAAGATTGCGAAGCCTATGATGGAGTTGTTGAAGAAGGATACTAAGTTCATATGGACGAAGGAATGTGAGGCTAGTTTCCAGGAGTTGAAGAAACGCTTGGTTACTTCACCAGTGTTGATTTTGCCAGATCAGACCAAGGACTATGAGGTGTATTGCGACGCTTCATGTCGAGGACTTGGAGCAGTGCTTATGCAGGAAGGGAGAGTTGTTTCATATGCCTCAGGACAGCTTAAGCCTCATGAGTTGAATTATGCTATGCGTGATTTGGAGTTAGCAGCCGTAGTGCATGCATTGAAAACATGGAGACATTTCCTCATTGGAAACCATTGCGAGGTGTACATGGATCATAAGAGTTTGAAATACATCTTCACACAGAAGGAGTTAAACCTCAGACAAAGGAGATGGTTGGAGCTCACCAAGGATTATGATATGAGATTGCATTACCATCCCGGAAAGGCTAATGTAGTAGCTGACGCATTAAGCCGTAAGAGCCATGTCAATACATTAATGACGGGAGAAATACCAAGGGAGTTAGCAGAAAATATTTGTGAACTATGTTTGGAAATAGTTCCTAGAGGCTATGTAGCAGCATTGGAAATTCAGTCAACTTTATTGGATAGAATTAGAGAAGCTCAGAAGACTGATAAGGAGATTGCCACTATAAAGGAGAAAATAAGCGAAGGAAAGGCTAAAGGATTACATAAGGATGAGCACGACACCCTATGGTTTGAAGACCGTGTTTATGTGCCCAATGACCCGGAGATTAGGAAGCTAATTCTGCAAGAGGCACACGATTCACCATATTCGATTCACCCTGGAAATACCAAGATGTATTTGGATTTGAAAGATATTTTCTGATGGATCGGAATGAAGAAAGATATTGCGGAGTATGTAGCAGTTTGTGATGTATGTCAGGGAGTAAAGGCAGAGCATCAGAAGCCAGCAGGATTGTTACAACCATTGCCGATACCCGAATGGAAGTGGGATAAGTTAGGCATGGATTTTATCACGGGATAACCCAGGACTCGTTCAGGCTATGACTCGATTTGGGTTGTAGTTGATCGGTTGACGAAACTAGCTCATTTCATCCCAGTAAAGACCACTTACACCAGTGCTAAGTTGGCAAAGATATACATGACCAGAATCGTATGTTTGCATGGAGTTCTGAGGAGTATAGTATCAGGTAGAGGAACTCAGTTTACCTCAAAGTTCTGGAAGCAGTTGCATGAAAGTTTGGGTACCAGGCTAGAGTTCAGCACAACTTTTCATCCACAGACAGATGGACAGACCGAGAGAGTCAATCAGATTTTGGAGGATATGCTGAGAGCTTGTGCGCTAGATTACGGATCTAGTTGGCACGACAATTTGCCATATGCAGAGTTTTCTTACAACAACAGTTACCAAACCAGTTTAAAGATGGCCCCTTTCGAAGCCTTGTACGGAGGGAGGTGCAGGACACCGTTATCATGGGACGAAGTTGGAGACCGCCAGTTGTTTGGGCCTGATTTGATTAAAGAGTCTGAACAGAAGGTGAAATTGATTCGCGATAGACTCAAGGTAGCTCAGTCCAGGTAGAAGAGCTACGCAGATTCTAAACGCAAGGAGACAATTTACGAAGTTGGAGATAGAGCTTATCTTCGAGTATCTCCACTTCGGGGAACAAAGCATTTTGGTGTTAAGGGAAAGTTATCGCCACGATTTGTAGGACCATACCGAGTATTGGAACGTATGGGAGAAGTGGCCTACAAGTTGGAATTGCCCGAAGGATTGTCAGGAGTTCATGATGTGTTCCACGTTTCTCAGTTAAAGAAGTGCCACACGGAGATGGCTGACATACCCTTGAGAGACACAGTGCCATTGGAAGCAATTCAGTTGGACAACATTTGACCTATGAGGAGAAACCAATTAAGATTCTCGAGTTTGCCAGCCGAGTCACTCGCAGCAAGGTTATCAAGTTTTGCAAAGTTCAGTGGAGCCACCACACGGAGGACGAAGCCACCTGGGAGAAAGAGGAAGATTTGCTCAAGGACCACCATCACGTATTTTCTAGCCAACCCGAATCTCGAGGGCGAGATTCATCTTAAGGGGGGGTAGGTTTGTAACATCCCAAATTTTCAATTTGGAATGTTATAAATTAGATCATTATTGCATATCATATTTTATTTGCTTTTGGTTTTGATCCTAGAAATTCTGCGCAACTCAAGGACCCACAGAGAGAGTTGGGG
Organism: Triticum dicoccoides; assembly: GCF_002162155.2. Classification (NCBI taxonomy): domain Eukaryota; kingdom Viridiplantae; phylum Streptophyta; class Magnoliopsida; order Poales; family Poaceae; genus Triticum; species Triticum dicoccoides. The sequence continues at coordinate 263,240,166 of NC_041388.1, forward strand.
AATTCTTTATTTTCATATTTGAGTTTTCTCAAATTTTGAGAATAGGATCAATTGATTTTTATTATTTTATCATCAATTATTTCTATTACAAAAATATGAGAGAGGGAATAAAATGACTTTCCTAAAATAAAGAAATATTGAGGATTTAATAATAAAATCAAATAAGATTTTATTTAGGAGTTTTTCGTTATTTTATTTGAATTTAGGAAAAATGTGCGTTTTTCAAAATTGCATTTAGGCCCCAAATAAATGTTCACCGTGTGCGGCTTGATTTTAGAAGCCCGGGAAAACTTATTTCGGGGTTTTTGGAGTCCGTTTAGTATTTCTTTTTATTTTCTTCTACGCGTAATTATTTAAAAAACGCGCACCGACCTACGGGCCGTGTCCGACCGGGACTCCGGCCCACCAAGGCTTTATAAGCCGGGGGGAGCCAGCCTGAGGCTCAGCCGCCGCCCCGAAACCCTAGCCGCCGCCGCGCCTTGCCGCCCACGCCGCCCCGCCGCCACCGCCCGCCGCTGCCGCCGCCGACCCGCCGCCCGAGGTTCGCCTCGCCTCGAAATCTGTGCCGCCGTTTTTTTCGAAAAACCGTTCGGTTTTTCGTCGGTTTTTTTCTTTCAGTTTTTTTTAATAGATCGGTTTTTCCGATTTATTTAATTAGCGAGCGTTCGTCCGTTCGTTCATTCTAGCGAACGTTCGTTGTTTTTCTTTTTCTCGGATTAAATCTGCGATTTTTCTGATCGCGATTTCTGATCCGATTTTCGTTTTAGTATAACTTTTCGCTCGTTTATCGGAATCAGGCGATTCAAGCGCCTGGAGTTTCGTATCGAAACCCTCTATCCATTTAACCAACTTAAACAAGTTTTTGCTACTATAAAAATATCCCTAGATCCAGATTAGTAGAACGAAGTTGTTTTCTTTCGCCGTTTGACTTTCGTTGCTTCGTTCGATTTGATTCTTTTTGCCAACCGGAGTTCTTAAGTTGAACTTTCTGGTTAGATCTCTTATTTGAGTTTTACCTGTGCATTAGATGAGTGCTTATTGTATGCTTGTTTGTTTGTCTGTGATAGAATACCTAGAGTGCGCCGCCTGTTACTTCGAATCGCTAGGTTTCGCGGATCATCAGCAAGGCAAGTAACACTTTGATCATACCTTTTCTATTACCCAGTTTTATTGCATTAGATCAATCCTCACACATTGCATGATTAGGATCTAATTAAATTGTTGGATGGGAAGTAGTTGAGGTAGTACCTATTACCTGTTTTATTATCAAACCTTTGGGAGTTACTTCTACGTTTGCTTACTGTGCCATGCTATGCTAGTAGACGTGGATTGGGTGAGTGATATCCATGACAGATGTGAGTATTGTTAACTAATGGTTTATCTAACGTGGCAACTTAAACACACATCTGGGTGGATTGAGGTACCTGGGTATTCCAGGATTGCCTGTTTCTTTTTGGACCGCCACCCAGGCTCAAAGGGATCATGAGATTATTCATACTAGAAACTTCCGTGTGCAGCCACAAGCCATTATGGGCTCTGGCGTAGTTGATTAAGTCGTGCGAACTCTTACTGGGTAGACTAGCAGATGTAGGGGAAAGTAGGTGTAACGGTCTATCCATCGTAAGGTGCTAGCGCTTCTGAAAGACTATGTCTCGGTCATCCGTCTTCTCAAACACCATTAGTGCGAGAAACCAAACAAAGGCGATCGAGTCTTGTGGGGAAAAGTGCGCAAACCTCTGCAGAGTGTATTAAACTAATCATGATTAGTCGTGTCCCCGGTTATGGACTTTTTGAGTATCTAGTACCTGGATTATCATATGAATCTCAACATGTTACTCTCTAAATTAATTTTGTTGGGTTTTGTTTAATGATGATGTTTAATTGGGATTGAGGGTGCTGTCAACCATTCTCAATGTTTAACAACTACCATGATAGTTAAATAAATTTATTCCTTTGCAGTAGGGAAAAATTGGCTTTATGCAAAACTGTAACCATAGAGCTTTCCACCTGCCAAATATGCATATAGTATAGCTGTTTCATTCCATTACTCTCTATGTGTTACCTTGCCAGCATATTCCATGTGCTGACCCGTTTCGGGCTGCAACGTTAATGTTGCAGACTTTTCAGATGATGATTAAGGAGTTTTTAGGTCGTGGTTCTATACTCAGTGATGCCGTTGGAGTTGATGGACTCACTTATCTTCCAAGCCTTCCGCTGTTAGCGTTATTAGATGGCCTTAAGCCATATTTATTGTAATAAGTTCTCTATTGAGACACTCGATGTAATAAGTGTGTGATTGCAACTCTGTTATAAATCCTCCGAGTACTATGTGGTGTCAGCATTACTGATCCAGGGATGACACCTGAGCATAGAGATCAGACTGTTTGAGGTCTGGTCGCTACAATAATAAAAAAATGCACCAAACGCGTAATTAGTTTTAAAAAATTATTGTTTTTGGAATTTGAAAATTTTAATTTCATTACTTGTTGCACGCGCAATATTTTGTTGGATTTTAATGTAATACAACTTTATTTTGAAATTATATTTGATGTGACTAGAAATTTCGGATAACAATATTTTGGATCCCATAAAAATGTGGGAACTTTTTTTGAATTCTGTTTTGAGCGGTTGGTTGAAAATATTAATCTTTTTTTGAGGAATGGTTGAAATTATTAATCATTGTCCTAGCTAGAAAATGGGATATACTTTTAACAAACTGTAAATGAGCTATAGTAAATTTCAATAGAATTAAAAAATGGGATGTACATTCTTACAAATCGCAAATGGGCTATATGTTCTCTGCCACACACTTGTGGGCCTTCTAAGTTGATGCGCCCTAAAAAAACTAAGTTGACGCGTATGCAAGGCTTTGTCAACAACACACAGTTCTGGCTGCTGTGGCCGTTGGATGTCCATCCAACGGATGTCGTGCTTCTTCTTCAATCTCGGATATTCTTGCTTCAGCCACCTAAAAAATATTCCTCCCCCTGACATTTGGGGCGCACCGTTTCGGAGGCTGACCTGTGGGCCTACTAAGTTGACGCGTACCAAGGGTTTTGTCAACTTAGTCAATATAAACGATTCTAACTGCAGTGACTGTATGATGTCCATCCAACGGCCGTAGTGCTTCTTCAACCTCTGGTCCTCTTTCTCCAGCCGCCCAAAGCAGCGCCGGTCGTGTCGTGTGCTCCTGCCTCCTGTGGCCGGCTGTGATGCCGCGGAGGCCTCACCGCCCCCTACTACTCCCACCGCTGGCCAGGCCATCCCTCTACTCACCCACACCCCCTGTTATTTTGCGGTGATGGCAGCCTCACACCGCAGCGAACCAGTGAGCCCTCATACTCCTCTACACGTGGGCATCCACTGCCATGTCTTCCCCGGCTCCGCGTCGTCCCCTTCCTAGGCCCCGCCATCGTCCATCGCCCTGGTGCTCTCGGCGCGGCGTGGTCAACGTGGTTAAGGAATGGCTTCCATCGAACGTGGACTGTACGTGGAGAGGCTGACAACTAGGTCCACGGCCGCAGCAAGGAAGTGCCTCCTTATTACGCGGAAAGTAATAATTCCTCCACCTAACAGCAGGGACCCACCGGACGGGCAACCGTATTTCGTGAAAAAAGGGTTTCCCCCCTGACTTCTGGGACCTACCAGCTACATCTTCGTACGCAAGGAAGTGCGTCCTGGCAAAAAAAACAATTCGCCCCCCTGACTGCTAGGACCCACTAGCTACATCTTCGCACGCAAGGAAGTGCCTGACAGTCAGGACCCACATGGTCGAAGCATACATAGTGTTGTCATTCTGGTCACGAACGTGTACGTACATACTGGTCGATGTAGAGGCGCGCACGTAGCATATACACATACGTACAACAGCCAGTGTGCAAGAAAGAAAATACGGCCACGTACATACATACGGGCGGGGTCTCGAACGCCTACTCGCGCATACGTATGGTCAGGGCTCGTGTACATGGCTGGGTCGAAACGGAGAAACAACGTCGTCGTTGCCCGCAAAAAAAGCGTCGTCGTCGTGTTCATGGGGAGGCAACGGAATGCGTCGTGTTCATCGGGAGGCAACGGAACGCGTGGGAGCCAACCGGCTTGGACGGAACAGCCGATGGAAACGAGGCCTGGCGTACCGCAGAACAGAGGAAACAGCCTTGTGTTCGACTGGCCACGTTCGAAACGGGATCCTGTTCATCAGGAGGGGTCTGGTGTATCGCAAAACGAAGGACACAGACCTCCTACGGTCGAAACGGGGGTCCTGTTGATCGGGAGGGGTGTGGCGTACCGCAAAACGAAGGAAACGGACTTGTGTTGGAGTGCTACGGTCGAAACGAGGGTCCTGTTCATCGGGAGGGGTGTGACGTACCGCAAAACGGGACTCCACGGGATACTGTTCATCTCCACCATCGACCCCCTCCAGCCTCCACGGACTACTGTTCATCCACCGTTGACTTCCTCCAGCCTCCACCTACAACTGTTCATCCACGGGCTCCTGTTCATCCAGCCTCCACCGGCTACTGTTCAACCAGCCCTCTCCACACGGGCTCCTGTTCAACCACCCCTCCACGGGCCACTATTCATCCAGCCCTCCACCGTCTACTGTTCATCCAACCCTCCACGAGGTGGTCATGTTCATCCAGCTCTCCACGGGGTCCTGTTCTTCCAGCCCCAACCGGCTCGATCGATCGGGGTCCTGTTCATCCTGAGGCAACACCATAGGGTCCTGTTCATCCACCCCCACCGGGAACAGTTCATCCAAACCTCCCCAGCAACACTCACTGTTCATTCAGAGGCAGCATCGATCGGTTTCAGTTAGCAGCAGTAGCGAAGGAATCGCTTGATCGGGTTCAGTTAACAGCCATCGATCGATCGCTCGGGTTCAGTAACGCGTAGCCTGCAGTGCAATCGCTCGGGTTCAGTTAGAGCCCAACGCCTCGCTCGGGTTCAGTTAGAGCCCAACCCCTCACACCCATGCACGTGCGTGTACGAGAGAAACGCGCATCGCTCGGCCCCGACCACCCACTGTAACTGGGAACACCCCGATATTTTCCTCTCCCTTGCTTCTACCATTGTTTTTTCCGTCATGAACGGCCCAAAGAATGTCATGCAGCTACGTCTCCGGCCCGCCCAGGGCGAAATGCCCATTTTTTGTCATGATTTTTTGTCATAGAAGTAGGAGCCCACCACATCTATGATGATACCGGGTTTTGTCACAATTATCGTCATAGAAGTGTCATAAGTATGCCAGAAAAAAATTTCGTTCGGCCCAAGATGTCACGGATGTGTCTTTTTTTGTAGTGAATTGGTAGAAAAATCAAATATGTGTCCTTTCGGTCATGCTTAGGTCCCATGCAAGAAATGGGAATGAATTTCAAACACCAGGGCGGTGGACGACGACGATTGCTGGCAAAACATTGAGATACTTTGTTTTTAAATTCTAGTAAATCTAAAACTCGTCTGAAATTCATGAAACTTGGCATGCTATAATGGAATGGCACCCGACATGTTGTGGTATTTTTCGTGTCCATTTTGAGAGAAGGCGCACTCGAATAATAGCCAACAAAGGCATTTTAAAACAAATAGTTGCACTGTAATATCTCAAATGTTTTGTATAATTTAAATTGTGTGGTTCTGTTAAACATTCACGTGATGCCACACCTCACTCTTTTAATGGATAGGAGGTGTCATGCAGACAGGTACTTGAGTGCTTGACTAAACGGAAGGCGTTTCGATAGCTTCCCCAGGAAGCCAAGAGAAAATGTACCGAGTAGGATTTCTGCAACTCTTGATCGCAAACGTTTTAGATAGAACACCCGTATGCAAAGTGAGAGCTATGGTCTTCCCCCTTAAGTCGAGGGAAAATCCACAGAGCGGGATTTGTGCATCCCTTCAACGCAAATGGTTGTTTTGGATGACCCGTGTGCAACCATGTACAAACAATTTGGTAAGATTTGCATTTGTCATATTGGGTATGTTGCCATTTGTCAAACTGGAAAGATTTACATTTGTTGATCTAGTAACATTGCCATTTGTCAATCCTTGTAACACTGCGATTTGTCAAAATATGCAGCTAGAAATCACTAGCACTATCTAATTTTTGCAACTAAAATTTAGTAATTAACCATAGATTTCATCATAGATTAAGCAGTCGTTCTTAATTTAAACAAATAGTTCTTAATTTACGTGCGACACGATGGAGTTACGCACTACATATTAGAACTGTCATCAGGGCCTGCCGATATTCCTGGCCATCCGGCTTCCCCTTTAATTCCCGCGGCCATTATAACCTTAGTCTCTTCAACCTTTCGATCGTGCCCCGCAACAGAACAAGCACACCCACGATGACACATAGAGAGGGGATGTCCGGCGGCGCTCCAATGGAGTTCGGCGAGCATAGAGTGGAGACCACACGAGGGGGACGGATCTCTCGGTGGTGTACACCATCGACCCGGCCGTGGTGGACGACTACATCAACAGCGTTGAGAAGTTGCTTGCTCGAGACAAGTACAAGGTGGTCGACATCGATCTCTAGTACACCACCGGTCGTCCCGACATAGATCAGAAGGTTGCCATCGCCTAGTTGTGCATGGGCCATCATGTCCTCATCTACCACTACTGCATGGCCACAGAGCCTTGTGACCGTTTCAACAGGTTTGTCAACAGCACCAACTACAAGTTCGCCACAGTTGAAACCACCGACGATGTAAACGTGCTCCGTGTTACGGGCTTGGCCTGCAAGAACCTTGTCGAAATATGTGACCACTACAGGGTCTGGGGCAGCACGAAGAAGGACTCCCTGGTCGAACTTGCCTCGGCCATCATCGACCCCTACTACGAAAAGATGAAGCAGGATTCCCTGAGAACAAGTCCCCTATCCGGGCACAGGGCCTGGATGCGGCAACTGGATGGACCTCACCTCAGGTTCGCGGCTAAGAGCGTGTACACATGCTATGAGATGCACACGCGGATCATTGACATGAGGAAGTGCCTTGTTACCAAAATCGACGAGCCCGGATCGAGCCACAAGCAGAGCAAGCAGAGCAAGAAGTAGACGATGATCAGATGATTGTTTATGCTAGTTAATCATGCATGTAAGATATAGTTTACTTATTGGTGTGTGGAAATGCCATGTGTGTAGTAGCCACCTATGTAATTATGCATGTAATAGTTTACTTTGGTGTGTGCAAATGCCATGGTTGTAGTAGCCACCTATGTAAGTGGATGTTTAATTTGGTTATGCAAGCATGTCCTTATAAGTGTGTTTATATATATATATATATATATATATATATATATATATATATATATATATATATATATATATATATATATATATATATATATATATATATATATATATATACTGTATGCAATCCCATCGCACAATACACATGTCTTATTAGCAGCAACCGTCTGTGTTATTATCGGTCTTCACACACATTTCTGATTATAGACCTATTTGCCGCGTATCACACACATCTTGTTAAGTTGAACCGTTTCTGTTCTCATGTCTCAGCGCAAACAGTTCATCCGAGTGAACCTCATGCTGTACATCGCACACACCTTCATCTGGCTGACCGTTTCTTTTGTGTTGCTTAATCACAAACAGTTCATCCGAGTGAACCGTGTGTTGTATATCGCACACACCTCCATCTGGCTGCCCGTTTCTTTTATTCCTCCTCATTGCAAACAGTTAATTGAACTGAACCGTATACCCTACATCGCACACGTAACTAAAATCTGAACCGTGTTTGATGGCTCCGCCATCGCAAACGATTTGCACCTTTTTTGATGGTTTATTTACACTATAGTTTGCGATTATGGCATCGCACACAGTTTCGTCGAAGGGTTTGTGATCGTAGTGTCGCATTAGCAGCATCCTGCAGTGGTGAATAGCAGAAAAACTAAACGATCATTATGCTAAGCTAACGGATGGGTCTTGCCCATCACAACATTCTCTAATAATGTGATCCCGTTCATCAAATGACAACACATGTCTATGGTTAGGAAACTTAACCATCTTTGATTAACGAGCTAGTCAAGTAGAGGCATACTAGGGACACTCTGTCTATGTATCAATACATGTACTAAGTTTCCGGTTAATGCAATTCTAGCATGAATAATAAACATTTATCATGATATAAGGAAATATAAATAACAACTTTATTATTGCCTCTAGGGCATATTTCCTTCAGTCTCCCACTTGCACTAGAGTCAATAATGTAGATTACATAGTATTGATTCTAACACCAATGGAGTCTTGGTGCTGATCATGTTTTGCTCGTGAGAGAGGCTTAGTCAACGCGTCTGCAACATTCAGATCCGTATGTATCTTGCAAATCTCTATGTCTCCCTCCTTGACTTGATCATGGATGGAATTGAAGCGTCTCTTGATGTGCTTGGTTCTCTTGTGAAATCTAGATTCCTTTGCCAAGAAAATTGCACTAGTATTGTCACAGAAGATTTTCATTGGGCCTGATGCACTAGGTATTACACCTAGATCAGATATTAACTCCTTCATCCAGACTCCTTCATTTGCTGCTTCCGGAGCAGCTATACACTTCGCTTCACACGTAAATCCCGCCACGACGCTCTGCTTGGAACTGCACCAACTAACAGCTCCACCATTTAATATAAATACGTATCCGGTTTGCGACTTAGAGTCATCCGAATCAGTGTCAAAGCTTGCATCGACGTAACCATTTTACGATGAGCTCTTTCTCACCTCCATAAACGAGAAACATATCCTTAGTCCTTTTCAGGTATTTCAGGATGTTCTTGACCGTTGTCCAGTGATCCACTCCTAGATTACTTTGGTACCTCCCTGCTAAGCTAATAGCAAGGCACACATCAGGTATGGTACACATCATTGCATACATGATAGAACCTATGGATGAGGCATAGGGAATGACTTCATTTTCTCTCTATCTTCTGCAGTGGTCGGGCATTGAGTCTGGTTCAACTTCACACCTTGTAACACAGGCAAGAACCCTTTCTTTGACTGATCCATTTTGAACTTCTTCAAAACTTTTTCAAGGTATGTGCTTTGTGAAAGTCCAATTAAGCGTCTTGATCTATCTCTATAGATCTTGATGCCCATTATATATGCAGCTTCACCGAGGTCTTTCATTGAAAAATTCTTATTCAAGTATCCGTTTATGCCATTCAGAAATTCAGTATCATTTCCGATCAACAATATGTCATCCACGTATAATATCATAAATGCTACAGAGCTCCCACTCACTTTCTTGTAAATACAGGCTTCTCCAAAAGTCTGTATAAAACCATATGCTTTGATCACACTATCAAAGCGTATATTCCAACTCCGAGAGGCTTGCACCAGTCCATAAATGGATCGCCGGAGCTTGCACACTTTGTTAGCACCTTTTGGATCGACAAAACCTTCTGGTTGCATCATACACAACTCTTCTTTAAGATATCCATTAAGGAATGCAGTTTTGACATCCATTTGCCAAATTTCATAATCATAAAATGCGGCAATTGCTAACATGATTCGGACAGACTTAAGCATCGCTCGGGGTGAGACGGTCTCATCGTAGTCAACTCCTTGAACTTGTCGAAAACCTTTTGCAACAAGTCAAGCTTTATAGACAGTAACATTAGCGTCAGCGTCAGTCTTCTTCTTGAAGATCCATTTATTCTATATTGCTTGCCGATCATCGGGCAAGTCAACCAAAGTCCATATTTTGTTTTCATACATGGATCCCATCTCAGATTTCATGTCCTCAAGCCATTTTGCGGAATCTAGGCTCATCATCGCTTCCTCATAGTTCGTAGGTTCGTCATGGTCAAGTAACATGACCTCAAGAACAGGATTACCGTACCACTCTAATGTGGATCTTACTCTGGTTGACCTATGAGGTTCAGTAGTAACTTGATCAGAAGTTTCATGATCATCATCATTAGCTTCCTCACTAATTGGTGTAGGAATCACTGGAAATGATTTTTGTGATGAACTACTTTCCAATAAGGGAGAAGGTATAGTTACCTCATTAAGTTCTACTTTCCTCCCACTCACTTCTTTCGAGAGAAACTCCTTCTCTAGAAAGGATCCATTCTTAGCAAAGAATATCTTGCCTTCGGATCTGTGATATAAGGTGTACCCAACAGTCGCCTTTGGGTATCCTATGAAGACACATTTCTCCGATTTGGGTTTGAGCTTATCAGGTTGAAGCTTTTTTACATAAGCATTGCAGCCCCAAACTTTAAGAAACGACAACTTGGGTTTCTTGCCAAACCACAGTTCATATGGTGTCGTCTCAACGGATTTCGATGGTGCCCTATTTAATGTGAATGCAGCCGTCTCTAAAGCATAACCCCAAAACGATAGCGGTAAATCAGTAAGAGACATCATAGATCGCACCATATCTAATAAAGTGCAGTTGCGACGTTCAGACACACCATTACGATGTCGTGTTTGATACATCTCCAGCGTATCTATAATTTTTTATTGTTCCATGCTATTCTACTATCAACCTTGGATGTTGTATATGCATTTATATGCTATTTTATGTGATTTTTTGGACTAACCTATTAACCCAGAGGCCAGTGTCAGTTTATGTTTTTCCCTTGTTTCAGTGTTTCGCAGAAAAGGGAAATCAAACGGAGTCCAATTGACCTGAAACTTTATGGAACTTATTTTTGGAACGGAAGCAATCCAGAAGACTTGGGGTGTACTTAAGGGAAGCAACGAGGAAGGCACGAGGCTGGGGGCACGCCCACCCCCCTGGGCGCGCCCTCCACCCTCGTGGGCCCCTCGTGGCTCCCCTGACGTACTTCTTCCTCCTATATATATCCATATACCATAAAAACATCCGGGAGCACAATAGATCGGGAGTTCCGCCGCCAGAAGCCTCCGTAGCCACCGAAAACCAATCTAGACCCGTTTCGGCACCCTGCCGGAGGGGGAATCCCTCTCCGGTGGCCATCTTCATCATCCTGGTGCTCTCCATGACGAGGAGGTAGTAGTTCTCCCTCGGGGCTGAGGTTATGTACCAGTAGCTATGTGTTTGATCTCTCTCTCTCTCGTGTTCTTGAGGTGATACGATCTTGATGTATCGCGAGCTTTGTTATTATATTTGGATCTTATGATGTTTCTCCCCCTCTACTCTCTTGTAATGGATTGAGTTTTCCCTTTGGAGTTATCTTATCGGATTGAGTCTTTAAGGATTTGAGAACACTTGATGTATGTCTTGCGTGGGATACCCGTGGTGGCAATGGGGTATTCTATTGATCCACTTGATGTATGTTTTGGTGATCAACTTGCGGGTTCCGCCCATGAACCTATGCATAGGGGTTGGCACACGTTTTCGTCTTGACTCTCCGGTTGAAACTTTGGGGCACTCTTTGAGATTCTTTGTGTTGGTTTGAATAGATGAATATGAGATTGTGTGATGCATATCGTATAATCATACCCACGATACTTGAGGTGACATTGGAGTATCTAGGTGACATTAGGGTATTAGTTGATTTGTGTCTTAAGGTGTTATTCTAGTACGAACTCTAGGGTTGTTTGTGACACTTATAGGAATATCCCAATGGATTGATTGGAAAGAATAACTTTGAGGTGGTTTCGTACCCTACCATAATCTCTTCTTTTGTTCTCCGCTATTAGTGACTTTGGAGTGACTCTTTGTTGCATGTTGAGGGATAGTTATGTGATCCAATTATGTTATTATTGTCGAGGGAACTTGCACCAGAGAAAGTATGAACCCTAGGCCTTGTTTCAACGCATTGCAATACCGTTTACGCTCACTTTTATCATTAGTTACCTTGCTGTTTTTATATTTTCAGATTACAAAAACCTTTATCTACCATCCATATACCACTTGTATCACCATCTCTTCGCCGAACTAGTGCACCTATACAATTTACCATTGTATTGGGTGTGTTGGGGACACAAGAGACTCTTTGTTATTTGGTTGCAGGGTTGCTTGAGAGAGACCATCTTCATCCTACGCCTCCTACAGATTGATAAACCTTAGGTCATCCACTTGAGGGAAAATTGCTACTGCCCTACAAACCTCTGCACTTGGAGGACCAACAACGTCTACAAGAAGAAGGTTGTGTAGTAGACATCAAGCTCTTTTTTGGCGCCGTTGCCGGGGAGGTTAGCGCTTGAAGGTATATCTTTAGATCTTTCAATTGAATCTTTTTGTTTCCTGTTTTAGCACTAGTTTAGTTTATAAAAGAAAACTACAAAAAATGGAATTAAGGTTACCTCATATGCTTCATCTTTTAAATATATATCATGAAAATAGGGATTCCGATAATTGTGCTCATGTGCTAGAAGAAGAATGCATTAGAATGTTTGGCACTAAATATTTGAATGATGAGCATGATTGCAATGTTGTTAGTATGAATTCCTTGAATATCCATGATGCTAATGATATGCAAAGCCACAAGCTTGGGGAAGCTATGTTTGATGAAGATGATATTTTTTGTCCCCCATGTCTTGATGAGAAAATTTATTATGATGAAAGCATGCCTCCTATTTATGATGATTATATTGATGAAAGTGGATTTGGAGAGGTCATGACTTTATTTAGTGATGAATCCACTATTTCGGAAGAGGTTCCAATTGATTATGAGAACAAAGTTGCTATCTATGATGATTATTGTGATGTCTTGTATGCTATAAAGAATAATGATATCCATGAAACTTGTCATCATGATTTTAGTTTTCAATTGGATTATGCCTCACATGATAATTATTTTATTGAGTTTGCTCCCACTATTATTCATGAGAAGAATTTTGCTTGTGTGGAGAGTAGTAAATTTTCTATGCTTGTAGATCATGAAAAGAATGCTCTATGTGATGGTTATATTGTTGAATTCATTCATGATGCTACTGAAAATTATTATGAGGTAGGAATATATGCTTGTAGGAATTGCAATAATATCAAGTTTTGAAGTGTTGCTTGCTTTACCTTCCTATGCAAGTTGATTCTTGTTCCCATAAGTTGTTTGCTCCAAAAAATCCCTATGCATAGGAAGAGGGTTAGGCTTAAATGTTCTAGTCATATTCTTCATGATGCTCTCTTTATGTTTCAATTCTTATCTTTTATGTGAGCATCATTGAAATCATCATGCCTAGCTAGGGGCGTTAAACGATAGCGCTTGTTGGGAGGCAACCCAATTGTATTTTTGTTCTTTGCTTTTTGATCCTGTTTAGTAATAAATAATTCATCTAGACTCTGTTTAGATGTGGTTTTATTCTTTCAATTAGTGTTTGTGCCAAGTAGAACCTTTGGGAAAACTTGGGGAAAGTCTTTGTGATCATGCTGTAAAAAACAGAAACTTTAGCGCTCACGAGAATTGTTGCCACTTTTTATTGGAGAGTGCTATTTAGCTAATTATTTTTTTAAGATGATTAATATATAAATTCCTCACGTCCAGCAATTTATTTGAGAATTTTATGAGTTCCATAAGTATACGTTTGATACAGATTACTACAAACTGTTCTGTTTTTGACAGATTCTGTTTTGTATGTGTTGTTTGCTTATTTTGATGAATCTATGAGTAGTATCGGAGGGTATGAACCATAGAGAAGTTGGAATACAGTAGATATTACAACAATATGAATTTAGAATGAGTTCACAACAGTACCTAAGTGGTTATTTATTTTCTTATACTAACGGAGCTTACGAGTTTTCTGTTAAGTTTTGTGTTGTGAAGTTTTCAAGTTTTGGGTGAAGATTCGATCGGCTATGGAATAAGGAGTGGCAAGAGCCTAAGCTTGGGGATGCCCAAGGCACCCCAAGGTAATATTCAAGGACAACCAAGAGCCTAACTTGGGGATGCCCCGGATGGCATCCCCTCCTTCGTCTTCGTTCATCGGTAACTTTACTCGGAGCTATATTTTTATACGCCACATGATATGTGTTTTGCTTGGAGCATCATTTTATTTTATTTAGTTTTGCTTGCTGTTTGAATAAAATACCAAGATCTGAAATTCTTAAATGTTAGAGAGTCTTCACATAGTTGCATAATTATTTTACTACTCATTGATCTTCACATATATCTTTCGGAGTAGTTTGTCGTTTGCTCTAGTGATTCACTTATATCTTTTTAGAGCACGGTGCTGGATTTATTTTGTAGAAATAGATAAACTCTCATGCTTCACTTATATTATTTTGAGAGTCCTAAACAGCATGGTAATTTGCTTTGGTTATGAATTTAGTCCTAATATGATGGGCATCCAAGAGGGGTATAATAAAAACTTTCATATAGAGTGCATTGAATACTAAGAGAAGTTTGATACTTAATAATTGTTTTGAGATATGGAGATGGTGATATTAGAGTCGTGCTAGTTGAGTAGTTGTGAATTTGAGAAATGATTGTGTTGAAGTTTGTGATTCACGTAGCATGCACGTATGGTGAACCGTTATGTTAAGAAGTCGGAGCATGATGTATTTATTGATTGTCCTCCTTATGAGTGGTGGTCGGGGACGAGCGATGGTCTTTTCCTACCAATCTATCCCCCTAGGAGCATGCGCGTAGTACTATGTTTCGACAACTAATAGATTTTTGCAATAAGTATGTGAGTTCTTTATCACTAATGTTGAGTCCACGGATTATACGCACTCTCACCCTTCCACCATTGCTAGCCTCTCTAATACCGCGCACCTTCCGCCGGTATCATACACCCACCATATACCTTCCTCAAAACAGCCAGCATACCTACCTATCATGGCATTTCCATAGCCATTCCGAGATATATTGCCATGCAACTTACCACCGTTCCATTTATTATGACACGCTCCATCATTGTCATATTGCTTTGCATGATCATGTAGTTGACATCGTATTTGTGGCAAAGCCACCGTTCATAATTCTTTCATACATGTCACTCATGAGTCATTGTACATCCCGGTACACCGCCGGAGGCATTCATATAGAGTCATATCTTGTTCTAAGTCTCGAGTTGTAATTCTTGAGTTGTAAGTAAGTAAAAGTGTGATGATCATCATTATTAGAGCATTGTCCCAGTGAGGAAAGGATGATGGAGACTATGATTCCCCCACAGGTCGGGATGAGACTCCGGGCGAAAATAAATAAATAAAAGAGGCCAAAGAAGCCCAAATAAAAAAAGATAAAATAGGCCATAAAAAAGAGAAGGCCCAAATAAAAAAATAAAAAAATGAGAGAAAAAGAGAGAAGGGGCAATGCTACTATCCTTTTACCACACTTGTGCTTCAAAGTAGCACCATGATCTTCATGATAGAGAGTCTCCTATGTTGTCACTTTCATATACTAGTGGGAATCTTTCATTATAGAACTTGGCTTGTATATTCCAATGATGGGCTTCCTCAAAACGCCCTAGGTCTTCGTGAGCAAGCGAGTTGGATGCACACCCACTAGTTTCTTTTGTTGAGCTTTCATATACTTATAGCTCTAGTGCATCTGTTGCATGGCAATCCCTACTCATTCACATTGATATCTATTGACGGGCATCTCCACAGCCCGTTGATACGCCTAGTTGATGTGAGACTATCTTCTCCCTTTTTCGTATTCTCCACAACCACCATTCTATTCCACATATAGTGCTATGTCCATGGCTCACGCTCATGTATTGCGTGAAGATTGAAAAAGTTTGAGAACATCAAAAGTATGAAACAATTGCTTGGCTTGTCATCGGGTTGTGCATGATTTAAATATTTCGTGTGGTGAAGATAGAGCATAGCCAGACTATATGATTTTGTAGGGATAGCTTTCTTTGGCCATGTTATTTTGAGAAGACATGATTACTTGGTTAGTATGCTTGAAGTATTATTATTTTTATGTAAATATTAAACTTTTGTCTTGAATCTTATGGATCTGAATATTCTTGCCACAATAAAGAGAACTACTTAGATAAATATGTTAGGTAGCATTTCAGATCAAAAATTCTTTTTTTATCATTTACCTACTCGAGGACGAGCAGGAATTAAGCTTGGGGATGCTGATACGTCTCCAACGTATCTATAATTTTTGATTGTTCCATGCTATTATACTATCAACCTTGGATGTTTTATATACATTTATATGCTATTTTATATGATTTTTGGGACTAACCTATTAACCCAGAGCCCAGTGCCAGTTTCTGCTTTTCCCTTGTTTCAGTGTTTCGGAGAAAACGAAAATCAAACGGAGTCCAAATGACCTGAAACTTCGCGGAACTTATTTTTGGAACGGAAGCAATCTAGAAGACTTGGGGTGTACGTAAGGGAAGCAACAAGGAAGGCACGAGGCAGGGGCGCACCCACCCCCCTGGGCGCGCCCTCCACCCTCGTGGGCCCCTCGTGGCACCCCTGACGTACTTCTTCCTCCTATATACATCCATATACCCTAAAAACATTCGGGAGCACAATAGATCGGGAGTTCCGCCGCCAGAAGCCTCCTTAGCCACCGAAAACCAATCTAGACCCGTTCCGGCACCCTGCCGGAGGGGGAATCCCTCTTCGGTGGTCATCTTCATCATCCCGGTGCTCTCCATGACGAGGAGGTAGTAGTTCTCCCTCGGGGCTAAGGGTATGCACCAGTAGCTATGTGTTTGATCTCTCTGTCTCTCTCTCTCTCTCGTGTTCTTGAGGTGATACGATCTTGATGTATCGCGAGCTTTGTTATTATAGTTGGATCTTATGATGTTTCTCCCCCTCTACTCTCTTGTAATGGATTGAGTTTTCCCTTTGGAGTTATCTTATCGGATTGAGTCTTTAAGGATTTGAGAACACTTGATGTATGTCTTGCGTGGGATACCCGTGGTGACAATGGGGTATTCTATTGATCCACTTGATGTATGTTTTGGTGATCAACTTGCGGGTTCCGCCCATGAACCTATGCATAGGGGTTGGCACACATTTTCGTCTTGACTCTCCAGTATAAACTTTGGGGCACTCTTTGAGGTTCTTTGTGTTGGTTTGAATAGATGAATCTGACATTGTGTGATGCATATCGTATAATCATACCCACGATACTTGAGGTGACATTGGAGTATCTAGGTGACATTAGGGTGTTGGTTGATTTGTGTCTTAAGGTGTTATTCTAGTATGAACTCTAGGGATGTTTGTGACACTTATAGGAATAGCCCAATGGATTGATTGGAAAGAATAACTTTGAGGTGGTTTCGTACCCTACCATAATCTCTTCGTTTGTTCTCCGCTATTAGTGACTTTGGAGTGACTCTTTGTTGCATGTTGAGGGATAGTTATGTGATCCAATTATGTTATTATTATCGAGGGAACTTGCACTAGAGAAAGTATGAACCCTAGGCCTTGTTTCAACGCATTGCAATACCGTTTACGCTCACTTTTATCATTAGTTACCTTGCTGTTTTTATATTTTCAGATTACAAAAACCTTTATCTACCATCCATATACCACTTGTATCACCATCTCTTCGCTGAACTAGTGCACCTATACAATTTACCATTGTATTGGGTGTGTTGGGGACACAAGAGACTCTTTGTTATTTGGTTGTAGAGTTGCTTGAGAGAGACCTTCTTCATCCTTCGCCTCGTACGGATTGATAAACCTTAGGTCAACCACTTGAGGGAAATTTGCTACTGTCCTACAAACCTCTGCACTTGGAGGCCCAACAACGTCTACAGGAAAAAGGTTGTGTAGTAGACATCAGTGTTCCAGGTGGCATGAGTTGTGAAACTATTCCACATTGTTTCAACTGAAGACCAAACTCATAACTCAAATATTCACCTCCACGATCAGATCGTAGAAACTTTATTTTCTTGTTATGATGATTTTCCACTTCACTCTGAAATTCTTTGAACTTTTCAAGTGTTTCAGACTTATGTTTCATTAAGTAGATATACCCATATCTGTTCAAATCATCTATGAAGGTCAAAAAATAACGATACCCGCCGCGAGCATCAACACTCATCAGACTGCATACATCAGTATGTATTATTTCCAATAAGTCCGTTGCTCGCTCCATTGTTCCGGAGAACAGAGTCTTAGTCATCTTTCCCGTGAGGCATGGTTCGCAAGCATCAAGTGATTCATAATCAAGTGATTCCAAAAGCCCATCAGCATGGAGTTTCTTCATGCACTTTACCCCAATATGACCTAAACAGCAGTGCCACAAATAGGTTGCACTATCATTATTAAACTTATATCTTTTGGCTTCAATAATATGAATATGTGTAAAATAGACCACTCATCAAGGGTGCATGACCATAAAAGATATTACTCATATAGATAGAACAACCATTATTCTCTGATTTAAATGAATAACCGTCTCGTATCAAACAAGATCCAGATATAATGTTCATGCTTAACACTGGCACCAAATAACAATTATTCAGGTCTAATACTAATCCCAAAGGTAGATGTAGAGGTAGCATGGTGACGGCGATCACATCGACTTTGGAACCATTTCCCACGCGCATCGTCACCTCGTCCTTAGCCAATCTTCATTTAATCTGTAGCCCCTGTTTCGAGTTGCGAATATGAGCAACAGAACCAGTATCAAATAGCCAGGCGCTAGTACGAACATTAGTAAGGTACACATCAATAACATGTATATCAAATATACCTTTCACTTTTCCATCCTTCTTATCCGTCAAATACTTGGGGCAGTTCCGCTTCCAGTGACCAGTCCCTTTACAGTAGAAGCACTTAGTCTTAGGCTTAGGTCCAGACTTGGGCTTCTACACTTGAGCAGCAACTTTCTTGTCGTTCTTGTTGAAGTTCCCCTTCTTCCCTTTGCCCTTCTTCTTGAAACTAGTGGTCTTGTTGACCATCAACACTTGATGCTCCTTCTTGATTTCTACCTCCGCAGCCTTTAGCATTGCGAAGAGTTCGGGAATTGTCTTATCCATCCCTTGCATATTATAGTTCATCATGAAGCTTTTGTAGCTTGGTGGCAGTGATTGAAGAACTCTGTCAATGACACTATCATCATGAAGATTAACCCCCAGTTGAGTCAAGTGGTTGTGGTACCCAGACATTCTGAGTATATGTTCACTGACAGAACTATTCTCCTCCATTTTGCAGTTGTAGAACTTATTGGAGACTTGATATCTCTCAGTCCGGGCATTTGCTTGAAATATTAACTTCAACTCCTGGAACATCTCATATGCTCCATGACGTTCAAAACATCGTTGAAGTCCCTATTCTAAGCCGTAAAGCATGGCACACTGAACTATCGAGTAGTCATCAGCCAGACATTCATAACATATGGAGTTGCTCCTGCAGCGGGCTTTGCACCTAGCGGTGCTTCCAGGACGTAATTCTTCTATGCAGCAATGAGAATAATCCTCAAGTTATGGACCCAGTCCGTGTAGTTGCTACCATCATATTTCAACTTATCTTTCTCTAGGAACGCATTAAAACTCAAAGGAACAGTAACACAGGCTATTTATCTACAACAACATAGACATGCAAAATCCTATCAGGTACTAAGTTCATGATAAATTAAAGTACAATTAATCATATTACTTAAGAACTCCCACTTAGATAGACATCCCTCTAGTCATCTAAATGATCACGTGATCCATATCAACTAAACCATGTCCGATCATCACGTGAGATGGAGAAGTTTTCAATGGTGAACATCACTATGTTGATCATATCTACTATATGATTCATGCTCAACCATTCGGTCTCAGTGTTCCGAGGCCATATCTGCATATGCTAGGCTCATCAAGTTTAACCTGAGTATTCTGCTTGTGCAAAACTGGCTTGCACCCGTTGTATGTGAACGTAGAGCTTATCACACCCGATCATTACATGGAGTCTCGGCACGACGAACTGTAGCAACGGTGCATACTCAGGGAGAACACTTGTACCTTAAAATTTAGTGAGAGATCATCTTATAATGCTACCGCCGTACTAAGCAAAATAAGATGCATAAAAGATAAACATCATATGCAATCAAAATAAGTGATATGATATGGCCATCATCATCTTGTGCCTTTGATCTCCATCTCCAAAGCACCGTCATGATCACCATCGTCACCAGCTTGACACCTTGATCTCCATCGTAGCATCATTGTCGTCTCACCAACTATTGCTTCTACGACTATCGCTACCGCTTAGTGATAAACTAAAGCAATTACATGGTGATTGCATTTCATACAATAAAGCGACAACCATATGGCTCCCGCCAGTTGCCGATAACTGTTACAAAACATGATCATCTCATACATTAATTTGTATCAACACGTCTTGACCATATCACATCACAACATGCCCTGCAAAAACAAGTTAGACGTCCTCTACTTTGTTGTTGCGAGTTTTACGTGGCTGCTACGGGCTTCTAGCAAGAACCGTTCTTACCTACGCATCAAAACCACAACGATTTTTCATCAAGTGTGTTGTTTTAACCTTCAACAAGGACTGGGCGTAGTCAAACTCGGTTCAACTAAAGCTGGAGAAACAGACACCTGCTAGCCACCTGTATGCGAAGCACGTCGGTAGAACCAGTCTCATGAACGCGGTCATGTAATGTCGGTCCGGGCCGCTTCATCCAACAATACCGCCGAATCAAAGTAAGACATTGTTGGTAAGCGGTATGACTATTATCGCCCACAACTCTTTGTGTTCTACTCGTGCATAATACATCTACGCATAGACCTGGCTCGGATGCCACTGTTGGGGAACGTAGTATTTCAAAAAAATTCCTACGATCACACAAGATCTATCTAGGAGATGCATAGCAACGAGAGGGGAGAGTGTGTCTACGTACCCTCGTAGACTGAAAGCGGAAGCGTTTAGCAACATGGTTGATGTAGTCGAACGTTGATAACCCACAAGTATAGGCGATCGCAACAGTTTTCGAGGGTAGAGTATTCAACCCAAATTTATTGATTCAATACAAGGGGATCCAAAGAATATTCTCAAGTATTAGCAGCTGAGTTGTCAATTCAACCACACCTGGAAACTTAATATCTGCAGCGAAGTATTTAGTAGCAAAGTAATATGATAGTAGTGGTAACGGTAGCAAAAGGTAACAGTAGCAAAATTAATGTTTTTGGTATTTTGTAATGATGATAACAAGAGCAACGGAAAAGTAAATAAGCGAAGAACAGTATATGGAAAGCTCGTAGGCAATGGATCGGTGATGGAGAATTATGCCGGATGCGGTTCATCATGTAACGGTCATAACATAGGGTGACACAGAACTACCTCCAATTCATCAATGTAATGTAGGCATGTATTCCGAATATAGTCATACGTGCTTATGGAAAAGAACTTGCATGACATCTTTTGTCCTACCCTCCCGTGGCAGCGGGGTCCTAATGGAAACTAAGGGATATTAAGGCCTCCTTTTAATAGAGTACCAGAACAAAGCATTAGCACATAGTGAATACATGAACTCCTCAAACTATGGTCATCACCGGTAAGTATCGCGATTATTGTCACTTCGGGGTTAATGGATCATAACACATAATAGGTGACTATAGACTTGCAAGATAGGATCAAGAACTCTCATATATTCATGAAAACATAATAGGTTCAGATCTGAAATCATGGCACTCGGCCCTAGTGACAAGCATTAAGCATAGCAAAGTCATAGCAACATCAATCTCAGAACATAGTGGATACTAGGGATCAAACCCTAACAAAACTAACTCGATTACATGATAGATCTCATCCAACCCATCACCGTCCAGCAAGCCTACGATGGAATTACTCACGCACGGCGGTGCGCATCATGAAATTGGTGATGGAGGATGGTTGATGATGACAATGCCCATGGATTTCCCTCTCTGGAGCCCCGAACGGACTCCAGATCAGCCCTCCCGAGAGGTTTTAGGGCATGGCGGCGGCTCCGTATTGTAAAACACAATGAATTCTTCTCCCTGGTTTTTCTCTCCCCGAAAGCAAATATATAGAGTTGGAGTTGAGGTCGGAGGAGCTCCAATGGGCCCACGAGGTAAGGAGGCGCGCCCTAGGGGGGCAGGCAAGCCCCCCACCCTCGTGGACAGGTGGTGGGCCCCCTGGTCTTCATCTTTTGCAAGGATTTTTTATTATTTCCGAATAGATGTTCCGTGAAGTTTCAGGTCACTCCGAGAACTTTTGTTTCTACACATAAATAACACCATAGCAATTCTGCTGAAAACAGCGTCAGTCCGGGTTAGTTCCATTCAAATCGTGCAAGTTAGAGTCCAAAACAAGGGCAAAAGTGTTTGGAAAAGTAGATACGACGGAGACGTATCAACTCCCCCAAGCTTAAACCTTTGCTTGTCCTCAAGCAATTCAGTTGATAAACTAAAAGTGGTAAAGAAAAAAATTTACAAACTCTGTTTGATCTTGTTGTTGTAAATATGTAAAGCCACCATTCAAGTTTTCAACAAAGATTATGACTAACCACATTCACAATAACGCTTAGGTCTCAAGTTTAGTCATATCAATGGCATAATCAACTAGCGAGCAATAATAATAAATCTCGGATGACAACACTTTCTCAAAACAATCATCATGTGATATAACAAGATGGTATCTCGCTAGCCCTTTCTGAGACCGCAAAATATAAATGCAGAGTACCTTTAAAGATCAAGGACTGACTAGACATTGTAATTCATGGTAAAAGAGATCCAGTCAAGTCATACTCAATGTAAACTAACAATAATGAATGCAAATGACAGTGGTGATCTCCAACTGGTGCTTTTTAATAAGAAGATGATGACTCAACATGAAAGTAAATAGATAGGCCCTTCGCAGAGGGAAGCAGGGATTTGTAGAGGTGCCGGAGCTCGGTTTTGAAATGGAGATGAATAATATTTTGAGTGGTATACTTTCATTGTCAACAAAACAACCAAGAGATGGCAATATCTTCCATTCTACACACATTATAGGCGGTTCCTAAACAGAATCGTAAAGTTTATACTCCCCCTCCACCAACAAGCATCAATCCATGGCTTGCTCGAAACAACGAGTGCCTCCAACTAACAAGAGTCCCAGGGGGAGTTTTGTTTGCAATTATTTTGATTTGTTTTGCATAAAGCATGGGACTGGGCATCCCGGTGACCAGCCCTTTTCTCGTGAGTGAGGAGCGGAGTCCACTCCTCTTGAGAATAACCCGCCTAACATGGAAGACACGGACAGCCCTAGTTGATACATGAGCTATTCGAGCATACAAAACAGGATATTTATTTGAAGGTTTAGAGTTTGGCACATATAAATTTACTTGGAACGACAGGTAGATACCGTATATAGGTAGGTATGGTGGACTCATATGGAATAACTTTGGGGTTTATGGAGTTGGATGCACAAGTAGTATTCCCTCTTAGTACAGCTGAAGGCTAGCAAAAGACTGGGAAGCGACCAGCTAGAGAGCAACAACAATCATGAACATGCATTAAAGTTAATCAACACCGAATGCAAGCACGAGTAGGTTATAATCCACCATGAACATAAATATCGTGAAGGCTATGTTGATTTTGTTTCAACTACATGCGTGAACAGGCGCCAAGTCAAGTCACTTAAATCATTCAGAGGAGGATACCACCCTATCATACCACATCACAACCATTTTAATAGCATGTTGGCACGCAAGGTAAACCATTATAAGCTCCTGGCTAATCAAGCATTGCACAAGAAACTATGATCTCTAGTTGTCATTGCAAACATGTTTATTCATAATAGGCTGAATCAGGAACGATGAACTAATCATATTTACAAAAACAAGAGAGGTCAAGTTCATACCAGCTTTTCTCATCTCAGTCAGTCCATCATATATCGTCATAATTGCCTTTCACTTGCATGACCAAATAGTGTGAATAACAATAATAGTGCACGTGCATTGGACTAAGCTGGAATCTGCGAGCATTCAATAAACAGGAGAAGACAAGGCAATATGGGCTCTTTTGTCAGATCAACAATAATGCATATAAGAGCTACTTCAACAATTTAATTATGGTCTTCTCCTATCGACCCCTAAAGAAAAGAAAAGAAATAAAACTATTTACACGGGAAAGCTCCCAACAAGTAAAAGAAGAACAGGAAATCTTTTTGGGTTTTTTTAATTACTACTACAAGCATGGGAAGTAAACTAATTAAAAGCTACAACTAATTTTTTTGGTTTTTTTTCTTAAGGTTTATTAAACACACAAGAAGAAAGCATAAAAAGGAAAATAAACTAGCATGGATGATACAATGAAAAAGTATGAGCACCGACATCTAGCAATGAGTGTGTGAACATGAATATAATGTCGGTGAGAAATACGTACTCCCCCAAGCTTAGGCTTTTGGCCTAAGTTGGTCTATGGCCACGGTTGGCCTGACGGATATCCATAATAATAGTTGGGGTCATACTGCGATGAAGAAGACTCTGATTGCCACTGGTTGGCAATCATCTCCGGATCCCAATGGTAATTAGACTGTCGTGGAGGATCAACTTGTGGTTCCGACTCTGGCTCTGTGGCTGATGTAGGGTTCCGGTAGGCGTGAATTGCCTCTAACGGAACAAGGTACTGGCCTGAAGATAAATCAAACAAGGAAGGAGCAGGTAGGGTAATAGTCTCGGGATGATGTTTATGAAAGAACAATTTGTATTTAAGCTCCCCTTCCCTATTCTTAACAATAAAATCGTGTGCCACCATACTCTTATAATCTAAATAAACACGAGGCATCAATTTTTCTTCCTTCTCATAATGCCTAATAGGTATGTTAAAATGTGCAGCTAGGCGTGAAGCATAAATGCCTCCAAAGATGGGGCCCTTTGTACGGTTCAGGCTTAACCGTTTAGCAATAATACCGCCCATACTAACAGAGCTATCACTGAATAAACCATGGAAAAAAATAATAATATCAGGAACACTAAGGTTTCCACAGTTTCCGCGACCAATTAAGCAACGACTAGCAAATATTGCAAAGTAGCGTAAAACAGGAAAATGTATGCTAGTGATTCGTGCATCGGGAACCTTTCTCGTTTCCCCTACAGTGATGGTATCAATAAACCCATCCACATCGCCGCGATGTGATTCCTCTGTTGTGCCCTCGAAAGGGACCAAACAAACCCGACAAAAATCATAAAGTGACATCTCCTTATGCTCATCATATAAATAAAACTCCACCGTAGGTGGTGAGCTCCTAGAATGGAAATGAAAGTTTTGCACAAAGATATTTGTGAGTAAGAGATACTGGTCGTGTTGGTCGTGGAGGAAAGCGGTGAGGCCTACATTCTCAGCCAATTCATAAAAATCATCATAAATCCCGGCTGCTCTCAAGAATTCATCGGAAGGCCATTCACACGGCCGAACCTCCGCGGTGCGAGACGGATTATACTTGGGCTTTGCTACCTTTTCATTTTGCTTTTCCTTCGAGGTTCGGCTCGATGAGCCCCTCAAAAATCTCTTCATTATTTTCTAAAAAATTCTGAAATTTTTAGTAACTTCAAAATAAAAGTAAACCAAACTCAACAAAATTGATAGCCACTACTCCTACAAGTTCCTAGAGCCTATATCATGCATCAAAACTACTTTTGACCATATAAATTTGACATGCAAGCTCAAGAACAGGGTCACCTAAGCAGCAAAAATTTGCAATGAATAAAGCACTAGAACAAAAACTAATTGGATCAATGGAGGAGTCACATACCAAGGAACAATCTCCCCAAGCAGTTTTGTGAGAGGTGCTTTGAGCAAGGAGATCAAAAATCGCAGCAAAATGAGCTAGAACTCGTGCTTGAGCTGGATATTTGTGTTTGTGGGAGGAAGAAGAAGTGTGTGGGTGCAGGAATAAGTGGAGGGGGGCACCATGGGCCCACGAGGCAGGGGGCGCACCCAGGGGGGTAGGGCGCGCCCCTGACCCTCGTGGCCAGGTGCCAGCTCCTCCTGTTGTGTTCTCAGTGCCAAATATTCTCAAATATTTCAGAAAAAAACATATTTAAATTTCAGGGCATTTGGAGAACTTTTATTTTCGGGGTATTTTTATATTGCACGGATAAATCAGATAACAGACAGAAAAATATTACTTTATTTTATTTAATATAAATAACAGAAAGTAAGAGGAGGGTACAGAAGGTTGTGCCTTCTATTTTCATCCATCTCATGCTCATCAAAAGGAATCCACTAACAAGGTTGATCAAATCTTGTTAACGAACTCATTCCGAATAACATGGAACCGGAGAAATTTCGAATAACACTATGTTACCTCAACGAGGATATGCACATCCCCAATAATAAGAATATCATATTTCTTCTTCACAGTAGGAAGAGGAAATTCAAAACCTCCAACTATAATCGATGGAATTTTTCCAATAGAGTTGATACTATGAACTTGAGGTTGCTTCCTCGGAAAGTGTACGTATGCTCATTACCATTAACATGAAAAGTGACATTTCCTTTAGTGCAATCAATAACAGCCCCTGCAGTATTCAAAAAGGGTCTTCCAAGAATAATAGACATACTATCGTCCTCGGGAATATCAAGAATAACAAAGTCCGTTAAAATAGTAACTTTTGCAGCTACAACAGGCACATCCTCACAAATACCGACAGGTATAGTAGTTGATTTATCAGCCATTTGCAAAGATATTTCAGTAGGTGTCAACTTATTTAATTTGCACAAAATTATATATATCCCTTAAGCTTGTGGGAGACTCTCTTCTTCAATTTGCACAAAATTATATATATCCCTTAAAGAAGCTTGTTTCTTATGAGCAGGGAAATATTTAGCAGAGAAGTAATAAATCATATCCTGGGGACTACGCACACAACCAGGATCAAGAGAATTAAACCATATCTTAGCATCACCCTTTAATGATAATGGAAATATTTTAAGGATATAAAAGTAGCGAGTTCTCTCATCATTAGTGAATAGGGTGGCTATATCACTTAATTTAGTAAGATGTGCCACAATAGTTTCAGATTCATAGCCACGAAAAGGATCAGATTCAACCAAAGTAATTATATCAGGATCAACAGAGAATTCATAATCCTTATCAGTAACAAAGATAGGTGAAGTAGCAAAAGCAGGGTCAGATTTCATCCTAGCATTTAGAGATTGCTTATTCAATTTAGCTAGTAAGCTCTTAAGTTCATAACTATCTTTGCAGGCTAAAATAGCTAAAGAAGCTTCTTTATCAAAAACAAAACCCTTAGGAATAACGGGCAAGTCTTCATCATCACTTTCATCAATATTATCAGATTCAATATTTTCATTCTCTCTAACCCTAGGAAGTTGTTCATCAAGAAATTCACCAAGTGGCACAGTAGTATCAAGCATAGAAGTAGTTTCATCATAAGTATCATGCATAGTAGAAGTGGCATCATCAATAACATGTGCCATATCAGAACGAATAACAGAAGCAGGTTTAGGTGTCGCAAGCTTACTCAAAACAGAAGGTGAATCAAGTGCGGAGCTAGATGGAAGTTCCTTACCTCCCCTCGTAGTTGAGGGATAAATCTTGGTTTTTGGATCTCTCAAGTTCTTCATAATGATAAGAATATATAAATCCCAAGTGACTCAAAGAATAGAGCTATGCTGCCCGGCAATGGCGCCAGAAAATAGTCTTGATAACCCACAAGTATAGGGGATCGCAACGGTTTTCGAGGGTAGAGTATTCAACCCAAATTTATTGATTCGACACAAGGGAAGCCAAAGAATATTCTCAAGTATTAGCAGCTGAGTTGTCAATTCAACCACACCTGGAAACTTAATATCTGCAGCAAAGTATTTAGTAGCAAAGTAGTATGATAGTAGTGGTAACTGTCGTGGAATTGTAATGGCAGATGTCCTAGTGTGAGGACTTAGTCGTGAGGCCAACGCATCTAGGCGGTATCTTGAAGGGGTTGGTCGAAATCGAGGGACGCGAGGCGGATCAACACACAAGACAAGGATTTAGACAGCTTCGGGCCCTGGGAAACATCATCCGGTAATAACCCTACGTGCTGTTTGTGGCTAGGTCTCATTATGCTTATGAGGGAGTCGCCGTAAACCGGCTCTCCTCTAGTTGTGTCTAGCCTTAGCTATTCTTTTCTTGCCTCCCCTCTTTGGGGAGCCCTGCCCCTCCTTATATAAGTTAGAGAGGCGGGTTACATGTGGAGTCCTATTAGGATTAGGACTAGTCTACCCTCTAATAAAAACCGGATACAAGTCCGGGTCTTAACTCCTTGTAAGGTAAATGTTCCTCACGCCTTTCCTCTTAAACCGGCCCACCATTAACATAAACCGGCCTTCTAGGCCTTGAGCCTTGTCATCCATCTGAAACACGCGCCGGGTCACCAATGAGTCCTCAGGCTCGTGAATCATCATACTAGTGAACCGCCAGACACGTCAGTCGCCAATCCTCTGGTGGGTTACCAATGAAACGCCAAGTCCGGCCGGTTTACGCCGCGGGGTATATCCCCGACATTAGCCCCCAAGTTTAGCTTGGATTTATCCATGGTAAACTTATGCTGCAAAATAAATACAAGAACAAATTTGACAGGTTGCGCTCCGGGTTAAGAATTCTTGTAAATCGGCACCTGATCATCCTTAAGTCCTCGTCATTTCCTCCTTCTAGAAAATCTGGGTCAATAGACCAGCTGTAAGGGCATATTTATCCCTAAGATGTTTTGGTGATTGATGACAATGCGTTTGCGGACTAATCGTGTGCCTTGAGTTTCCCAGACGTTTCATCGCTAGGCACTAGACGGTTTGGTGCCCCTCGAAGACTGTTGAAGACGGCGTCTTTTCTACGTTTCCTTTTGGTGGATTTGAGTCGTAGGAAAGCCGTACTATTAAGAGGGGGTCCGCGTTGGAAAGGTTTGGGTGGAACCATCACGTACACGTCTCTTTCTAGTCCCCTCCTTTCCCTTGGAGCATCCTCCACTTTCTCGCCTCCTTGTTTCTGGCTGCTGTGTTGGCTCGCGGTAGTACTGCTCCCAGGTGAGCGGTAGTACCGTGCTGCGGCACGGTAGTACCGCAGGTGCCCATGGTAGTACCGCTCCCCTGGAGCTGCACTACCGTTGCCCACCAAGCTAGTACCGCTCCCTCGCGGTAGTAGGGGCGGATGTAATTTTTTACATCCGCGACTACCACGGTAGTACCGCATTCCTTCCGCGGTAGTACCGTGCTATGTTGTCAGGCAGTAGTACCGCCCCTCTGCAGTAGTACTGTGTCGGGTTTTTGCTTCTTCCGTTTCTTTGCGGAAGTAGGCATGGATGTTTCCTTCCCCCCTGGCTAGGGGATTCCTGCCTTGCGGTAGTACCGCAAGGTAGAGCGGTAGTGTCGCGCTCGCGGAAGTACCGCCCTCAGCACTTGTGCTACATGTCTGACCTTGCTGTTGTTGGTGTTGCGGTAGTACCGCGGGCCTGTACGGTTGTACCGCATGACCGTGCGGTAGTACCGCTTGGCAGCAAGCGTAGTACCGCGCGGCCCTGCGGTAGTACCGCTGGCCGCGGGCTGGTAGGTGGGTAACGGTTGGATCTTTGTCCCCCACTATAAAAGGGGTCCCCTTCTTCCCCGTTGACTTACCTCTTCCAACCCTAAGCTCCATTGTTGCTCTAAGCTCCATTTTCACCCGATCTCACTCCCTAGCCAATCAAACTTGTTGAATGGCTAGAGAGTGGTTGAGAAGGCCTCGATCCACACTTCCACCAAGAGAAATTTGATTCCCCCCACTAATCCCTTGCGGATCTTGTTACTCTTGGGTGTTTGAGCATCCTAGACGGTTGAGGTTACCGCGGAGCCATAGTCCATTGTGGTGAAGCTTCGTGGTGTCGTTGGGAGCCTCCAATTGAGTTGTGGAGATTGCCCCAACCTTGTTTGTAAAGGTTTGGTCGCTGCCTCCAAGGGCACCAATAGTGGAATCAGGGCATCTCGCATTGTGTGAGGGCATGAGGAGAATACGGTGGCCCTAGTGGCTTCTTGGGGAGCATTGTGCCTCCACACCGCTCCAACGGAGACGTACTTCCCCTCAAAGGGAAGGAACTTCGGTAACACATCCTTGTCTCCACCGTCTCCACTCTGTTATCTCGTGCCTTTACTTGTGCAAGCTTATTTGTGTCATATCTCTTGCTTGCTTGTGTTCCTATCCTTGTTGCATCATATAGGTTGCTCACCTAGTTGCATATCTAGACAACCTACTTTGATGCAAAGTTTAAATTGTTAAAGAAAAGCTAAAAATTGTTAGTTGCCTATTCACCCCCCTCTAGTCAACCATATCGATCCTTTTAATTGGTATCAGAGCCTCGTCTCTTTATTAAGGACTTTACCGTCCAAAGAGTATGGTTGATACCGCAGACGGTGTGGAGGAACACTTCGGTGTGAATCCGATCTCGTCTACGGGCGATGGGGAAACCTCGGTCTCTCGTGAGGAGTTCAATGTGGCCTTGGAGACATTGAAAACCTCCATGACGACCGAGGTTGAAAGCATGTTTACTAAATTCCTTGAAGGGCTTAAACTATCCACCGCACCATTGAAAGTGGGTATTCCCACCGACAAAGGTGACGGATGCTACCTCCGATAAGGGGGAAGCTAGTAGTGAAAAGGCTCCTTCTTCTAGTGGTAAGATTGGCACCGGTATCTTTGCTCATGTGGAACCACCACTTGTTTATGGTGGACCGGTTCCTTCCACTCATTCGAATCATGCCGGTCCTCCCCCTAAGATTGTGAAAAATGAGGACTTTGATTCTTGGGTTTACTGCTTTAAACGTCATTTAAATCATGTGAACACTAATCTTTGGAGAATCATTGAAGAAGGTTTCTATCCACATGATCCAAGCAACTTCACTCCTCGAGAAGCCGTGGATAATCAATTCAATGAGAATGCTCTCTTCATCATTCAAGATGCAATCCCACCCGAAGACCTACCTCATCTTCGGCCCTTCGCCTTGGCCAAAGACGCATGGCTTTGTGTTGTCTCTCTCTACCGGGGAAGCGCAAGCATTCAATGCTCCAACTATGAAGTGGTGCAAGATGAGGCCGATGAGTTTGCAATGAAAGAAGATGAAGAACCCTGTGAGCTTTATCGGAGAGTAACCAAACTCGTGGTCTCACTCCAAGATCACGGGAGCAAGGACACGGATGACAATTGGATCAAGCACAAATTCCTCAAGGCAATTATGCCCTACCACAAGGCAATGTCCTCCGTCATTCGTCAAAGACCGGACTTCCACACTTTGACCTCAAGCGAAGTGTTGGATGAGTTTGTGGCCATGAACATTTTGGACAAGACCGCCGACAATGTGGTGCTTCGTTCTCAAAGGGCAAAGAAGCCCAACCTTGCATTGAAGGCCAAGCTCTCCGTTGAAGAAGAAGAAGAGGAAGAAGAGGAGAGCAACCCCGAAGATACAAAGTATGCATATCATGAACACATGGCACTCGCTTCAAGGCAATTTTGGAGCAAGAAAAACTCGAGGCCAAACTTTAACAAAAACAACTCAAGTGGCACGAAGAGCAAGCAACGTGTAAGGACTTGCTACAATTGTGGCAATGTGAGTCATTTTGTTGCGGAGTGCCCATATGAGAAGAGGGAAGACAATGGTGGCAAGCTCATCCGAAAGGACAAGGCCAAGTCGTTCCCCAACAAGAGCAACTTCACCAAGAAGACTCCTCCCAAGGCATTGGTGGTACAAGAAGAGTACAATGAGGATGATGACGATGATGAAGATGGTGAGTTGGCTGCCATGGCCTCAGTTGCCATTGCGACGACTCCACGGGTGTCTCTCTTCGACTCACCCAATGAGAGCATCACCGCCAAGTGCCTCATGGCTAAGGCCACCAACAAGGTAACCCCCAACATCAAAACTACCATCATTAATCATCCTTCTTCGACGGATAACATTGATGAACATGAGGGAGCTAATGTGAAGGCAAATGAGTTTGAGGCCTTTATGGGCAAACTTAAGGGAAAATCCAAGAAGCACTTTGTTGCTCTCTTGGAACAACTTGGTGAAGCCAATGACATGATCGAGGCTCACGAAGATACCATCACTAAGATGGAAGGGCATAGTCGTGACTATGCCGATGAGATTTCAGATCTTTCCAATGCTCTTGAGGAAGAGCGTGGTATTTGTTTGGCTCTTTAGGAGTCACACAATGTTGATCATGCTAAGTTAAAGAAAGATTATGATCATGTTCTCATTGTTTCTCATGTGCTAAACTCCGAGAAGGACGAACTTGAGGTTGATCTTGCTAGACTCAAAGAGGAGTTTGATCTACTTGACAAGGCTCACAAGGTCTTGAAGGGTGCTCATGCTAGCCTCAAAGAGTCTCATGATCAACTTCAAGTAAAGCTAACCAAGGAAAAAGCCACTTTTCCTCATATGATGTTAATTGATAATGCAAATGCTACTAACCCATGTTGTGAGCATGTGCATCTTGTTGAGGAGAATGCTAAGCTAAAGGGGAAACTTGAGAGAGGTCTTGCGACTTGCATACAAGGCAAGAAGAACCTCAACGACCTCTTGATCAACCAAAAGGGAGTTGTGGCCAAGGAAGGGGTGGGGTACGTGCCCGAGTCCAAGAACAAGAAGAAGAATGACAAGACCAAACGACCTCCTCCTCTCATGCAAACCTTTGTGAAGGAGGGAGAGAGTGCTTCCAAGGAGAAGAAGAACAATGCGAAGGATGGCGCTATCAAAAAGGGCAATGCCACTCCTCTCATCAAAGCCGGTGACTTTAATCCTTCTTATATGTTATGTCGTGCTAGTGATGGGCATGTCTATGCCAAATTCATTGGTTCTCCTCATGAATACATTGAATGGTCTATTTGGGTTCCAAAGACACTTGTTACTAACATCAAAGGACCCATTACAAAATGGGTACCTAAAACCAAGCATTGATCTCTTGTAGGTGTTTGCTTCCGGTGGGGGATCATGGTTGCTCGATAGCGGAGCTACAAATCATATGACCGGAAGCAAGGACTTGGTGATGGACGTGCAAAAGATTCCATCTATGCCCACCAATGTCGAGTGGGGTGACACCTCATCTTCTAAGGTATTGGGACTTGGCAAGGTGGTCATCTCTCATGATCTCACGATCGAGAAGGTCATGCTTGTTGAGTCCCTTGCATACAATTTACTTCCCGTTCGTCAACTTGCAATCATGGGCTTTGCCACTTTCTTTGATATTGATACCGTGGCCCTCTTGTGGAGCAAGACTCTTAAAGTAGCCTTTGTTGGGCATGTCGAGAACGGTCTATATGTGATTAACTTTTCGGAGCGACCCACTAAGACCGCGACATGCCTAATGGCTAAAGTTGATGTGGGATGGCTTTGGCATCGCCGTCTAACCCATGTCAATATGAGATCTTTGTAAAGTCTTCTCAAGGGGGACCATGTCCGTGGACTAACGAATGTTAGTTTTGCTAAAGATCGTGCTTGCAGTGCTTGTATCGAAGGAAAGATACATGAGAAGGCTCACCCTCCCACGACTATCATTTACTCAAAGAGGCCTTTGGAGCTCCTTCACTTGGATCTCTTTGGGCCTCCATCCTTCGATAGTCTTGGGGGTAGGAAGTATTGCTTGGTGATTGTGGATGACTACTCAAGATACACTTGGGTGTATTTCTTCAAGAGGAAGAGTGAGACCCAACAAACCGTCATTGACTTTGCAAATGAAGTAGAACGTCAACACAATGCAAAGATCTTGACAATAAGAAGTGACAACAGCACCGAGTTCAAGAACTACACCTTGGATGAGTTTCTTAGTGATGAGGGGATCAAGCATCAATATTCCGCACCTTACACCCCTCAACAAAACAGTGTTGTAGAGAGGAAGAACCGGACGTTGATGGATGCGGCAAGGACCATGATGGCGGAGTTCATGTCTCCGTACAACTTTTGGGCCGAAGCCATCAACACCGCGTGTCATGCATCCAATCGGCTCTACCTCCACAAGGGCTTGAACAAGACTCCATATGAGATACTCACCCGTAACAAGCCCAACCTCAAGTACTTTCGGGTGTTCGGGTGTAAGTGTTTCATTCTCAAGAAAGGTGTTCCGTTGTCTAAATTTGAGGCTAGAGCTTATGAGGGCATATTTGTTGGTTATGCTACAAACTCTCATGCTTACCGTGTCCTTAATAAATCCACGGGACTTATTGAGGAGACGTGTAACGTGGAGTTTGATGAGAATAACGGCTCCCAAGTGGAGCAAAGTGGCACTTGTGATGTAGGTGATGAAATTCCTCCTCAAGCCATAAGAAGAATGGGTGTTGGCTTTATCCTACCCATTGAGGAACCCCTTGTGGCCGAAGGAGAAGGACAATGCTCCACTCAAGTGGAGCTATCACCAACCCAAGGCCCACACGCTTCCGAAGAACAACATGAAGGCCCTCATCCTCAAGAACATGACCAAGGGCAAGATCATGCTCAAGACGGTGTTGACACATCAAGTGATGCCCAAGGTCAAGTTCTCTCCTCCGAGCAAGTTCAAGAACAAGAACAAGCTCAAGACGACGCTCAAGATGATCAAGTGACCAATCCTCGTCTCACCCCCGAGGAGGAATTGGAGCGTCGTGCCGCCAAGGTTGCTTCCAAGCTCTCCACCAAGGATCATCTCATGACGAATGTGCTTGGAAGCTTAAGAAAGGGGGTAATCACTCGTAGACAATTAGCAAACTATTGTGAGCATCACGCGTTTGTCTCTTGTGTCGAACCCCACAAGGTCTATGTGGCGCTCGAAGATCCGGATTGGCTCAATGCCATGCATGAAGAACTCAACAACTTCGAGCGCAACAAAGTGTGGAGATTGGTGCCAAGACCGATGGGGAACCACAATGTCATTGGAACCAAGTGGATATTTAAGAACAAGCAAGATGCCCATGGGATTATCCTTCGCAACAAGGCTCGTTTGGTAGCACAAGGCTACTCCCAAGTCGAGGGTATCGACTACAGTGAAACCTTTGCTCCCGTTGCTCGTCTTGAATCCATTCGCATGTTGATTGCATATGCTTCTCATCATAACTTTAAGTTGCAACAAATGGATGTGAAGAGTGCTTTTCTTAATGGTCCCATTAATGAATTGGTTTATGTCAAGCAACCCCCCGGGTTCGAGGGTCCCTACTTTCCTGATCATGTGTATCAACTCAATAAGGCACTCTATGGCCTTAAACAAGCCCCACGTGCGTGGTATGACCACCTTACCGAGTTGTTACAAGACCGTGGTTTTGAAGTTGGGCTAATCGACCCCACTCTTTTTACTAAGAAGGTCAAAGGGCAGTTGTTTGTGTGCCAATTATATGTTGATGATATTATCTTTGGTTCCCCTAACAAAGCTTTCAATGAGGAATTTGCCGCTCTCATGACCTCAAAGTTCGAGATGTCTTCCATGGGAGAGTTGAAGTTCTTTCTAGGGTTCGAAGTGAAGCAAAGAAGAGAAGTGAGGGAGTCCTGGATTAGGGGGTGTTCGGGTAGCCAGACTATACCTTCAGCCGGACTCCTGGATTATGAAGATACAAGATTGAAGACTTCGTCCCGTGTCCGGATGGGACTTTCCTTGGTGTGGAAGGCAAGCTTGGCGATGCGGATATTCAAGATCTCCTACCATTGTAACCGACTCTATGTAACCCTAACCCTATCCGGTGTCTATATAAACCGGAGGGTTGTAGTCCATAGGCAATCAACTCCATATGCAATAATCGTACCATAGGGTAGCTTCTAGGGTTTAGCCTCCTTGATCTCGTGGTAGATCTACTCTTGTACTACCCATATCATCAATATTAATCAAGCAGGACGTAGGGTTTTACCTCCATCAAGAGGGCCCGAACCTGGGTAAAACATCGTGTTCCCTGCCTCCTGTTACCATCCGGCCTAGACGCACAGTTCGGGACCCCCTACCCGAGATCCGCCGGTTTTGACACCGACATTGGTGCTTTCATTGAGAGTTCCTCTGTGTCGTCGCCTTTAGGCCCGATGGCTCCTTTGATCATCAACAACGATACGGTCCAGGGTGAGACTTTTCTCCCCGGATAGATCTTCGTCTTCGGCGGCTTCGCTCTGCGGGCCAATTCACTCGGCCACCTGGAGCAGATTGAAAGCTACGCCCCTGGCCATCAAGTCAGGTTTGGAAGCTTAAACTACACGGCTGACACCCGTGGAGACTGGATCTTCAACGGGTTCGAGCCACGGCCAAGCGCGCCGCACTATCTTGAGGGGCATGATCTAGCTCTGCCTCCGGACAGTGTCCTGGAGGCCGCACACACATCGGTTCCGACCCCTAACCCGGAGCCTATTGCGCCAATCAAGGATGAGCGGTTGGACGTCACCTCAGGGGCTTCGATCCAAAGGCGATCGAGCCGAACGCTAGCCCCGCACTCTGCATGATCCGTGACTCCGAGGATCCGGACTCCTCCCCGGACTCCGAACCCCCCGCGCCCCTGCCGATCGAATCCGATTGGGCGCCGATAATGGAGTTCACCGCCGCAGACATCTTTCAGCACTCGCCTTTTGGCGATATCCTGAACTCTCTTAAGTCTCTCTCTTTATCAGGAGAGCCCTGGCCGAACTACGGTCAGCGAGGATGGGATACAGACAATGAAGAAATTCAAAGCCCACCCACCACCCACTTGGTAGCCACTGTCGACAATTTAAACGACGTGCTCAACTTCGACTCCGGAGACATTGACAGCATGGATGACGATGCAGGAGATACCGACGAACCAACGCCCATAGGGCATTGGACAGCCACCTCATCTCATGATGTGTACATGGTGGATACCCCTAAAGGAAGCGACAACGAGGAAAAAGGGGATGGGACGGGAGATCGACCCCCCGAAAAGCAATCAAAGCGTCGGCGTAAACGCCGACCCAAGCCCCGCCTCGACAAAAACCCAGCCATAGAGCAGGACGAGCCGGTAGACGATGAGCAGGCCTTAGAGCAACCGTCCAAACAGGGCAACACGGATAGAGAAACCGAACATCCCTCCTCCGGCTAAAATGGAATTCCGGACGACCTCACGCCGGATAAACCTATGGAGCAGAAGAATCTCCATGAGAGGCTCGTTGCAACTGCACGCAGCCTAAAAAAGCAGAAGCGGAAGCTAAAAACAGCGGAAGATGC
This sequence comes from Triticum dicoccoides, assembly GCF_002162155.2. Lineage (NCBI taxonomy): Eukaryota > Viridiplantae > Streptophyta > Magnoliopsida > Poales > Poaceae > Triticum > Triticum dicoccoides. The sequence goes on from NC_041388.1 coordinate 263,277,119, forward strand.
ACTCCGGATTAGATGGAGCAAAGTAATCAATACCGCAGATAAATACGGCGATAGTCGCCGCACTAAAAGCTATCCGAAAAGAAAGCTACTGCCTGAATTTGACGAAGAGGCCCTAGAGCCCTCGCATCAAGGTTGTTAGAATCGCGATTCTGTCATACGATTCTACGACTTTACGATCCAAACTAACCCCTATGATTCTACGATTTTAGTTCTTAGAATCTACGTTTTTACGATTCTGATAGTGAAGATTCTATGATTTGCGATCCTACCATCGAAGCTCCGATCCGATTCAAGATCACGATTCTGACAACCTTGCCTCGCATTCAAAATATGAGAAAGCCACACGGTCGGATAGACGACCCCATAAAGCGGCAAGCGGCGCCGCACCTAAATCGGCATGCGACCCACTTAAGGATTCGCATCACGGCCCAGTCAGGTCCATTTATGGGCCAAGAAAGCAAGCCCTCGTAGGCAACGCTACGAAGCCATCATCAGAATCCGGCACACCCAAATACAGGGGCGCCGCACACCCCCTATGTTTACTGATGAGGTCCTGGACTATGAATTCCCAGAGGGATTCAAACCCGTAAACATAGAGGCATATGATGGAACAACAGACCCTGGAGTTTGGATCGAGGATTATATCCTCCACATACACATGGCTAGAGGAGATGATCTCCACGCCATAAAATATTTACCCCTTAAGCTTAAAGGGCCAGCGCGGCATTGGCTTAAAAGCCTTCCCGAAAACACAATTGGAAGCTGGGAAGAGCTCGAGGATGCTTTCCGAGCAAACTTTCAAGGGACCTATGTCCACCCTCCGGATGCAGACGATCTTAGTCACATAACTCAACAACCCGGAGAATCAGCTCGGCAGTTCTGGAATAGATTCCTCACTAAAAAGAATCAGATAGTCGACTGTCCGGATGCCGAAGCCTTAGCAGCTTTCAGGCATAACGTCCGAGACGAATGGCTCGCCAGACACCTCGGCCAAGAAAAGCCAAGAACAATGGCCGCACTAACAAGCCTCATGACCCGCTTTTGTGCAGGGGAGGACAGCTGGTTGGCAAGGTGCAGCCCCAGCGACCCAAGTACATCCGAAACTAGGGATGGAAACGGAAAACTGCGATGCAACAAGGACCGTCGCTGGACTAAGGACAAAAGTCCGAAGAGCACGACAGTCAATGCCGGATTCAAAGGCTCACGACAAAATCAGGAAAAATCGCCCCCCCAGGATAACAGGGATGATCCATCCAACTTAAATAAAATCCTGGACAGGATATGTCAGATACACAGTACTCCCGGGAAGCCTGCTAACCATACCCACAGAGATTGTTGGGTTTTCAAACAATCCGGCAGACTCAATGCCGAACACAAGGGGCTCGACACACCAAGCGAAGACGAGGACGAACCCCAAAAGCAGAGCACCAGGAAACAAAAGAACTTCCCATAAGAAGTAAAAACAGTGAACTCACTTCACATAACAAAACGTGCGGCGCCCGTAAAGGTACGCACCACACGGCCCATCCCCAAAGGGTCCTGCCACTGGTTGTCAAAACCGATTATCTTCGATCAGCTAGATTATTCTAGAAATATCAAGAATGCAGGCTGGACTGCCTTAATACTCGATCCAATAATTGGCGGACTCCAGTTTTCAAATGTCCTTATGGACGGCGGCAGTGGACTAAACCTGATATATCAGGATACAATCCATCACATGGGGATAAACCCAGCAAGAATCCGCCGCAGCAAAACCTCCTTTCAAAGGGTAATACCTGGTCCGGACACCCATTGTATGGGTTTCCTCCGACTCGAAGTCATATTCGGCTCTGCCGATAACTTCCGCCGCAAAAAGCTGACCTTCCATATCGTCCCGTTCTCAAGTCGCTATCAAGCACTACTGGGACGCGAAGCTTTCGCTCGCTTTAACGCAATACCGCCTTATGCATCTCTTACGCTTAAGATGCCCGGTCCACGAGGCATCATCTCTTTGAAGGGGAAGCACTAAAGTGCGCCTCCCCAAGCGGAGGACTGTGCGGCCGCTTTGACAGCCCCACAGCAAAATGGCCTCACTGGCCAGAAAACTTCGAAATAGGTCATTCAAGACGACGAACGCGGATAGACAAGTTTGGTGAAAAATCATCATTGATGCAGGCCTAGTGGCCATATACCCCCGCACTAGGGGCTCCACGCATATACAATAAGAGACAATAAAGCTCAATCTTATATATTTTACTTATTTTAAACTTTTTCGGCACGACCCGTTTTCAACTCAGTTCCTCTCTTTTACAGATGAACATCGTGCGGCGCCCGTCCAGGATACGGCACAACGGAGACACAGGCGCAGACGTGCAGTAGGGACCCGTCCTAAAGGATTCTTTTCAGATTAAGACCCTGCGTAAACCTTTTTTACTGTCTCTTGTTGCTATACATCCCCTGGTTTTTTTGATATAACCAAGGAGGAGGTTGGCGTCTTGGCATGTGGCCACGTCAGAATTTTTGCACGTACCTGGACACTAGGGGCTTTTTTAATAAAGAGTGTTGTTTCGCCCGCACTCATAAAGACCGAACACCTTAGGGAGTGTTCGGCGTCGCGAGTTTTGGCATTATATGCATCGGCTCCGAATCATGTCTTTGGTCAAACTTTGGGTTGCCCGGCTCCTGATTTCGGCTACCTTACGTTCCGCTCTATCAGCTAAGGTAGCACCAGGAGAACTACTGCGATTGTGCCCCGGTTCGGCCGGGCGAGCACCTCAGTAGAGAAAGCCGAAAACTGACTGTCATGATGTAGCGTGAGACTGGTCAGCCACTCAATGACCTATCGGAATCTATCGGATTCCTCCGCTTTAACGAAGGGCCGCTTCCCGGTCAGGCACATACGCGCCCCGAACTCGGGCGAGCGCAGTCGCCACCAAGGGGCTACCTAAATAGTCTCACTGTCAAGCTCCTATGGCTAAGTGAAAGTGTTAAAGCATTATAGTCCGGTTGCCTGGCCCGCTGTGCTATCACCTCCTTTGTAGGACCAAGACATTGGGTTAAGTGTGAAAATGTGTCTTCTGCGAGCACCCCTGCACTATGTGCGTGGGGGCTGAAGCCAACGACTGCCATCTTTTAGATTTTGTATATATATATCTTAAAACGGCCGCACAGGAGGTGTTCCCAATACTTGAAGGCACAAGTATAAAAAGGCCACTACAGTTTATCAAAATATTACTTTATAATTACATATGATATCATAACATAGCATCTTTCGAGCACTACGTCTCTATTACATGAGTGCCTTCAAGGACTTCCTGAAAATAGTGCTCGGAGGGTACTTGGCTTTTGTCGGAATCTCGGGACGCAACAATGGTGGTCTCCATCTCTGCCCAGTATGTCTTGACACGGGCAAGAGCCATCCTTGCGCCCTCTATGCACGCTGACCTCTTCATTGCATTAATACGCGGCACCGCGTCAAGGAATTGCTGCACCAAGCTGAAATAACTCTTCGGCTCCGATCTCCCCGGCCACAGATGACCCATGACGTACTTCATGGCGAGTCCGGACAACCTATTCAGTTCGGCCCATTGAGCCAAACGATCGTCCACTGCCAGTGGACACTCTGGATTGTGAAACTGTGACCAGAAAAGCTTTTCCACTTCGTGATCTTTCTGATCTCGAAAGTGTTCGGTCGCATCAGCAACACTCGCTGCCAAATCCAGATAGGTATCCTCCACACTCCACATCCGGTCCAACGGAGAAAACTTCGGATCGCAAAATTTCCTTCGCAGCATAAAGGGCTTTCCAGCCGCAATCTGTTCGGCCTGACACAGCTCCTCCTTCGCAGCTCTCATCGCAGAGCGCGCGTCCTTGGCATTGGCAACGGCCTTCTCTAAGTCCATCTGTTTCGCCTGGTCTTCTTTTTCAAGAAGTCTGCAACGGTCTGTAGCGCTTTTTAACTTTTCAGCCATCTCGGCCATCTCTTCCTTGCTTTGGCAATGAGCAGCCTGTTCGGCTCTCAGCTCTTCAAGGGCTTTCCTGGTGGCCGCATCACTTTCGCTGGCTTGTTCTTTAGCTCGGGCAAGTTCTGCCCTAAGACTCTCCACGGCGGCCGCACCATTTGCGTCAAAGCGCATACATCATAAGACACAGGCATAAAATTGTTCTTACCTGATGCCGCCCGAGGAATTACATACCTTGAGCCTCATCAAGCCGCTTATTAACAAGCGTGATGTCAGCATCTGCCACGTCCAGTTGCCGCTTTAGTTTGGCAAAATCTTCAGTTCGGCTCGATTCCGGACACCCTGCCGCCTACATTCAAAGGCGACATCTTAGACCTGGGATTATGATCCTCCCCGTGCCGTCATTTCTTGACGACGCGCAGAGTCTCAGGGGCTACTATCTACACAGGGTGCATCTTATTCATGCGCAACTGACAAAAGTGTACATTATCTAATGTACCTCAAAACCCGTCAGTAAACTTTTGAAGGCCTCATGCAATCCGCTCTCTGCGGATGAGATCCTTTCAATCACCGTGCCCATCAATGCACGGTGCTCCTCCGAGATAGAAGCTCTCCCCAGCAGAATCTTTAGCTCCTTCGGCCGAGCACCAGACGGTGCCGGACTTGTCCCACGACCTCTTTCGAAGGCCGGACGCGGAGAACCTCGGGGGGCCACATAGCTATCTTCCGCCCATGCCGGATTCAGAGAAACCCTCCGCGACGACACCTCAGGGTCGCCCGCCTCGTTAGGAGGCATGGCAGGGGGAGGCGTCCCGCTCTCCATCATCTCCAGAAGGAGATCCCCCGAAGACGACTCTGCTGAGAAGGGCTGAGGTCTGAGCTACAAGGTAAAAATTCGGTTAATCTTCTCAGATCTAAATCAAGGATTTCCCTCATCCCTCAAAAGGAAAATCTTTCTCTACTTACGTGTCACATCCCTAGCTTCTGGCATTGCTCTAGGCTAGCTTCATGTGTGCATCATGTCTATATTTTTGAAACTTGAATTGAGGAATTTTCAAAGCCTCAGAATCCTTTAAAAAAAATGATCAAGATAAAAATTGCTTCAAATAAGTCCAAGAAAATGTTCTTGTTATCCTCTGGAAATATTGGCAAGAGGTAAAATCCAAACCAATATTTTCGGTATCTCAGAAACATTTATTTTGGGTATTTGAATTAAATCAATAGCTATTTGAATTGGACTTATATCTACTGTTAAATAAATATAGGTCCAATAATTCTGAAATATTTTTGTGGAGCATTGTTTTAATTCTTTTTAGCTCCTAAAAATATTGTCAGAAGCAAAATAAATTGAATTGGTTTCAAAACCAAATTCAAAACAAACCTGCAAAATAGAAAACAGAATTAAAACAAAACAGAGAGAAAAAAATAAAAAGAACAGAAGCCTACCTGGGCCACTTACCTGTAGCCGGCCCAGCTGGCCAGCTCCTCCCGCTGGCCCAGCCCACCGCCGCCTCCCTTCCCTGTCGCCTTCCTCCTCGCGCCAGTAGGCAGAGGAGGGACACGGCGCGCGCGCCCGAGCTCGCCACGCCACCACCCTGCTCGTCTGCATCGCCTGGCCACCGCGACGCCGCGCGTCATCTCCTCGGCGCCGCCTCGACCCCCCTGGACCCCCTCGCTCTCTCCCTCTCCCTTGTATCTCTCCTCTGCTTCCTCTCTCTCTCACTCGCCGAGCACAGCCGCAGCCGCGCCACCGTAACGCCGCGGCCACCGTCTCCCCCTCGACCCCTCGCTGTGCTTGCGAGCTCCGCCTCGACCCTCTCTTCCTCCCCACCGATCCACGGCCCTCCGGAAACCCTGCATCGCCGCCCACGTCGCCGTTCCCCTCCTCGGCCACCGGAGATCGTCGCCGTCGATTCACTGCACTCCGGCGCGCCCCCGAGCCCACTAACCCTCCCTGCAGCTCCGCGGTGAGCCCTTGACCCGATTCCCCCTACCCCCGTTCTCTTTTGCTCGCTCTGGCCGCTGATTCCATCAAGGCCGAAACCCACCGCCGCACGAGCTCGACGCCGGCGTCACTCCGGTGACCATCTGGTCGCGCACCAGCGTCCAACGAACTCGAGGCTGCACACAGAGCATGGCTAGCGCGTTAGTTGGTTCGTTTGCGCGCTGCAACCCCAAACCCGCAACTCATCCAAACGCCGGCCGCCGCCCAAACGCTCGCCGGCGTCGTTCCCGGCCACCGCACGCTCAACCACCCGCACCGCTGGACGCGGAGCACTCCAAGCTCTCCGTAGAGCCTAGTCGCGCACCAAATCGTCGCCGAACGGCGATCTCCGAAGCTCGCCGCCGTGTACTGTGGTCACCGGCGACTCATCGCCGGCGTATCTGACGTGGCGTTGCCATTAGCAGCTAATCCCCCCCTAACTAGCACCCTAACAGACACTGACAGCGGGCCCCGTAGCGGGTCAAAGCCGAGTCAACGCGGGATTAGCCCCTGTGTCGCTGAGGTGTGGACCCCGCATTGTCAGATTTGACCTGGACCGGTCGTTGACTCGCTGACGTCATGCTGGCGTCAGGCTGACGCAGTTAAATCATTTTCTGGATTTTTTTAATATTCAGAAAATTCCAGAAAATTGTATAAACTTCTAAAAATCATAGAAATTCAACCGTAACTCCAAATTAAATAAATTATATATGAAAAATTATCAGAAAAATTCAAGGAATCCATCTGTACCATTTTCATGCATGTTAGAACAACTTATAGCTGCTGTTTAGCACAAATCAATTACATGGCATTTGAATAATCACATATGGAGTTTGAATTTGAATCTTGGATTCAAACCAACTTCATTTAATCTGGTTTTAGTTGCATTAGCCCAAAACACATTCATTTTGCCATGTCATGATCATGCATCATATTGTGCATTGCACTGATCGTGTTTTTCTGTATTTGCCGGTAATTGTCCCCTCTCGATAGACGTGTACCGATGATGTGATCGTTGACACTGATGAAGACTCAATGTTATCTTCAGAAGTGCCAGGCAAGCAAAACCCCCTTGTTCATTCCGATAAAATCCCACTCTCTCGCTCCTGCTCTCTTTTACTGCATTAGGACAACATCGATTCATCTGTTACTTGCTGCGGTAGCTGAACCCTTTTATCCTTTGCATGACCTGTCATTCCACAGTAAATAGATGAAACCCACTAGCATGAGTAGGAGTTGTTTGAGCCCTGTTGTGCCTACTCATTCATGTTTGTTGGTCATGCCTGCTACTGCTTAGAGTTGAGTCAGGTCTGATTCATCGGGGATGAATCAGAGGTGTGTGAACATGTCCTACTGTGTGTGAGCTAAGTGTGTGAACACGATTTGGTAAAGGTAGCGGTGAGAGGCCATGTAGGAGTACATGGTGGGTTGTCTCATTGCAGCCGTCCTCAGGAACTGAGTTCTGTGTTTGTGATCCATGATTCAGCTACTACCACGCATTGGGCCCGAAACCAATGGACCCTCTCGGCTTCTTGATCACCCTTGTCCTCTGTCCAGGAGTTGCAAGTAGTTTCTGGTGTTTGTAGTATGCTGGAGGCCGTGGGCTGCGCTGACCGTAGGGGTGGGCTGTGATGCGGTAGGCACGTGGCACGGTGTACCGGGCGCCCGTTTGGTGTCTCGGGAACCCTGTTCACATCGTTTGGGGCTGTGAGCGAAACTCCGGCCGGATCTCCTCATGGATGGAACCCGAATAGGCGATAAACCTGGACTAGAGACTTAGGTGATTAGGTAGGTCGTGGCCGACACCCACATTGGGCTTCCGCTTGAAGGTTGCCGAGTACATGTCGTGTAAACGGCGGTAAGTGGTGAGAGCGTGTGTGAAGAAGTACACCCCTGCAGGGTTAACATCATCTATTCGAATAGCCGTGTCCACGGAAAAGGACTTCTGGGTTGCTTATATCAGTTCATAGACAAGTGAAAGTGGATACTCTAAAATACGCAAGATAAGCGTGAGTGCTATGGATGGCGTTCTCGTAGGGAGACGGGAGCGGATCCATAGTGGTGTATTGATATGGTGAATATGTGGACTCGTGTGCGCCACCTCAAAAGAGTTACTTGTAGTCGTAGTTCAGGATAGCCACCGAGTCAAAGCTGGCTTGCTGCAGTCAAACTCCACCATCCCCTTTGTTGATAATGATGCATGTGTAGATAGATCTGATGTAAGTCTTGCTGGGTACATTTGTACTCACGTTTGCCTATTTTATGTTTTTGCAGAGAGACTTCAGTCTCACTAGTAGTTCCGCTTGGACTTCGACGTTTAGCTTGATACCTCAGCTACGATCTTGTGCCCTCGGCAGGATCTGATAGATAGTCAGGCTTCTCAGCCTTTTTCATTTATAGATGTCTGTACTCAGACCTGATAGCTTCCGCTTGTGCTTTGACTTGTATGCTCTGATTGTTGGGTCATGAGACCCATGTTTGTAATGTCTCGCTCCTCGGAGCCTATTGAATAAACTACTTGAGTCGTAGAGTCATGTTGTGATGCCATGTTGTATTTGCACATATCGAGCATATTGTGTGTATGTTATTGAAATGCTTGGTATGTGTGGGATCTGACCATCTAGTTGTTTATCTTTAGTAGCCTCTCTTACCGGGAAATGTCTCCTAGTGTTTCCACCGAGCCATGGTAGCTTGCTACTGCTCCGGAACACTTAGGCTGGCCGGCATGTGTCCTTCTTCGTTCCTGTGTCTGTCCCTTCGGGGAAATGTCACGCGATGAATACCGGAGTCCTGTTAGCCTGCTACAGCCCGGTTCACCGGAGTCCTGCTAGCCCAGTGCTACAGCCTGGATTCACTCGCTGATGACCGACACGTTCGATGCTGGGTCATGGATGCCCGTCCCTGTAAGTCTGTGCCACTTTGGATTTACGACTAGCCATGTCAGCCCGGGCTCCTTATCATATGGATGCTAGCGACACTGTCATATACGTGTGCCAAAAGGCGCAAACGGTTCCGGGCTAAGGTAAGGCGACACCCGTGGGAATACCGTGCGTGAGGCCGCAAAGTGATATGAGGTGTTACATGCTAGATCGATGTGGCATTGAGTCGGGGTCCTGACAGCGTTGGTATCAGAGCTTGACTGCCTGTAGGATTACCAAGCCAAACTGGTCGAAGTTGAGTCTAGAAATTCTTTAGTTATATAAGGGAATTGATTGTGGGATGGAACGTAAGGCTCTTTTTACTCCTTATACCTCATGCCCTTCTGATCTGAGTCATCTTATCTTTCCTGCGGGGATTAAGAACTAGGCTATCTCTTCTTTCTATTAGGATCACGTGTTACTAATCAGTAGACTTATAAGATTGTTGGATTTAAGTCTCAGTTCAGTTCCTACTACTTCCGTATGTTAATTGTTGATCTCGGAACCTTGATATTGTGCTTCTGAGTGGTTATGCCACCATTTTTGTGATTGTCTCAAATGTTTTTGAGCAATTATAGCCGTTATGCTGTCCGAGTCATCCCAGGTTTCTAAATAGTCCGATGCATTTGCAAATCCCTTCCTTCTGTTTCCGATGTTCCCATGGGCCAGATTAACCACACTAATCGGTGTGTTGAGGTAATTATTGCCTCGACATATATGTTGGAATTATTATTATGACCCTAAGTGCTTAGGGGATCATCTAGTGGTCTAGCCATGATTTGTGTCCTAGTGTGAAGATTCTGGCCTTTATTCTCGGAAGCATCCCGTGATGCTACTTAGTAGTAGGTATTCTACTCCTGGGTTCTGAACCCGAGATTCACTCCACCTACTTCGTGTTGATAGTAATTGTTAGTGCCTTCAGGATATTAGTAACCTTTGCGATAGTCCTTGAAGTCCGTGGTATCTTCTTCTTCCAAATACCATGAACTACTTATGGCAGAAGTTCCTCGTTGAACTGAAATATCACAACAGGATTATTCTTGAGGAGTTCTCCATTCATAAATCGTGACTCTGCCAGTTCTACCTTTGTGCATGGGTTATCCGGAAGAATTATGTTGAACTCGGTTCGACATACTAATTTATGCATCCACAACTCAGAAAGTTATATGTTCCTTTGAGTTGTCCCTCTTTAGTTGTCTACTGACCTTCGTCTATCAATTGATAGTCAAGAGTATGCGCGCGTTCGTTTGTCGATGCCTATTACTCTTGTGGCCCGTCAAGCCATTCCGTCCTGAATGACTAGGAGAAACAAACTCCAGTACCTCTTCCATATCTAGGATTGGGTCAAAGTAGTTGTATTCCGCAGATCAAATGCCAATCCAGCTTTTGGTTCTGCTCTACCTTGGAGTATTACATATTTTATATCGAGATTGTTATAGGAATTGCACACCATCCCATGAACTCTTGGTACAGTGACACTTCTTGCCATCACTGTTCATTCCTCGGCCCTCGTGTTGATGCAACCGGAATACCGACAAATGAATTGTGATGTGTGAAATCAATACTGCTAGCAACTCTGTTGCTTGGTAGTTAAAGGATAATAATTTCATTCTTAGTATGTTGGTTTTCGAATCATCCTTCTAAGACTGATCGTGCTACCTAGTCCTTATTTCGGTGCACCCTTCGATTGATGAGTTAGGATCTTGTCAAGTCCTCACTCATTTGATCATATCGTCTTGCCCTCAAAAGCAAGATTGTTCTCGAGCTTAGTAACATACCGGTGGTTCGTGACTTTCCAAATATCTTCTTGGAGGTGTTACCAGGTTGTCACCTGACCGCTATGTTGAGTTCGTGATCAAGTTGGTTTCTTGTGAACCACCTTCTCTCCAAGAATCGGTGTTAGATATCCCTGAGCTAGTTGGTTAAGCTAGACAACAACTTGGAGAGTTGGAAGATAAAAGCTTGTCTGACTTAGTTCGTTCCAAAGGGATATTCTTGTGTAGTGTGTGTTGAAGAAAGATGATATCTTCATCGATTGGTCCTTGTGATCAGTTGCTGGACCTATTGTCTTATCAATCCTTTGATTTGAGTGTGGGCTATCGTCAAATCAAATCAGTACCAACGATGCTCGTAATGTTGTCCTATTCGTGGTTGATCCCTCGAGCATACACCATTACATCTTTGGTCTGACCAATGCTATCACCGTGTTCACTTAACTATGGAATTCCTTTTAAAAGGAAACCCGGATGAATTGTTGTTGAGCCCATTGACAACATCCTTATCTCCTCCATGATTTTGTTGAGCATTAAGCTAGTGTTGGAAATTTTTGAAAGCATTTGTTCATGCTAGCTCATGAAGCATATGTTTGGATGAAGGTAGTGACTTCCTTTAATTCATGTGCATCTGATGCAAGTTGCCGCCGTGGATTCGAGAAAGTCAATGTTGCTTTCCTTGGAATCATTCCAAATCAGTCATGCACACGTGCGAAGAATGCTGTGGTTTGAAGACTTGCAACCTTCAATCTATATGTATCCCTAGCACACCAAGCCACTGATTGATTTGTTCAAGGAGAAGGAGTATCTTCATAAGAGCTAATCCGGACTTATGAAAGAACTTCGATATCCTCGTTGATGGTTCCCCCTCCTGAACTCGGTAGTGTTTTATTATAAGACTACTATGTGGTCATGCTTGTCTGGGACAACGTGTTCACATGTTAGTAGCAGAACCAGCTCATGTTTTGGAGCTTGCTATCGTAGTTCATCTCCCGAGAATCCCGCAACGTCATCTCGTCGATTTGTGTTGCAAACTTCCGTTTTTCTTCCTAGACTCGATGAGTCTGGAATATCCTGACACCAACCAGATCTGAATCTCAGGCAGATATGATGGTTGGAATATTTCCCAAGAATTATAATATTGGTCGCGCGATAACCGGTAAAGTGGATGTCATGGCCAACACACCCAGCCGGAAGACCTGTTATTATAATATCTTGATTGAAGAAGTTGGCCACCTCCCCTAAGGATTTCGTAGGATTTACTCCCTAGTTGCCCCTATGGATTTTTGTGTTCCCGAAGTCCGACGTTTTACTTGATGTTTTAGATATCAAACCATATCTATGAATGGGTTATACTAGCACATCAAGGAGAACATTATAAGCGGAGTGCTAAATGTCTCTCGGTCGATCATCCAGATTTTATTTGCTTGGCCTCGCTAAGGTGAAATCTGAGAAAGTGTTATCCTCCTTCGCATCTGCATCGTCCATCGCTATTCATCATGGTAGTATGTTGTGTTGTCAGCACCCTTGACGCGGTTGTTGATAAAACCTTGATGATTGTGGAAATGCTCAAGTTCTTGAGAGCACGCACAAGCGCTACGTCTTATCATCGGCACTAGCTGGGATTGCCCCAGATTTCCTCGGTTATGCTATAACCACTCCAACAGTGAATTCACTCTCTATTGTTGGGTTCTTCCCCAGTTACCAGAATCATTCCCAGCATTTGCATTTTGTTCCCAGCTTGCACCGCCAATGTGCCATTCTACCATGGGTCTCTTCCATTTCCGGTGATAAGCAAAATTCATCCATTACGTTGTCTTCAACAAGGTAATCCACATCATCCAAGTTTGAGTATGCCATTCTACCGAACCCCTCTAAATGATCGATTATGATTTGCCTTAAGCTGGTATAAAGAGTTTCAATTATCTCTGAATCAAAGGTAATTCTTTTGCCACTTAAGGGGAGATATCTACGAGTCACGGTTCCGAAGGTGTCTCGTTGTGGTATCATGGCAACTCAACTCCTCGCTACGTTGACAACCGATTACCACCTTCTTAAGTGTGGAATTGTTGTCCACCTAGTGAACCTTCGTCATCCGTTTCTTTCCACCCCTCTTGATGTGTATCTCGTGTCTCAACCCGAGAGATGGTCCTATGTCTCATTCCGTGAGTTGTTCGATCTTCAAGAAGATCGACCCTTCTAGAGTCTCCTTCTTCCCTCCATGTCATTTTGGCAGGATTTCTCAGAACAAGACATCAAGACAATGATGGTGAATGAATCAACGTTCAACTGAAGTGCACCCTGGATCGTGAAGATTGTACTAGTTTGCGTTTCCCCTTCATCCTACCCTACGCTTGAATCTCGAGACGAGATTCTTGTTTAGTGGGGGTGAGTTGTCACATCCCTAGCTTCTGGCATTGCTCTAGGCTAGCTTCATGTGTGCATCATGTCTATATTTTTGAAACTTGAATTGAGGAATTTTCAAAGCCTCAGAATCCTTTAAAAAAAATGATCAAGATAAAAATTGCTTCAAATAAGTCCAAGAAAATGTTCTTGTTATCCTCTGGAAATATTGGCAAGAGGTAAAATCCAAACCAATATTTTCGGTATCTCAGAAACATTTATTTTGGGTATTTGAATTAAATCAATAGCTATTTGAATTGGACTTATATCTACTGTTAAATAAATATAGGTCCAATAATTCTGAAATATTTTTGTGGAGCATTGTTTTAATTCTTTTTAGCTCCTAAAAATATTGTCAGAAGCAAAATAAATTGAATTGGTTTCAAAACCAAATTCAAAACAAACCTGCAAAATAGAAAACAGAATTAAAACAAAACAGAGAGAAAAAAATAAAAAGAACAGAAGCCTACCTGGGCCACTTACCTGTAGCCGGCCCAGCTGGCCAGCTCCTCCCGCTGGCCCAGCCCACCGCCGCCTCCCT
>NC_041388.1:263292000-263310694 GCF_002162155.2 Triticum dicoccoides
GCGACGCCGCGCGTCATCTCCTCGGCGCCGCCCCGACCCCCCTGGACCCCCTCGCTCTCTCCCTCTCCCTTGTATCTCTCCTCTGCTTCCTCTCTCTCTCACTCGCCGAGCGCAGCCGCAGCCGCGCCACCGTAACGCCGCGGCCACCGTCTCCCCCTCGACCCCTCGCTGTGCTTGCGAGCTCCGCCTCGACCCTCTCTTCCTCCCCACCGATCCACGGCCCTCCGGAAACCCTGCATCGCCGCCCACGTCGCCGTTCCCCTCCTCGGCCACCGGAGATCGTCGCCGTCGATTCACTGCACTCCGGCGCGCCCCCGAGCCCACTAACCCTCCCTGCAGCTCCGCGGTGAGCCCTTGACCCGATTCCCCCTACCCCCGTTCTCTTTTGCTCGCTCTGGCCGCTGATTCCATCAAGGCCGAAACCCACCGCCGCACGAGCTCGACGCCAGCGTCACTCCGGTGACCATCTGGTCGCGCACCAGCGTCCAACGAACTCGAGGCTGCACACAGAGCATGGCTAGCGTGTTAGTTGGTTCGTTTGCGCGCTGCAACCCCAAACCCGCAACTCATCCGAACGCCGGCCGCCGCCCAAACGCTCGCCGACGTCGTTCCCGGCCACCGCACGCTCAACCACCCGCACCGCTGGACGCGGAGCACTCCAAGCTCTCCGTAGAGCCTAGTCGCGCACCAAATCGTCGCCGAATGGCGATCTCCGAAGCTCGCCGCCGTGTACTGTGGTCACCGGCGACTCATCGCCGGCGTATCTGACGTGGCGTTGCCATTAGCAGCTAATCCCCCCCTAACTAGCACCCTAACAGACACTGACAGCGGGCCCCGTAGCGGGTCAAAGCCGAGTCAACGCGGGATTAGCCCCTGTGTCGCTGAGGTGTGGACCCCGCATTGTCAGATTTGACCTGGACCGGTCGTTGACTCGCTGACGTCATGCTGGCGTCAGGCTGACGCAGTTAAATCATTTTCTGGATTTTTTTAATATTCAGAAAATTCCAGAAAATTGTATAAACTTCTCAAAATCATAGAAATTCAACCGTAACTCCAAATTAAATAAATTATATATGAAAAATTATCAGAAAAATTCAAGGAATCCATCTGTACCATTTTCATGCATGTTAGAACAACTTATAGCTGCTGTTTAGCACAAATCAATTACATGGCATTTGAATAATCACATATGGAGTTTGAATTTGAATCTTGGATTCAAACCAACTTCATTTAATCTGGTTTTAGTTGCATTAGCCCAAAACACATTCATTTTGCCATGTCATGATCATGCATCATATTGTGCATTGCACTGATCGTGTTTTTCTGTATTTGCCGGTAATTGTCCCCTCTCGATAGACGTGTACCGATGATGTGATCGTTGACACTGATGAAGACTCAATGTTATCTTCAAAAGTGCCAGGCAAGCAAAACCCCCTTGTTCATTCCGATACAATCCTACTCTCTCGCTCCTGCTCTCTTTTACTGCATTAGGACAACACCGATTCATCTGTTACTTGCTGCGGTAGCTGAACCCCTTTGTCCTTTGCATGACCTGTCATTGCCACAGTAAATAGATGAAACCCACTAGCATGAGTAGGAGTTGTTTGAGCCCTGATGTGCCTACTCATTCATGTTTGTTTGTCATGCCTGCTATTGCTTAGAGTTGAGTCAGGTCTGATTCATCGGGGATGAATCAGAGGCGTGTGAACCTGTCCTACTGTGTGTGAGCTAAGTGTGTGAACACGATTTGGTAAAGGTAGCGGTGAGCGGCCATGTAGGAGTACATGGTGGGTTGTCTCATTGCAGCCGTCCTCAGGAACTGAGTTCTGTGTTTGTGATCCATGATTCAGCTACTACCACGCATTGGGCCCGAAACCAATGGACCCTCTCGGCTTCTTGATCACCCTTGTCCTCTGTCCAGGAGTTGCAAGTAGTTTCTGGTGTTTGTAGTATGCTGGAGGCCGTGGGCAGCGCTGACCGTAGGGGTGGGCTGTGATGCGGTAGGCACGTGGCACGGTGTACCGGGCGCCCGTTTGGTGTCTCGGGAACCCTGTTCACATCGTTTGGGGCTGTGAGCGAAACTCCGGCCGGATCTCCTCATGGATGGAACCCGAATAGGCGATAAACCTGGACTAGAGACTTAGGTGATTAGGTAGGTCGTGGCCGACACCCACGTCGGGCTTCCGCTTGAAGGTTGCCGAGTACATGTCGTGTAAACGGCGGTAAGTGGTGAGAGCGTGTGTGAAGAAGTACACCCCTGCAGGGTTAACCTAATCTATTCGAATAGCCGTGTCCGCGGAAAAGGACTTCTGGGTTGCTTATATCAGTTCATAGACAAGTGAAAGTGGATACTCTAAAATACGCAAGATAAGCGTGAGTGCTATGGATGGCGTTCTCGTAGGGAGACGGGAGCGGATCCATAGTGGTGTATTGATATGGTGAATATGTGGACTCGTGTGCGCCACCTCAAAAAAGTTACTCGCAGTCGTAGTTCAGGATAGCCACCGAGTCAAAGCTGGCTTGCTGCAGTTAAACCCCACCATCCCTTTGTTGATAATGATGCATATGTGGATAGTTCTGATGTAAGTCTTGCTGGGTACATTTGTACTCACGTTTGCCTATTTTATGTTTTTACAGAGAGACTTCAGTCTCACTAGTATTTCCGCGTGGTCTTCGACGTTTAGCTTGATACCTCAGCTACGATCTTGTGCCTCGGCAGGATTTGGTAAATAGTCAGGCTTCTCAGCCTTTTTCATTTATAGATGTCTGTACTCAGACATGATAGCTTCCGCTTGTGCTTGATTTGTATGCTCTGAATGTTGGGTCATGAGACCCATGTTTGTAATATCTCGCTCCTCGGAGCCTATTGAATAAATACTTGATTTGTAGAGTCATGTTGTGATGCCATGTTGTATTTGCACATATCGAGCATATTGTGTGTATGTTATTGAAATGCTTGGTATGTGTGGGATCTGACCATCTAGTTGTTTATCTTTAGTAGCCTCTCTTACCGGGAAATGTCTCCTAGTGTTTCCACTGAGCCATGGTAGCTTGCTACTGCTCCGGAACACTTAGGCTGGCCGGCATGTGTCCTTCTTCGTTCCTGTGTCTGTCCCTTCGGGGAAATGTCACGCGATGAATACCGGAGTCCTATTAGCCCGCTACAGCCCGGTTCACCGGAGTCCTGCTAGCCCAGTGCTACAGCCTGGATTCACTCGCTGATGACCGACACGTTCGATGCTGGGTCATGGATGCCTGTCCCTGTAAGTCTGTGCCGCTTTGGGTTTATGACTAGCCATGTCAGCCCGGGCTCCTTATCATATGGATGCTAGCAACACTGTCATATACGTGTGCCAAAAGGCGCAAACGGTCGCGGGCAAAGGTAAGGCGACACCCGTGGGAATACCGTGCGTGAGGCCGCAAAGTGATATGAGGTGTTACATGCTAGATCGATGTGGCATTGAGTCGGGGTCCTGACATTACGGCTCGCTGGAGGGCTGATCCCCTTGAGGGCGTAGTCCGGCCGAGGAACTCCCTGGCGTCGGACCTTCTGACGAGGATTTTTCCCCCCGCTTCGAGGCCACGGTTTCCGGGTCATCAGAGGCGGCTCTATTCTTCCCCTTAGGAGAGGAATTGTCGGTTCCTCCCTTCGGAGCAGCCTCCTTCGAGGAGGCCATAGTTTCCTTGTCCTCCCCCTTGCTTCCCTCCAAAGGCATTATCTCCAGCATCCTGACCAGCACGGGATCCGGCCTGGTTTTGGGAAGGGGAGCCGGACACCTGATCAGCTTTGCCTTCGCTATCCACTCCTGTTTAAAAGGACGGCTCTTTTAGGGGCAAGTTTATGACAATTATACGGATAGAAGGTCCGGGCACAAGGTTGCTTACTTGAGTATCCGGGCGATTGCAGCTTAGGCATGCGTCCTCGGTTAAATCCGGACACATCTCTCGTGATCCGAAGAATAGTTTATACATCTCCGCGGGCGTTGCGCCCATGAAATTCTGGAGAGCTCGCGGTCCCTCTGGATTAAACTCCCACAGGCGAAGGGAGCAACGTTTGCCGGGCAATATTCGGCGAATCAGCATGACCTGCGTCACCTTGACCAGGCTGAGGTCTCCTTCCAAGAGATCCTTAATGCGGCCCTATAACAAGGGCACATCTTTGGGCAAACCCCAATCTAACCCTCTGTTGACCCATGACGCTAGCTGTGGTGGGGGACCCGAGCGAAAGGCAGGAGGTGCCACCCACTTGGTGCTCCGGGGAGCGGTGATATAAAACGACTCTCGTTGCCACAAGCCTAGCTCCTCTTGAAAAGAGCCCTCGGGCCATGGAGCATCAGCATTTTTGCTTATAACAGCGCCTCCGCACTCTGCATGCTGTCCCTTGATCATCTTCGGCTCCACTTTGAAGGTCTTGAGCCATAATCCGAAGTGAGGGGTAACACGGAGGAACACTTCGCATACAACGATAAACGAGGAGATATGGAGGATGGACTCCGGAACTAAGTCGTGAAATTCCATCCCGTAATAAAACAGCAGTCCCCTTACGAAGGGATCCATCGGGAAGCCTAACCCCCGAAGGAAGTGAGACACGAACACTACGCTCTCACTGGGCTGGGGACTGGGGATAACCTGCCTTTGAGCAGGCAACCTGTGCGAAATTTCAGCGGTCAAGAACTTAGCCTCTCTCAACTTTAGCACATCCTCCTCCGTGACGGAGGAGGGCATCCATCGGCCTTGAAGGTCGGAACCGGACATTGTCGAAGGTCTGAGTCGCCCGGAATCTGGAGCCTAGGGTGTTGGAACTCGAGGCGACGGGCGAACTCGTTTTGGGATTGGAGAAAAGGAGTAAGGCCCTGGTCTCTTTATAAGAGGGTGAATACCAGGAGCCCTCCCCGTAACCGTTTGGGACTCGCCTTTAATCGAGAAAACATGCTAACGGGCACGATTGGGTTACCCACGTCTGTATTGATGAGAATCCTGTGAAAGGGGGGCACACGATCTCTGCTTTGACAAGACGTGCCAAGGAAACTGCCTCGCAAAACACGCTGAGGTGGAAAAGTGAAATCGATTCAAGTAAAGGACTTGGCTGTAGTGTGTTGACGCACTGCGGAATACGTCAGCAGATTTGATTTGTGTTAATATTATTCTCTCTATGGCAATATGTGGAAGCTTATTTTGTAGAGCCGGACACTACTCTTGGTGTTTACAATCTTCTATGAAGGACTTGGAGGAGGAACCCGCCTTGCAATGCCGAAGACAATTTGCGCGCCGGACTCATCGTCATTGAAGCTTGGTTCAGGGGCTACTGAGGGAGTCCTGGATTAGGGGGTGTTCGCGTAGCCGGACTATACCTTCAGCCGGACTCCTGGATTATGAAGATACAAGATTGAAGACTTCGTCCCGTGTCCGGATGGGACTTTCCTTGGCGTGGAAGGCAAGCTTGGCGATGCGGATATTCAAGATCTCCTACCATTGTAACTGACTCTATGTAACCCTAACCCTATCCGGTGTCTATATAAACCGGAGGGTTGTAGTCCATAGGCAATCAACTCCATATACAACAATCGTACTATAGGCTAGCTTCTAGGGTTTAGCCTCCTTGATCTCGTGGTAGATCTACTCTTGTACTACCCATATCATCAATATTAATCAAGCAGGACGTAGGGTTTTACCTCCATCAAGAGGGCCCGAACCTGGGTAAAACATCGTGTTCCCTGCCTCCTGTTACCATCCGGCCTAGACGCACAGTTCGGGACCCCCTACCCGAGATCCGCCGGTTTTGACACCGACAAGAAGGAACCTTCATCAACCAAGCCAAATACACTCAAGACATGCTCAAGAGATTCAAGCTAAGTGATTTCAAGCCGGCTTCCACTCCAATGCCCACCAAGTGCCAACTTGACATAGATCCCAATGGTAAAGCGGTGGATCAAAAGGTATATCGTTCCATGATAGGCTCCTTGCTCTACCTTTGTGCATCTAGACTGGATATCATGTTGAGTGTGGGAATTTGTGCATGGTTTCAAGCCGCACCTAAGGAAAGTCACTATGTGGCGGTCAAACGAATCTTTCGATATTTGGCTCATACCCCAAACTTTGGCTTATGGTACCCAAGAGGAGCAAACTTCAAGCTTGTAGGGTATTCGGATTCCGATTGGGCGGGAGACAAAGTGGATAGGAAGTCCACTTCCGGAGGGTGCCAATTCCTTGGTTGCTCTTTGGTAAGTTGGTCTTCCAAAAAGCAAAGTTGTGTGTATCTCTCATCCACCGAAGCGGAGTATGTTGCGGCCGGTAGTTGTTGTGCACAACTCTTATGGATGAGGCAAACTTTAAAGGATTACGGTGTCATTTGTGACAAAGTGCCTCTTTGGTGTGACAATGAAAGTGCCATCAAGATCTCTCTCAACCCGGTGCAACACTTCAAGGCGAAGCATATTGAGATCCGGTATCACTTCATCTGTGATCACATTAGGTGAGGAGAGATCGAGCTCAACTATGTCAACACTCATGATAACCTTGCAGATATTTTCACGAAGCCCTTGGATGAAGCAAGATTTCGTGAGTTAAGGCATGAGCTAAATATCATTGATTCGAGCAATGTTGCTTGAACCCTTGCACACCCCACCATACTCAACTTGTTGTCTTGTTTAGATGTAGGCATGGACATAGGGGGAGTGTTGTTCTCTTAATGAACTCTCCCTCCCCCCATTATGCATAAATTGATCAAGTCTTTCACATTAGCCATGTTTGATGGTACTTGTGCTTCAAAGACGAGTTTTGGTCATGGGCCCAAGGATAATTCTTCGTGGTGACATACCAATTGACTCAAACATAGGTGGCTACGGCCACCACCCTCTCTTTGGAGAGGTGGTGTCTCGTGGTTGTTTCGTTTTGTCGTTTGCCTTTCTGCCTTTGTGTGTAGCGTGGTCTTGTGGTGTTGTGTTGCCTCGTGTGTTCGTGCAAAGACCTCTTTTTCGTGTGCTTGAAACGTGCATCTTCTTGAGCCCACAGTACTACCGCTTTGAGAGGGCACGGTACTACCGCGCCGGAGCGCGGTACTACCGCTCAGGTGCGGTACTTCCACCAAGCGGTACTACCGCGATGAGGCACGGTACTACCGCGCCATCAAGTGAGTGTGGGGGTTATGACTCGGGCAGGGGAGTTCCAACTCCCCATACCCATTCACTCGTCTCTCTCTCCCCACGTCTCTCTCTCTTTTGCTCAAGAACGGCGCCGGAGGTCCTCGCCGGATCTCCGTCTCCGTCCACTCTCCTCGGATTCCGACTGGTGGGATCGCTCCCCACCACTTCCTCTTTCCATGGACCAAGGTTTTTCCCCAAATCCCTCTTTTTCTTGGTTGTTCTCTCGCTTCTAGGTTCTTGGGGAGATGCTTGTTGTTCTTGAGATTTTAGGCCAAATATGTGCAAGAGTAGGATGTAGGAGAGTCGTGTTGCGTAGGAATCATACTTGATATGTTGTCCTGTGGTAGATTTGTCCAACCGTAGTACCGTCGCGGTTTCGCGGGCTTTTCTCAGATTTGAACTTGTTAGGATCTGATGCGGTGCGGTACTACCGTGTCTCATGTGCGGTACTACCGTGTCTCATGTGCGGTACTACCGCCCATCAGGTGCGGTACTACCGCGCTAGCTGTGGCACTAAGATCCTACTACTACTCCTAGACCCGGTACTACCGTGACCTTACACGGTACTACCGCGACTAAGAGCGGTACTACAATCTTAGTACCGCATCACTTGGCAGTACTACCGTAGGGGTCAAATCTCTCTCATGGCAATTATCTTGTGTACTTCCTGCATGTTTCTTTTGCTTTGTTGTGGTCTTTGCATTGATCCTTCTTGCTTGTCGTGTATGTTTTGCGCTTTGTGTCTTGGGTGGTGGCTCTCGCCGTTCCAATCCCAGTCGTGACACTGGCTCCAAGCGTCTGCACAATCCCCAAGATGAAGCACTAGAGGGCTCCAATGCCCCCAACCACAATGTCAAGACCACTGCCAGCAAGCAAAAGGAACCTGCTAAGGGCATGGACGAGATTTCAGTCAATGAGTATGTCGAATGCCGGAAGATCAATCCCTATGTGAATCCTCGGGCTGTCCTCAGAGGCACCAAGTTGTTCTGGACCAAGCAACAGGCTCTCATCTATCTGGATGTGATCAAGAGCAAGCAGAACACCTTCGTGGATGTCAAGTGGATAGACATGAATCACATGCGGAAGGACAAGTTTCGTGACTATTTTGGAGAGGCTCTGGACTTGGTGGAGCAGTTTGCTATTGAGCCTGTGATCTCCTTTCACCTTGACTATGACCCTGAGCTTATCTGTCAGTTCTTTGCCTCAGTTTACTTTCATCCCGGGGATGAGCGGAGGATGACCTGGATGACCAACGGCCGTCAGCTGTCTGCTACATGGAAGGAGTTCATGGATCTGCTTCACATTCCTGATGACGGGCTTCACACACCCGTTGGTGTTCGCCCCCACGCCAACTCTGAGTCTGCTAACAAGAACCTGCTTCAGCCATTCCTTGTTGAGAAGGTGCTCCCCAATGGCAAGTCGACCTGGGTGCTGAACTCCTTTCTGGATATCATGCATCGCATCTTCCACAACACTCTGTTCCCACGCATTGGCGACAAGGACAAGGTTCATTCCTATCTAGTGGACATGTTGCTCCTGTGTGCGGAGGCATGTTCGTCTCAGACTCAGCCACTGGATGTCTCACACATCATGTGGTGTGAGCTTCGGTTTGCGGTGTTCACTCGCAAGGTACCTATTTATGGACCGTACATGTTTCTGTTGCTCTCCACAACTTGGGAGAAGATGAACCCTGGTGATGAGTTCCTTGCTCCAGACTATATTCGGCATGAGTCCATCAGTCTCCGTGTCAAGCCCAACTGGACCAACACTACCACCCGTGCTGAGGCTTCTTCTGCGAGGAGGGCTGTTGGTGAGGAGGAGGCTGGTGCAGAGAATGTTGCTGAGGACCGTGCTGCTAGGTCTACCACACCTTCCTCTGAGCCGTCGTGGGCCAAGAAGTTAAAGGACAAGATGAAGACTCTCTTCTGCATGCAGGCAAAGGGACAGTACAGGACTCATGTGGCAGACAAGGAGAGTCGCCGCCGTGACAAGAAGGTCATGAGGCTCTTTGGAGAGGATGTCTCTGGCGGTTCTGAGGATGTCATCACGCCCGAGGCTGCATGGATGGCCAAGCAGGAGTACCAGTGGACTAGTTCTGAGGAGGACATCGAGGAGACTGTCCCCGCCGCCGAGTCTGACGAGGAGCACGAGGAGCAGTGG
Organism: Triticum dicoccoides; assembly: GCF_002162155.2. Classification (NCBI taxonomy): domain Eukaryota; kingdom Viridiplantae; phylum Streptophyta; class Magnoliopsida; order Poales; family Poaceae; genus Triticum; species Triticum dicoccoides. The sequence goes on from NC_041388.1 coordinate 263,301,303, forward strand.
GATGACTTCTCTGCCTAAGCCACCCCGTGTGTGTAGGTGTCCTCTCTGCCTTTTTGGTGTCTCGATGCCAAAGGGGGAGAGAGTGTAGGGATTTGCGTGTTTTGCGTGTTTGCGAGTCGTGTGTCGTGCTTGGTGTGTTTGCTTTGAACCTCGTTTTCCTTGGTTGGTTTGTGCCCTCGAGACTTATCCTTCATATGGTGTAAGACATATGCTCTCTATTCTATCTTAGTTAACTTGTTTGTGCTATCTTGTCTAGTGTTAGCCTCACTTTTGCAAGATTATGCCTTGTCTCTATAATATAGGGGGAGCTTTGATCCTAGTATGTGTGTCGTGCAGTCCAAAGCACCCATCTAGTTGGCACACATCTAGGGTGAGCCCGTCTATATTCTAGAGAGGAGGGGTTTGCGTTTACTTCATATTAATTCCCTTGTGCAAATCCCGTATTGTCATCAATCCACCAAAAAGGGGGAGATTGTAAGGGCATATTTATCCCTAAGATGTTTTGGTGATTGATGACAATGCGTTTGCGGACTAATCGTGTGCCTTGAGTTTCCCAGACATTTCATCGCTAGGCACTAGACAGTTTGGTGCCCCTCGAAGACTGTTGAAGACGACGTCTTTTCTACGTTTCTTTTTGGTGGATTTGAGTCGTAGGAAAGCCGTACTATTAAGAGGGGGTCCGCGTTGGAAAGGTTTGGGTGGAATCATCACGTACACGTCTCTTTCTAGTCCCCTCCTTTCCCTTGGAGCATCCTCCACTTTCTCGCCTCCTTGTTTCTGGCTGCTGTGTTGGCTCGCGGTAGTACTGCTCCCAGGTGAGTGGTAGTACCGTAGGCACCAGCGGTAGTACCATGCTGCAGCACGGTAGTACCGCAAGTGCCCACGGTAGTACCGCTCCCCTGGAGCTGCACTACCGTTGCCCACCAGGCTAGTACCGCTCCCTCGCGGTAGTAGGGGCGGATGTAATTTTTTACGTCCGCGCCTACCACGGTAGTACCGCATTCCTTCCGTGGTAGTACCGTGCTATGTTGTAGGCAGTAGTACCGCCCCTCTGCAGTAGTACTGTGTCGGGTTTTTGCTTCTTCCGTTTCTTTGCGGAAGTAGGCACGGATGTTTCCTTCCCCCCTGGCTAGGGGATTCCTGCCTTGCGGTAGTACCGCAAGGTGGATCGGTAGTACCACGCTCGCGGAAGTACCGCCCTCAGCACTTGTGCTATAGGTCTGACCTTGCTGTTGCTGGTGTTGCGGCAGTAGTGTAAGGTTGTACCGCATGACCGTGCGGTAGTACCACTTGGCAGCAAGCGGTAGTACCGCGCGGCCCTGCGGTAGTACCGCTGGCCTGGAGCGGTAGTACCGCTGGCCGCAGGCTGGTAGGTGGGTAACGCTTGGATCTTTGTCCCCCGCTATAAAAGGGGTCCCCTTCTTCCTTGTTGACTTACCTCTTCCAACCCTAAGCTCCATTGTTGCTCTAAGCTCCATTTTCGCCCAATCTCACTCCCTAGCCAATCAAACTTGTTGATTTGCTCGGGAGTGGTTGAGAAGGCCTCGATCCACACTTCCATCAAGAGAAATTTGATTCCCCCCACTAATCCCTTGCGGATCTTGTTACTCTTGGGTGTTTGAGCATCCTAGACGGTCGAGGTTACCACGGAGCCATAGTCCATTGTGGTGAAGCTTCATGGTGTCGTTGGGAGCCTCCAATTGAGTTGTGGAGATTGCCCCAACCTTGTTTGTAAAGGTTCGGTCGCCGCCTCCAAGGGCACCAATAGTGGAATCACGGCATCTCGCATTGTGTGAGGGCGTGAGGAGAATACCGTGTCCCTAGTGGCTTCTTGGGGAGCATTGTGCCTCCACACCGCTCCAACGGAGACGTACTTCCCCTCAAAGGGAAGGAACTTCGGTAACACATCCTCGTCTTCACCGTCTCCACTCTTGGTTATCTCGTGCCTTTACTTGTGCAAGCTTATTTGTGTCATATCTCTTGCTTGCTTGTGTTCCTATCCTTGTTGCATCATATAGGTTGCTCACCTAGTTGCATATCTAGACAACCTACTTTGATGCAAAGTTTAAATTGTTAAAGAAAAGCTAAAAATTGTTAGTTGCCTATTCAACCCCCCCCCCTCTAGTCAACCATATCGATCCTTTCACCAGCTTCATAATCAATTTGCTTGTAAAATAAATATTGTAAATAAAGAATCTATTTGAGTTGGCCTTCAATGCTCTGACTTGAAAAATATTGGTCTTCAAATATTCAACTGATATTCAGCCGGCTTAAAAAGGCAAAACTTGCCAAGCTATAATTTCCTGAATCGGCGGGTTATAAAAACTGATAATTGTGGGCATGATTGTTGCCAACGCCGGTTCATGATTGTTGCCAACACCGGTTCATGATTATTGATGACACCGGATTATGATTGTTGCAGACACCGGGTCAATCTGGTTTATTCAAAACTGATAATTTAAAGATTTTTCTCCCTTATATCCATATTATCTATAGCCCCCTAGTCTTGAACAGAACAAAGTGATGGCTTAAGACTTGCTTCGATATAAATACTGCCACTTAAGAAATCCATGTTGTTCATCCTAGTCATTTAGTAAAAATTGAATACTCCATATTATGTAGCCCCCAAGTGCCGGGTTGTCATGCTTGCAGCAACCTGGGACTTGTAATTGCCTGATGCTCAAAATATTTCAACTAGTGTAGCCCCCAAGGGTCGGGTCATTATGCAATAATGAGCAGGGACTTTATAAATATGATCATGCTTCATTGAAAATAACATCATATGATGTAACTCCACCATGGGGCTTGAACCCACGTCCACAAGGTTAAGAGCTTTGTGTTTTACCAACTGAACAGTGGACCCTTGAATATAACGGATTAAGACTTGTGTACCTTGAATCATTGATAGGAGCAATTGGTAGCCCCCAAGTGCCGGCTCATTACAATGTGATGAGCCGGGTCTTCAATAAGGTGAGCAAATAATGACTTTACATTAGCCCCCAAGTGTCATGGTGCATGCTTGCAGCGACATGAGACTTGTATATTTAATGTAATCTCAACTTGAATAATGTAGCCCCCAAGTGCCGGGTCGTAAGCCTGCAGCCACTCATGACTATTTCTTCAATTGTAGAATAAATTATATCTATTTATAAGATAATAGCCATTGCGCTTAAAGCGATTTTGAAAACCTCAAACATAATACTGGTTATTGATAACCATAAAAAATCCAGCCGTGTTTGGCTATTTGAAGATTTGGATAATATAATCCGGTTTAAAAACCTCAATCATTCAATATCATCATGAAAATCCAGCCAATTTTGGCTATGAAAGAGATGAATATCTTACCAGTTGATAAGTAAATCCGGAGTTTAAATACTCAGCGGGTCTTGGCCGATGGCGACTTAATGCGCATTCATTGTAAGGCGGAATTTTTATAACCCGTCGGCTGATAGCTTTTGAGAAAATCCAAAATGGATAACCCTTTTGAAGCATCAATTTGGATGATGAGCTTGAATTTATATGTCATAATTCTGCAAATCCTACACAAAGTGTAAATAACATATGCCCTGGCGACTTAACATCGAAAGCCAGGGTGGGTAGCCACCCTAATGCATTCTTATCTTGCACACAAGTAGATCACAAGAATCCTTGGCGGTTTACCGCAGGGCGGGTCATAATGCCCATATAAATAGCCAGGGTTTATAACCAAAGTTGTAATTGAAGATAATCAAATATGACATAGATGATACCTGTGACATTGAATCACCTCGTTGGTTTAACCAATTCTTGTAGTGAGGGTGGTAACCCCAATCTTGAGTATTTGAGAACTCCTTCCTTAATTTGCCGGATTATGATAATAAACCGTACCCGGATATAATAAACACCGGATTTTCCTTATAACACTGGCAACTTGTTAGTCAAAACCAGACCAGATTAATGAACACCAGATTATAATTGATCATGTACTGACAACTTGTAGTTGAAAGCCAAGCCGGGTCAAGGACGCCGGTTTATCAGAAGATATTATGAACCTCAACAAAGGCAAAAAAACTTGGCAAATAGAGCTCAAAAAAGAACATGCGAGGCTTTTTACGAGCTGCCAGGCTCCAAATCGAGGCTTTTCATGGGCTGCCAGGCCACTGAATTAACCATTTCACAAAGCCTCTTAAGATGGACCTCAATCTTTAACCAATCATGTTTTAACTTTGACAAGTTCAGGGTCTATGAGATTGACTGTCAAATGTTCGCGGGTGGTACCAGGTTTACCTGGGCAGAGTGACTTACTTAAAGAATGCAGGTTAACCTGGGGTTTTAGGTGCGAACACCAGGCTTCCAAGCCGGGCTTCATAGCCTATTACAAGGGTGCAGACTCTTAGTTTGGTGCGAAGCAAAGAGCCCCCAAGTAACTTCCCTGGTGGCCTTACGTCGATCAAGAGGTGTAGCTATGGCTCGAATACGACCAAGCCCCCAAGTGATTTGCCTGGTGGCCTTACGCCGATCAAGAAGTGTGACTATGGTTCGAACATAGCCCCCAAGTGATATTATGAGTTGTGCTCAAGGGATACCCATGTTTGAGTTGTGCTGTGCAACAAACTCTCTTTGGCCCCTTATGATAATATTGACTTGATAGCCGGATTACCGAAGTAACCAGAGTTGTGCTCTTATGACAATATTGGCTTGATAGCCGGACCAATATGTAATCAGAACTCCGCTTTATAAACAGAAGCCCCCATGTGATAAATAATATGATAAGCCAATAAGGCAGGATAACCCATGTTTGAACCGCGCGTCATGGCAACAGGTCCTCTTCGGCAACCTTTAATTTTTTGCAAGAGATAAATTCTTCTTGAACCAGGATTTTGAACCGGATATTGAGAGCGTTAGAGCTTTGCGAGAGATAGTTTCCTCTTAAACTGGATTGTAAACCGGAATTCTTCCTGATGACCCGGAATTTCTTCATTGAAGCGGGATTTTGTAACTATCATATACTTTCTAAGCCGGAAATTTTCTGACGGCCTTTAAATTTTCATCAATATAACAGTAGCCTCCGGAACCGGGTTATCTTTCTCTCCATCGTCCTGGGGTTTTTAAATTTGCTGAAACTGTTGCTGAGTCATGTCATCATAGCCCCCGAGTCTCAAGGTGACTCGAGGAGTTAGCTTGAGATTCTCCATATTTTACCGTGATATAAACCGGCATAGGTTGTATATCATTGGTGTTGATAGCATGATGTGAATCCACAGAAGGTTCCGGTGACTGCGGCAGGTTATAAATGATCCCGTATGAGCTATGTCAGCAACTCGGCCAATGGTTCCTTCCAACTGGCTATTTGAAGTTAACCAAACTGCAGTGGCGGTGACTTGCACGCCTGCTCATTGAGCCATTCAGTGCAAACGGCGATTGATGATAATTTGCCTCCAATTTGAAAGAAAATCGGGCTACCCGAGCAGTGACTGGCTTTATACTCAATAAACAACTCATGCAAACAGATGCGGCCCGATGTGTTGATGTAGACCAGGCCTCGAAAGACGGTCGACAAAGACGACCGCGGCTTCAGAGGCGGCACACACACATGAATCGGCCGCGGCGTTGTAAACCGGTCTGCAGAATGGCGGCTTGCACATATATTCATCGATCTTGATGGCATGGTAAGATACTAGCGCTTTATAATGGTGGCGCGAGCTATGCATCCATGACACAACCATAGCTTTTGTAGTGAATAATTGTCTTGCATAAACAATATTGCAGACCAAGGCAAAGATAAACTGATCTTTGACAAAAATAATATGTGCTAATAAAATATATTTTAGATGGACATCACCTGATGTGTTTAGGCCAAAAAATAATCCGCCATGAAGTTGATGATCACTAGGAGAAACTGAAATCCCTCATGGGTGAATCGGCCGCGGGAGCAGATAGATGAATTGGTCGTGGCGTTTATAAGCCGGTGCGGACGAGCAAATTGTCCTTCTCATTGTAAGCCGATGCGGACGCGTGAACCGGTCACGAGGGCGGGTGGGTGAGTCGTCTGTGGCGCTGTAATGCGGCGCGGACGGGCGAGTCGGTCGGCGCGTTGATGTAAATCGGACCATGACACGCCCATCCATGAAGCCGTGCGGCACAGCCGAACATGCATCCATGGTATACCCCCACCCCCTTTTTTATAATAGTTGCCCTGCGTAAAAACATTACAGACCAGAGTAATTGTTGTCGGATGAATTAACATGTACCAATAAAATACATAGTAAAAATAACACCTGGTATTTTTTTGCCGGATGCTGCGCTGGATAATGCATAGTGTTGCTTTTGTTTTTGACAGAAGAGTTGATTGGTTCTGTATCTTCTAGTGCCTGAGGTCTCCAGATAACCCGGCCGGAACTTTTTGAGCTGGAACCAGAATTTCTTGATAATCCGGCGGGAACTTTTGATAATCCGGAACTTTGGAACCGGAATCTCTTGATAATACGTCCGGAACTTTTGATCATCCGGAACTTTTGAATCGGAACCTCTTGATAATACGTCCGGAACTTTTGATCATCCGGAACTTTTGAATCGGAACCTCTTGATAATCCGTCCGGAACTTTTGATAATCCGGAACTTTTGAACCGGAACCTCTTGATAATCCGGGAGGAACCTTTTTCGTAATCTAGGTCAGAACTCTTTATCAACTCGGACGGAACCTTTCAGCGATTCGGCTGGAACTCTTTGGCGATTCGGACAGAACTTTTCGTCGAGGCGATCGGAACCTTTTGGTGATTCAGACGGAACCTTATGTCGAAGTGCTCGGAACTTTTCAATAATCCGGCTAGAACCTTCCGACGAGCCGGCCGAACTTTTCGATGAGCCTGACGGAAATTTTTCGGCAAGCCAGCTGGAACTCTCCGACGAACCGGCCGAAACTTCTTCAATAAGCCGGATGGAGCTTCTCGATCCCTGGGATAGCGCCATCCAAGAACTCAACACCACCGTGCGCGAGCCCACGGTGGGCGCCAACTGTCATGAAATTGTCAGGACAGATGTCCTAGTGTGAGGACTTAGTCGTGAGGCCAACGCATCTAGGCGGTAGCTTGAAGGGATTGGTCGGAATCGAGGGACGCAAGGCGGATAAACACACAAGACAAGGATTTAGACAGCTTCGGGCACCGGGAAACATCATCCGGTAATAACCCTACGTGTTGTTTGTGGCTAGGTCTCATTATGCTTATGAGGGAGTCACCGTAAACCGGCTCTCCTCTAGTTGTGTCTAGCTTTAGCTATTCTTTTCTTGCCTCCCCTCTTTGGGGAGCCCTGCCCCTCCTTATATAAGTTAGAGGGGCGGGTTACATGTGGAGTCCTATTAGGATTAGGACTAGTCTACCTTCTAATACAAACCAGAGACAAGTCCGGGTCTTAACTCCTTGTAAGGTAAATGTTCCTAACGCCTTTCCTCTTAAACCGGCCCACCATTAACATAAAACGGCCTTCTAGGCCTTGAGCCTTATCACCCATCTGAAACACGCGCCGGGTCACCAATGAGTCTTCAGGCTCGTGAATCGTCATGCCAGTGAACCGCCAGACACGTAAGTCGCCAATCCTCTGGTGGGTTACCAATGAAACGCCAAGTCCAGCCGGGTTATACTTCTGGCCGGTTTACGCCGCGGGGTATATCCTTGACAGTAACGGTAGCAAAAGTAATGTTTTTGGTATTTTGTAATGATGATAGCAATAGCAACGGAAAAGTAAATAAGCGAAGAACAGTATATGGAAAGCTCGTAGGCAATGGATCGGTGATGGAGAATTATGCCGGATGCGGTTCATCATGTAACAGTCATAACATAGGGTGACACAGAACTACCTCCAATTCATCAATGTAATGTAGGCATGTATTCCAAATATAGTCATACGTGCTTATGGAAAAGAACTTGCATGACATCTTTTGTCCTACCCTCCCGTGGCAGCGGGGTCCTAATGAAAACTAAGGGATATTAAGGCCTCCTTTTAATAGAGTACCAGAACAAAGCATTAGCACATAGTGAATACATGAACTCCTCAAACTATGGTCATCACCGGTAAGTATCCCGATTATTGTCACTTCAGGGTTAACGGATCATAACACATAATAGGTGACTATAGACTTGCAAGATAGGATCTAGAACTCTCATATATTGATGAAAACATAATAGGTTCAGATCTGAAATCATGGCACTCGGGCCCTAGTGACAAGCATTAAGCATAGCAAAGTCATAGCAACATCAATCTCAGAACATAGTGGATACTAGGGATCAAACCCTAACAAAACTAACTTGATTACATGATAGATCTCATCCAACCCATCATCGTCCAGCAAGCCTACGATGGAATTACTCACGCACGGCGGTGAGCATCATGAAATTGGTGATGGAGGATGGTTGATGATGACGATGGCGACGGATTTCCCTCTCCGGAGCCCCAAACGGACTCCAGATCAGCCCTCCCGAGAGGTTTTAGGGCTTGGCGCCGGCTCCATATCGTAAAACGCGATGAATTTTTCTCCCTGGTTTTTTTCTTCCCGAAAGCAAATATATAGAGTTGGATTTGAGGTCGGAGGAGCTCCAGGGGGCCCATGAGGTAAGAGGGTGCGCCCTAGGCAGGCAGGCGCGCCTCGCACCCTCGTGGACAGGTGGTGGGACCCCTGGTCTTCATCTTTTGCAAGGATTTCTTATTATTTCCGAATAGATGTTCCGTGAAGTTTCAGGTCATTCCGAGAACTTTTGTTTTTGCACATAAATAACACCATAGCAATGCTGCTGAAAACAACGTCAGTCCGGGTTAGTTCCACTCAAATCATGCAAGTTAGAGTCCAAAACAAGGGCAAAAGTGTTTGGAAAAGTAGATACAACGGAGACGTATCAAACGTCTTCGTGATCCAACCGATCCAAGCACCGAACGTACGACACCTCCGCGATCAGCACACGTTCAGCTCGGTGACGTCCCTCGAACTCTTGATCCAGTTGAGGCCGAGGGAGAGTTTCGTTAGCACGACGGCATGGTGACGGTGATGATGAAGTTTACCAGCGTAGGGCTTCGCCTAAGCACTACGACGATATGACTGAGGTGTGTAACTGTGGAGGGGGGCACCGCACACGGCTAAGAGAAACTTTGGTGTGCCTTTGGGGTGCCCCCCTCCCACGTATATAAGGGAGGGGGAGGAAGAGGCCGGCCAAGGTGTGGTGCGCCAAGGGAAGGAGTCCTACTTGGACTCCCGGTCCAAGTAGGATTCGGCCCCCCCTTTCCTATTCCAAGGAGAAGGGGGAAAGAGAGGGAGGAGAAGAAGGAAAGGGGGGCCGCCCCAACCCTAGTCCAATTCGGATTGGGCTTGGGGGGTGCGCGCCTCCACCTAGCCGCCACCTCCTCTCTTCCACTAGGGCCCATGA
>NC_041388.1:263310981-263341018 GCF_002162155.2 Triticum dicoccoides
TACTCCGAAAAATGCCCGAACATATCCGAAACCATTCCGGTGTCCAAACATAACCTTCCAATATATCAATCTTTATGTCTCGACCATTTTGAGACTCCTCGTCATGTCTGTGATCTCATCCGGGACTCCAAACAAACTTCGGTACTCCCTCCGTTCACTTTTATAAGTCGTTTCAGACATCTAAAAATGAGTTGTTTTACAAGCTGTCTGAAATGTCTAGAGCGCCTTATAAAAGTGAACAGAGGGAGTACATCAAATCATATAACTCATAATACAAATCGTCATCGAACGTTAAGCGTGCGGACCCTACGGGTTCAAGAACTATGTAGACATGACCGAGACACATCTCCGGTCAATAACCAATAGCGGAACTTGGATGCTCATATTGGTTCCTACATATTCTACGAAGATCTTTATCAGTCAAACCGCATAACAACATATGGTATTCCCTTTGTCATCGGTATGTTACTTCCCCGAGATTCGATCGTCGGTATCATCATACCTAGCTCAATCTCGTTACCGGAAAGTCTCTTTACTCGTTCCGTAATACATCATCCCGTGACTTACTCATTAGTCACATTGCTTGCAAGGCTCATAGTGATGTGTATTACCAAGAGGGCCGAGAGATACCTCTCCGATACACGGAGTGACAAATCCTAATCTCGATCTATGCCAACTCAACAAACACCATCGAAGACACTTGTAGAGCATATTTATAATCACCCAATTACGTTGTGACGTTTGATAGCACACAAGGTGTTCCTCCGGTATTCGGGGGTTGCATAATCTCATAGTCTGAGGAACATGTATAAGTCATGAAGAAAGCAATAGCAGAAAAACTAAACGATCATTATGCTAAGCTAATGGTGGGTCTTGTCCATCACATCATTCTCTAATGATGTCATCCCGTTCATCAAATGACAACACATGTCTATGATTAGGAAACTTAACCATCTTTGATTAACGAGCTAGTCAAGTAGAGGCATACAAGGGACACTCTCTTTATCTATGTATCCACACATGTACTAAGTTTACGGTTAATACAATTCTAGCATGAATAATAAACATTTATCATGATATAAGGAAATATAAATAACAACTTTATTATTGCCTCTAGGGCATATTTCCGTCATCTACAACCGTGAAAGATCGAGAAGATAGGTCTAGGGGGGTGAATAGACACTTAACAAGGCAATGGTACAGTTTCTAATTTTCTTGATAATTAAGAAGATTTTGGCACTAGTTAAGTTGCAACCAATACTTCCTACACATGTATAGCTAGAGATAGGGCGACCAAAAATGAACAACATGCGAGTGCAAGAAAAGTAAAGGGGGTAGAGATATGAAGATCAAACGCAATGAAGATACGACAATTTTGGCGTGGTTTTGATAGGTGGTGCTATTGTACATTCACTTTGATGGAGACTTCAACACACGGAGGATAATGGTTGCACGAGTCGACAGAGGGCTCTACCCACGAAAGGTCCACGAAGAAGCAACCTTATCTATTCCATCATGGCTTACGCCCACAAAGGACTAGCTCGCTATGGGTAGATCTTCACGAAGTAGGTGATCTCCTTGCCACTCCTTGGTTCAACTCCACAAGCTTGGAGGCTACCAAGTGATACCTAACCAATCTAGGAGAGACCAATCTCCAAAAGGTAATAGATATTATTGTTGATGATGAACTCAAGCTCTTGTACTTAAACAGATAGTCTCCTCAACACTCAATCACTCTCATAGATTTGGCATGGTGGTGGGAGAAGGATTGGAGTGGAAAGCAACTTGAGGGGGCTAGAAATCAAGGATCAAATGGTTGGAGTGGAATGCCTTGATCTCAACACAAGTGTAGGTGGTTCTGTCTCAAAAAATGGATATGGAAAGTATAGTTTCATCCTGGTTGCTCTCTCTGAGAGTAGGTGGTGTGGTTCAGGTATTTATAGCCATCACCAAAGATCTAGCTGTTACAAACTTTATGCATAACTCAGTGACACCCGAAAGGAAATATAGGTGAAACCGACCTGTGCAAAAGATTCAAACGTTAGGCGTTTATGTGAGACCAGATGGATCCACCCAGTGAGATCGATTCGTGATGACCTAAGCAGTACCTCATCTTGGTAATTTCGAGTGGTTTCACTCGGTGATTCCGAAGTGAAATCAATTGGTTACAAAAACATGGCACATGCACTTCGGTGGGACCGAATGGCATATCAGTTGTACTGAGTTTCTAGGGTTTGGCTTATGGCACTATATGGTGTATCTCTATGAGCCCGAATGGGAGCACTTCGGTGGGACCGAGTTTGGACTTAGGGTTTTGGAAATTTTGAAATGTGGGAAAGTGATTGAGGGTTTTGGAGCAATATCTTCAAGAACTTGAGCAAATGACTCATGATCAAACCTCATTACCTCTTAATAGTATTGGCTTTCCTATGGACTGATGTCGACTAGGATTACGCTGGTATTTTCCCAAAGAGGAAGGGATGATGCAGCACAGCGACGGTAGGTATTTCCCTTAGATATGAAACCAAGGTTAACGAAGCAGTAGGAGAACCAAGAAACACAACGTAAACATCACCTGCACACAAATAACAACTACTCGCAACCCGACGTGCAAAAGGGGTTGTCAATCCCTTTCGGGTAGCGGCGCCCCAAGATGGGAAAACGGACGTGAGATAAAATTGTAGTAGATTGATAGATCGAATGCCAAATAAAATAAAATGCAGCAAGGTATTTTTGTATTTTTGATTTAATAGATATGAAAATAAAAGTAAAGGAAAAGTAGATCGCAAAGGCAAATAATATGAGAAAGAGACTCGGGGGCCATAGGTCTCACTAGTGGCTTCTCTCGAGAAAAATAGCAAACGGTGGGTAAACAAATTACTGTTGGGCAATTGATATAACTTCAAATAATCATGATGATATCCAGGCAATGATCATTATATAGGCATCACGTCCAAGATTAGTAGACCGACTCCTGCCTGCATCTACTACTATTACTCCACACATCGACCGCTATCCAGCATGCATCTAGTGTATTAAGTTCATGAAGAAACGGAGTAATGCGATAAGAACGATGACATGATGTAGCCAAGATCTATCTATGTAGAGATAGACCCCATCGTTTTATCCTTAGTATTAACGATACATACGTGTCGGTTCCCCTTCTATCACTGGGATCAAGCACTGTAAGATCGAACCCACTACAAAGCACCTCTTCCCATTGGAAGATAAATAGATCAAGTTGGCCAAACAAAACCCAAATATCGGAGAATAAATATGAGGCTATAAGCAATCATGCATATAAGAGATCAAAGAAACTCAAATAACTTTCATGGATATAAAAAGATAGATCTGATCATAAACTCAAAGTTCATCGGATCCCAACAAACACACCGCAAAAAGAGTTACATCATATGGATCTCCAAGAGACCATTGTATTGAGAATCAAACGAGAGAGAGGAAGCCATCTAGCTACTAACTACGGACCCGAAGGTCTACCAAGAACTATTCACGCATTATCGGAGAGGCACCAATGGAAGTGGTTAACCCCTCTGTGACGGTGTCTAGATTGGATCTGGTGGTTCTGGACTGTGCGGCGGCTGGAATTGATTTTCGTCGACTCCCCTAGAGTTTCTGGAATATTGGAGTATTTATAGAGTAAAGAGGCGGTCCGGGGGCACCCGAGGTGGGCACAACCTACCAGGGCGCGCATGGGCCTCCTCGCGTGCCCTGGTGGGTTGTGCTCCCCTCGGAGCACCCCCCCCCAGGCGCTGCCTTGGCCCATTGGGTGTCTTCTGGTCCATAAAAAATCTCCATAAAGTTTCGTTGCATTTGGACTCCGTTTGGTATTGATTTCCTGTGATGTAAAAAAACATGCAGAAAACAGCAACTGGCACTTGGCACTATGTCAATAGGTTAGTACCAAAAAAATGATATAAAATGATTATAAAACATCCAAGATTGAAAATATAACAGCATGGAACAAAAATTATAGATACGTTGGAGACGTATCATGGACTCAATGTGATCTTTGATCACTTAACCAAAAAATGTAGGGTCTTCAAGCTTTTCTAATGCTTGTTCTTTGTAGCTTGAGGGGTCCACATCTCCATCCATATATAAGCCAATGTTGAACTCTTCCTGAAGCATACTAGTTGAAAGTGTTAGTCCAACAACATGTATGTTGACATGAATTACCAAAACCACCAAGGGAGAAAATGTGCTTTCAAACTGGTGTAGTAACTTCCGGTTCAGTTGTGCGGACAACTTTCGGAACAAATTCCAGTTCATTAGTCCAGCTTACCTTCGTCGGAGATTCAGCAATCTCGTCAAGTTGTACTGTCCCCCACTTACTTCTTTAGTGAGGAACTCCTTCTCGATAAAGTGTCCATTCTTTGCGACAAACACTTTGTCCTCAGACTTTTGGTAGTAGGAATACCCAATTATCTCCTTGGGATAACCTACAAAGTAACATTTATCTGCTTTGGGATCGAGCTTATTTGGCTGTAAACGCTTTACATAAGTATCACAACCCCAAATCTTGAGATGCGACAAGTAGGGTTTCTTCCCATTCCATAACTCATATGGTGGCGGCTCGATAGACTTAGACGATGCCATGTTTAGTGTATATGTTGTTGTTTTAAGTGCATATCCCCAAAAATGATATAGGAAGATCGGTAAGTGACATCACTTAGATGTTTGCTAAACTCATGACTTAGATATTGTCCTCCACGATCTGATAGTAGAATCGTTATCTTTTTGCCACATTGTCATCTTCCTCTTGGGAGTGGCTCCTCGGCTGCCAGTTGTACCACTTTTTGGCGGTGTGTGAGAAAAAGTCGAAAGACCTTGTTGGACGGGGTCTTCAAGCAACACGTCGTTGATATAGAACCATTCGGTGGCCCATGTCTCGACATCCTCCTTCAAGGTACCGGGGAGGTAACCTACCCTGGCAATCCGGCACACCACAGCTCCTCCCATTTCGTAGATAGAGCCGTTGCATGAACAAGGTGCCAGGAAAAAATACTTTTGACATAATCCGAAGTGGGCCTCACAACCAAGGAAGGCCTCAGAAAGGGTAACAAAACCCGCTATGTGGAGAATAGAATTTGGAGTAAGATGGTGGAGTTGGATGCCGTAGAACTCCAAGAGGCCCCTAGGGAATGGGTGAATAGGGAAACCAAGGCCTCGAAGGAGGAAGGGGATGAAGCAGATCCGCTCCTTTCCATGAGGTGTGGGATAGTTGTTATTAATGACCTCTATATCTGTGGATTACAGCCAGGGGCAAAAGGATGTCCAATTTGGATCGGGTAAATACCCTTAGGTGGCAGGCAATTGAGATGCATCCGGGTAATGGGGGAACTTTTCCAATCTTCTTGGAGACGGTTGTTGGGGCGCTTTGATGAACTGGGAGCATCCGCCATTGTTGAAGCTCTAGAAGAAAGGCGAGGAGGGAGAGGTGTGGACGAGTAAGGAGGAAGCGGGCAGGGTAGAAAGAGTTACTTCCCCTGGCGCTCTTTTATTTACCACGATGTGACGCTTGAGTCCCTAGGAGTTACTCCGCGTGTTCCCAGGCGCCAAGCTTTATTTTGGAAACACAGGTCAGGAACAGTTCTTTGGGCCCACCACGTCTCCCTTGGGCGGGTATGTCAAGATGTGTGGCCACTAAAGATTACCGAGAGTTGTTGGAGATCCTCAGAAAATAGGATTTCCCCTACAAGGAATTAACCTCGGAGTTGTCTTTAGATTTTTTAAACTGTCATGCCAGTTAAGCTATACCCTGAATATGCGAAGTACATTGATGCTCGGAAGCATATCAATGGTGCCGGGGGGGGGGGGCTTGTTAAAAGATATCTCCCATTATTTCATTATCATGTAAAACACATGGTCACGGTCGGGAAGGCCAAGAAAAACTCGGAGCCGAGCATATCCTCGGAATCAGGAGCTGGCATGGAGGACGGAACTCGTCTGCGAAGCCGAAGACTCAAAATTGTGGAATTGCCCTGAAGAAGATGTTTGATGTCCTCGGCCTGGGGCTACTATTGGTGTCTTGGACTATGGGGTGCTTCCTGGACTATGGGCTGCTTGCCACGACCCGCCGGTTATGGCCGGGCTGAGGACCCCCTAATGATTGATGAATGGGCCATGCAGGCCTTGGCCCTCGGTGTAATCAAGATGAAGATCTCTGGAGGACTTGTCGTACAATTCAAGGCATATTTAAATGATCAACGTGCTTATCCCTAGATTGTAACCGACCATGTGTAATCCATAGATATCCCCGGTGCCTATATAAGCCGTGGGGTTTAGACCGTAGAGGCACAATTACAAGTTTTAGAGCTTAGAACTCCTTCTTACGATCTCGAGGTAGATCATATTGTGCTTAGTACCCCCATCACAATCAATATATCAAAACAAGATGTAAGGTTTTAACTCTTCGACAGGGCCTGAACCTGGCAAACACCGTGTCTCTTCTCTCTCCTGTTATCATCTAGCTTAGATCACCAATCTTGGGACGTCCTACCCGAGATCTGTCGGTTCGAGCATCGATAGACAGGGAGCGCCGGCGGTGGGACAGGCGCAGCGCCATGCGCGGGGCAGAGTTCGCAGACTCCTATGTCGCGCTACTAAAAATCCTCGCGGACCCAAAGCTCGCAACAACCTGGGACCTCGACTGGTCGAAGACAACAGTAGAGACAAGCAAGCACCATCTCCGCCCCTCGACGAGGAGATGGCAAAGTACGGTGAGGAGTGGTCTCTCCTCGAGACCGATGTCGTTACCGCCTCCGACAACTCTCACTGCCCGTCTCTCCTCCCGCCCACGTCTGCGATGTTTGCGAGCGCAATGCGGCGACAGGGAAGCCCTATCGAAACCCTGCGCCCTATCGCCACTCGAAGCTCGACGACGACGACAGTGCCACCTAGCCCGACATGGCGTACGAGGTCACCATCAAGTATATGGTAGTTTAGGTTTATTTTGTTTTAGTTCATTGGACGAAATATTGTCCAGTTTTATGTAAAAATTACCTAAGTTTGAAAGAAAATCGTCTAGCTTGTTTAAATTTGCATCAACTTTTCTTTTAGTTAAATTCCAACTAGACATTTGCGGCTAGTTTTGAACGGGCGGCTTCCGTGCATCCAAATGTGGACAGTCTGCGGATGAATACGGTGTCCGATTTGAAAGGAGAGTAAGGGGTTAAAAATTATGTTCTGCCTAAAATACACTCTGTGTGCCGTGTAAAAATCAGAGACTCGGGGAGCCATGCAAAAGCGAGACATTGGGCAGGGGGGCGCGCATACGTGTGACCGCGCGTCGACACGTCCGAAAGGGTGAACCGGAAAGGGCTCAACCCCCAGCCACGCGTGCGTACGGAGTGACGGCCCAAGTGGCGAGGTGTGCAAAAGGGTCGCGGGCACACCTGCGTTGAGCTTTACATCTAGGCCATGCATGCACACATACACAGAGTAGGATGCATGGATGGATGGGACTGATGATTTGTGTGGTGGTAGCTGCTGGCAGCCTGAATGCCTGATCCCCACAGCCGCTGAGCTTTCGGACGAAAAGCTGCTTAGCGTGCGTGGGCAGGCATCAAAGTCACGCTTCTCCTTCTCATCGTCTCTGGCAAGCCATAGCGTGTCTCCTTCTCGTGTTGCATGTACACGTACGGGTGGATGACACTTGTTACGAGTTGCTTAATTTGGCCCAGCGTGACGCATCAATTATTTGACACTAGTACAGACTAGATCGATCGACACGGCTGGGTGCATGGATCAGATGGTTACCTTTTGCCGATAGGGACTGGTCGAGTGACCCACCCGATCGGTCGATCAATCATCGGTGTGCATGCAGCCGTGGCAAGGCAGTAGCACATGCAGCCTGGTTCTTCGCTACCATGGTTTTGCCATGCGATCTTGTGTCATTAACACACATACAACGTGCGTGCGTGCGTGCATGCATGTGTGTATCGGCGAGGATGACGAAACGCTTCAACTATCTGCATCGTGGCAAGAACCTTGACTGTACTCCACGACACATATCTCTCCCGATTCCTCAAAAGAGGAAAATCTCTGCCGGCCCTCCTCCCCTCCCAATCCCAAGCCAAAACAAAAACACAAAGGCTACGGCTCAAATCGGCACGTGCGCGAATTGTAGCTTGCATGCTATTGCTGCCTAGGCCATGACTTATCCGCTAATTTCAACCGGCCGACCGGCCGGCTACCTACCAGCCGCTAACTATTCCAAAAGTCAAAATGCTCGCGGCGTGCAGCAGTTTAAAAGTTGCAGCTTTGGAACATATGAATATTCGACGAATTAAAGTTGACGTACATGCCGTACGTACGTGCGGCGACTAGATATGATACAGCACACTGTTTGATTATTAACCTACAAACAATAGACTTCCCCGTTGGAATTAATAAATTGGTTTCAAATTGCGGCGCAAAAACTTGACCATGCATGCAGTTGGTTTAGTTACCTTTCTTCCGTTCACACGAATTCATAGTTCCATTTCATTTGGTTGATCCAGTCTCATAGTTACCTCACCATAGTGACACCGGAGGCGACACCTCGCTGCTACCAGCATCCCCGCCTCTGGCTCCCTTGCCACGGTGGTCGCGGGCTTCATATCAAAGGAGGGGGAACTCATTTTCCGCTTGAGGGGTCACCGTACAAGCAGAAAGGCATGGTCCGACCATCTTGCTGGGGCGGCGGCCCTGGGAAGCGGTGGTGCCTCTTTGGATGGTGTGGCAGCAGTGGGTGTCGGGAAATCGACATAGGGAGCGAACGGCAATAATTTCGGCGCCTCTTGCCAGATCTCATGCCTCTATGTCCATAGTTCGGCTTGGACGGAGGGTGGTGTCGGTGCTCTCTCCCTAGAGCTTCGAGACCATGGTCTGGTGTGGGACGTCTAGAGGGTCGTTTGATGGTTGTTTGGTGGCTAATTTGCTTGCGTGTCTGTGGTGGTCCTGTTCATGGACGAATTTAAGGGGTGGAGGGGAGTAGTGGTTGTTGTAACCACATTTTCTCACGCCATCATAGCTTCGCCCCCTCTATGCGTGAAACCTGGCTTCGTTCCTAGTGTTGCTACAGATCAGAGATGTCCACCATTGACTGTGGTGTTGTGGTGGCTCCGTAACCTCGGGCATGGTTACCTGGTGGTGAAGACACTAGGCTTGCTCCTCATGTGGAGGACTCTAGCTTGCGAGGATGTCTGAGAGGCGACTCCGAATGTGGTGGTTGTTGTGCGGTGTTGCTGGTCGCGCGGGCGGCGGAGCACTGACAAGTGGTGATTGTGGATGTCGTCGTGTCGGCACCAGGATGGTGGCACGATGGCGCTGACACTTGGGAGTGGACCAGGGGCGATCATGCTAGTTAAGGTATCGAGTGGTTTGTCGACTGTGCTGGTGGTTGGCGGTGGTGAGATGCCACCTCACGCAGATGATTGGGCATGATGCTACGATGAGGGGTACGGTGAACTCCACGTGAAATCTTAACACTGATTTCGAAGGATGTCGAGGACGACGACTTCCTTGGACATTGTTTCCCTTCTTGGAAGTGTCATCGTCGAGCCCTTGCACCTCCTTTGAAGGACGGATCTTGAGCTCTTCGGGTGAAAACCCAAGCTTTGGCTTCGACCGGAGTGGGCGTCCGTGATGACCGGTGGTGAGATGCCATCTTCTAATAGACTATGGTGGTATGTGTTGTTCTTTGGTTTTTCGTCCTCGTCTAGGCAAGTGCATGGCCTCGGAGCTGGTGACAGGGAGGCGGCTCTAAAGATCGCCTTTGTGTTGCTGGGTGTCGTGTCTGGTCACTTAGGTGACAACGTCGTCGGCTCATTTGGTACGCGGTCTCGAAACCGTTGTGTGTGAGTTGTTGAGGTAAGTCGGAGCGGCGGCTTTGGATCATATTGTAGGGTGTTGTATCTGGTCGCTTGGGCCGCAACCTCGAAGCTGGTTTAGGGGTCTCACTTATCTGGTTTTGGTCACTTTTCCAAATTAACTAGTTAATTATTACTACCTTCATTTCATGATATAAGAGTGTTTTGACACTTATTTTCCATTCGAAAAAGGTAAGGCTCTGGCTGATTGTTCGAAAAGAAAACATTTCTACACGGTAACACGGCGATGGTTTCATGAGCGGCCCCGCCAACACTAAATCACTTTGACGAAACGGGGATTATATAGTTTATTGTAATATTATATCTTCAGAGGCGCAGCAAGCTTTGACAGTGTTTCAGAGATGCACATACTATTGCTCCCATGGACAAACAAGTAGGAGTAACTATCTGCACATAGTGTGATGATGCACGCATGCAAATTGCAGCCTAGGCTGGAGTAGTCTACTTGCTGAATTAACTCCATGGCTGTACTAGGAAAGACGAATCTATACGTGTAGCTTCGTAGCTTTACGTCTGCATTTCCTGTGCGGGCAAAGTTATATATTGATTGATTTTAACTCGGGTTAAAGAACATGGTTTAGTTGGCTGACAAGTTGGTGGTTGTAATGCTTTAGCGAGTGCTCATATTCCGCGCCAAGACAAGCGCCAAAAGTCTATCTAATCTGTTCATATTAGATGAGGTCACCGCAGTTTATTTGACTTTCTTGCAGCTTATGCCCGCACGCGTGCACAGATGTATGCGGCATTAGTCAACTTATATATAGTTTTAATATTCGCAAGTTAACATCGACCACACGTCACAACACATGCCTTCTAGTTCTAGTCTGCCTGAAACTGCAATAGCTAGAGGACAACTTGAGCTTCAGTTAAATTTTTTTATTTTGAGAATCACCACCCCCTAACTTTATTGCAAAATGTTTTGGGGATACAAAAGTAATAAGTGCCGAGATGTTAGCCAGACACGACGGCTCGCCCCTAAGGGCCTTGTTTGGTGGAGGAGGTTTGAGGGGGGTTTGGAGGGGAATATCCTCGCAGGGTTTAAAATCCCCAGAAATCCTTGTCAGTCCATTTGACACGTAGGGATTGAGCAGGCCAATCATCTCCGATCCCCACGAATCTCCCTCAATCCATGTGATACAGAAAACCCCCCAAGGCACCCATGGAACTGGACACTTGCTTTGCTACTGTTGTTGTAGGAGGTTTAACCAAATAGAGGGGTTTATGAGAAGGAAGGGATTAGTAAAGAATTGAGGGGATTGGGTGAACAAAAGGGATTAACCAAATCCCTCAGATCTCCCTCCACTCTGGGGCTGCAAAACCTCCCCTGTCAAACGAGACCTAAGGAGTAAGGAAGATGATGCTTTAACTAGGTCATATGAGCCTCAAAGTTGCCATTTCTACTTTCATGTGATAAGAAACATATGTTTCTCAACTCCACAATTTTGCTCATCAATGGAGAACTGTCGGCACCCTTCGCTCTCGGCCAAGGGGTGAGGCAAGGGGATCCGGTATCGCCCGCACTCTTCATCCTCGCAATGGACACTTTGCACGCCATGCTGCTCTGGGCCGTGCAACAGAGTCTTCTATCACCTCTCGGTCTCGACAGCAACACGCCCAGGGCATCTATTTTCGCCGACGATGTAGTTCTCTTCTTCAGGCCAATTCCGGTGGACAACCAGGTGATTGCGGGCATGTTAGACCTGTTTGGAGAAGCTTCGGGCCTACGGATTAACCTACGGAAGAGCACCATAACATGTATCCGTTGCGATGATGAGGTTGAGAGCACTGTGGCGGAGCATTTTCAATGCGAAAGGCAAAAGTTTCCTTTCAAGTACTTGGGAATCCCCCTCTCTATCTATCGGCTGAAGCGGAATGACATTTGGCCCATGGTGGATAAATTCTTGAACAAGATGAAAGGCTGGAAGACGAAGCTGTTGGCTGTTACGGGGCGTCTGGCTCTTACTAGCTCAGTTCTCATGGCTCTCCCCCTCCACTTCATATCAGTGCTCCCACTGCCGGTGTGGGCGATAAGGGTTATTGAACGAAGATGCCGAGGTTTTGTCTGGAAAGGAGAGGAGGAAATCAACGGGGGGCATTGTTTACTGCCATGGACACGGGTCTGTAGGACCAAGGAGTTGGGTGGCCTCGGTTTGGCCAACCTCAGACTCTTCGGGCTGGCCTTGCGAAGCCGGTGGCCTTGGCTCAGATGGGCTACAGAGGAAAGGCCCTGGCATAGCTTGCCGGACTCCACTGAGAAGGAGGTTGGGGCAATTTTTAAGGCAGCATGCGATGTTTCGCTGGGCAACGGTGAGACTGCGAGATTCTGGACAGACAACTGGTTGCCTGATGGACGATCGATCGTCGGTGCTGCTCCGGCCCTCTTCTCTTTTGTGCGCGACTCCGGACGATCTGTCAAGGAGGGGCTTCACAACCAGGCCTGGATCCGAGACATAAGGGGAGGTCTCTCTGTTCAGGCGCTCGCGCAATACCTTGAAATCTGGGACATTTCGCAGGCCACAGTGCTAACTCCTGAAGCTTATGATCGCCCGATCTGGAGGCTAACGGATAACCAGTGTTTCTTTGTCAGCAGTGCATATCGGATGTTCTTCATGGCTGGCATTCGTTTTCCATGCTACAAACCTATTTGGAAGTCAAAGGCGCCGCCCCGCTCTCGGTTCTTCATGTGGCTAGTCGTGCACAGGCGCTACCTCACGGCAGACAACCTGTTGCGTAGAGGTTGGCCATCCAATTCTACATGCCCTCTTTGCTTAGTGGAACCGGAGGACTGCACACATCTCTTTGTGCACTGCAGATATACGCAGCACCTTTGGAGCATTTTAAGGCAATGGACGAGTGTGCACTTCTCTATTCCTGATGACTCTTGCAACACCACAGAGGACTGGTGGTTGTCAACAAGGAAGAGCATCCCTAGGACGAACATGCGTGATTTTGACACCATTGCTATCTTGGTGCATTGGAGGATCTGGAAGGAGCGGAATGCCAGAATTTTCCAGCACACGGCCAGCACAGCCAACAGCGTCCTCGACCTGATCCGTGATGATATTGCTGTGTGGAGGGCTGTTGGGTGTGTTGCAGACATCTCCGCTTGAGGCTGTTCTTTGTACTTTGTTTCATTTTCTTGCTCTGCTCCACCTAGGTTTGGAGTGCCTGTTCTGTAAGCTGGAGTGAACCATCGGCGCTAGATCGCCTAGCCTGATGGCGTCTGGTTGTACCCTCTTTTCTATTTAATAAAGACTTCAAGACGCTTTCACACGAATTATCTTCACACGTATTCCGAGCACTCCCAAACAATTTGTAGCCACTTGCACTTGCAAGAAATCATTTATAATACTATGGTCGCTAGTTTTAAAGAACCCGCATTCAATTGAGGCCTTTAATTAAAAATGGTTCGCCTGATTTTGACCGGAGCAAAACAATTTCTCAAATCTTTCTCATTCAATTATTTTATACTATTAGCTCACACTATGCTACCTAATTTTAAGGCCTCACAATTAATTGAGGTATCCAATTTAGAATTGGGTCATACGATTTTAGCCGGGTCAACAATTTCTCAAGGAGCTTTCTCATTCAACTCTTTTAATTCCCTATGTTCCCTAATTGTTGACCAGGTCAATATTTTCTCAAGGAGCTTTCTCATTCAATTCTTTCATGCAATTAAGGTATTCAATTTTTGGATTTCATATACGATTTTGACGGGACCAACGATTCAAATCAATCAGTAGCAACTGGCTTATAAAAACACATCAATTTCACGCAGTGATACTGCAGCACTAATATAGTATATGCAGCCATGGACGCAAAAAAAATCCCCACATAAATATATGTCGGTTAGAGCATCTCAAGTAGACCCCGTAAAAAGCCCCGACCCACAAAATAACCGCCAAAATACGGGTCGGCGCAGAAAATCCTGCCCGAACAGACCCCGCAAATGCGTCCGACCCGTAAAAGTTTTTGCAGGGCGCGGCAAAAGTTCGCCCTCAATCTTTAGATTCAAGGGGTGGGAGGCTGACCCGAGCTCGCGCTTTAGCTGCAGCGAGATTTGGCACGAGGGAAATTTCCGCGTGGTCGTTCCCGCTCCACCCCCTCCTCGGTCGCCATTGCCCTGCTACCGCGCGCTCCGGTCCATCTTTCCCGCCATTCTTTGCCGCCATGGAAGCCTCCCGGCCGTCCCCCGTCACCATGGAGGTCACGCACACACAATCCCCTTCGGCGAATCTCGTCGCCGGCCATGTCGCCCCCGCTGTCGCCCAAGGCTCCAACGCGCCGCCGCCGCTCGATCTGCCCGGCCGCCGGCGGAGAAGGTGAGCAAGGTTTCGGGCGTGAAGCGGAAGAAGGTCCCTACGAAAAGGCCGGCGCCTTCCTCCACTCCCTCCGCCTCCCAGACGACATCGTTCAACGGCGCTGCTTCCACCGCAAGCGAGGTGTTCGACGAAATGGCCGCAAGGTATGCATCTTCGACCTCCTGTTCTTGCTTCACCTTTTGGCATTGTGGTTGTTCTTGACTTGATGTCGCTCAATGTAGCGGTGGTTCGAACAATGCCACTGTCGAGTTCGTCAACTTGTTGGACACCAACGCCGTCTGTTTGCGGGGTCTGACTCTGCGGCCGCCCGCACCGGCCCGCAAAGCCGTTTTTCCGTGAACTGCAAACGTGTTTTGCAGGTCGGCGATATACGGGGCCTGCTAGAGATGCAACACAGAAGCACAACACCAAGGGCCCATCAAATCACCGTATTATAAATAAAAAATAAAACACACTCCATCATCTCCTCCAACCAAACTAAATATTCCATCAATTCCTCAATATAAGGTGTATTAGTTTGTTGGAAAGTCAAATTTCTTTAACTTTGACCAAGTTAGGAGCAAAAATGTATCGACATCCATAGTATTATAAAAAGTATAGAAATTCATTTCATGATGAATCTAATCATACTGATTTGATATTATGGATTTTGATATATTTCTCTACAAACTTGATCAAACTTAAAAGCTTTGACTTTTTAATAAAGTAATACATCTTATATTTTAAAACGCAATGAGTATTTTTTTAAGAAACCCAACAACATCAATGGCGCAGCGAAGCCTGCCCAACCCTTCTACTCCCTCCGTTCGGAATTACTTGTCTCCGATATGAATGTATCTAGTTGTATTTTAGTTCTAGATACATTTATATTTAAGACAAGTAATTCCGAACGGAGGGAGTAGTTAAGATGAAAAGCCAATGACACGGCTTCGCTATACCCAAGAGCTTCAAGGCTCGTCGGATTGGTTAGCCCCTCGATCACGATTGCCAAGGCACCTAGGAAGTTTCCATCACCATCTCTGTATACCGCACTAGCAGCGCCCCTATCACCAGCTCAGGATAAGTCTCCGTCAGCATTGATCTTAGCATGTCATGATTCGAGGGCAATCCATGTCTCCTCTATGGGATGAGCTGGATGCTTAAGAACACTAGCTTTCCCTGTGTTCTCAAACTCATCAAGAAATCTACCAAGGGTAGAGAGCAACTTGAGCTCCAATTAATTATTTTTTTGAGAAATGAGCTCCAATTAATTAAGCACCCAAGATTAGCTATATCGGCGGCAGAGCCTGGCCACTAAAGGCCAATGTCCATGAGAGAGAGTATCGATGGGGAGAAGGAGAGTGTGGCCCGGTAAGAAAAAAAAGGCCCAAGATAGGCAGCGAGGCAGGATTCAAGAAACAAAAGTGGGATGGATGATGGCCGATGCTAGGTGTAAACCGGATGATAACTGCGAATTATCAGCCGTCTTGATAATCGTCCGATTATGCACATCGTAGCCGTTCACGGATCGCACTTCCCGTCAACATCTTTCCTATCGCGCTAACACAGGCACCACCCATGTAGCGCCCACTGTCACGCTCCAAGCACACCTACCAGCTCGGCGGCAGCAGCTGCGACACTACCAGAGTTGCGATGCATCGACTGCCGGAGTTGTGATGCAGCGGGCATCGACGACGCCGGAGCTGCAATGCAACGCTCGTTGGAGTTGTGATGCAGCGGGCGTCGACGCTACCGGAGCTGCGATGCAGCGCTCATCGACGCCACCGGAGTTGCACTGTAGCGGCCGCGACACCGCCGAAGTTGCTATGCAGCGGTTGTCGATGCCGTCGGAGCGCTATGCAGCAGGCGTCGATGCCGCCGGAGCTGCGATGCAGCGGCCGCCGGAGCTGCGATGAAGTGGTCGCCGATGCCGCCGGAGGTGCGATGCAGTGGCCGCGACGTCGCCGGAGCTGCGATGCAGCGGGCGTCGATGCCCACTGTCGTGGACGATTTGCATCACAGCAAGAGCAGCACCAGTCGAGCTCCAACGCAGCGCCGACGTGTCCGGCAAAGCTCCATCGCAGCACCTGCGGAGCTCCAATGCAACACCGACGCGTCCGACGAAGCTCCATTGCAACTCCGGCGAGGCTTCATTGCAGTGCCGTCTCTGCTTCCGGCGGCCCCACGTTGCTCCATTGCAACACCGACGGTGCTCCCGAACAGCTTCAAGGCAGCATCGCCAGAGTTGCAGAGCCCCCATCGGCCAATCTCCGTGGACATCATCGCAGCGGCGCGCGCTCCATTGCATCTCCGGGAAGCTCCCCGCATCGAGCCCCACTTGCACCACGGGTGTCCCCTCTTGCAGTGACCGGCGAGCGGCTGCCTGTCTGCAGCCCAACGCTTCCAGCAGACGATGGCCGTATCTCTCACAGCAACAACAGTAGCGACAGAGAAAAGGAGAAGCATGTCCATGGCGAGGAGCAGCAGGAGAAAGGAACGATGGAGACGATTGCTCGCCATGCCAAACGTTGGCTCGCCAATTAATTGGCGAAGGAATCCGCCACCCACGCCTTGCCAAAACTTTGGCTCAGAATTGAACTGGGGCTGCTGTGTAGGCGTGGGCGCGCCAATAATTTGGCATCCATCCAAAGGAGTGCCCAGGCTGGGTCAACAACCAATTTTTTGGCTTGGTGCATGAGGGCGTCGATCCAAACAGCCCCGAAGAGGATATGTAGAAAAGAGATAAGGAATGGGTGGTTTCACGTGCGCCACTAGACATAGGGATGGGGTGGTCCGCAGGCGGTGGGTGGGTCTCACATACACGTGGCGAACATAACGTGCGGCTTAGCGAGCTGTGAAATCAGCCGGTTGAAACGAACACTTTCCCATGGATGATAGAAGGCATCTCATATGCGCCACTCCTTGCAGCAAACGTAAGCTCCTCTATTTTGGGCAGACCCTATTTGACGCGCACATGCATCAAATGGAGGCCGCGACGCCCACATGCAATGCAAGTTGGGCCGACCCACTTCGGGTTGGCTGGCTTCACATGTGGGTCGCTCAATAGCGTTCCCTCAAGTTAGGGTTTTTGTTCTCGCGGCGGCGACTGCGACGCCGTCGAGTAGATCGCAGTAGATCGCTGTTTCCTTGCCTACCGCCGATCCCTCTCCGTCTCCTCCGTCGCTTTCCTCTCGCGCGAGGCTTGACGGGGAACGGCGGGTCTAGGGTTCCCCATATACCCAGCCACTCTTTTGCATCGGGTAAGGATCTTATGATGGCGGCTGATGGGGCCTCGGGCTCCTCGGGCGCGAGTGAGGTTGAACGGATGATGGCAGAGCTTGGGCTGAAGGAAGAAGATCTTGACGATGTGATCTTTGATGAGGAAGCTGCGCCTCCACAGGGACCCAGATGGATTGCGCTGGCTAGGGTAAACACCTCCAAATCATATAGTCAGACATGGTTCTACAGAAACATGCGAGCAGCATGGAATACAGCGCAGGAGGTCAAGTTCAAGCCCTTGGAAGATAATCTGTACTCAGTTCAACTGTCCTGTTTAGGAGATTGGGAGAGAGTTATGCATGAGGGACCTTGGAATTTCCGTGGGGATGCAGTGCTTCTTGCGCCTTATGATGGGGTCTCCAAGCCCTCATCCATCAAGCTAGAGACAATTGATATATGGATCCAGATACATGGCGTTCCTGATTTGTTTGCTCACCTGGTCGCTCCACTAGCTGCAAAGGTGGGGGAAGTGCTATTCACAAAACAACCGTCTCATGACTTTGTTGGGAACTTCCATAGGGTGTGGATCCGGCTGAATGTGCTTAAGCCCCTGAAGAACGCAGTATCCATGATCAGAGGGGGGGGGGAAGACAGATTTATAGGGTAAAGTATGAGAAGTTGCCTGATTGGTGCGCCGTGTGTGGCATGTTGGGTCATCTCTATAAGGAACACGGTACTGGGATTCATCCCCCTTCGGCTCTAGTATTCAAGGATTTACGAGCTAGCTGGGCTATGCGTGCGAGCCAAGGTCCTGGAGAGGGCCGAGGTAGGGGAGGTGGCCGTAGGGGAGGCCGGACAGGAGGACGATCAGGCATCCGACGCGAGACCGACATGAACAACTTCCCGGCTTATCAGGAGATGGGAAGTAGAGAGGATGACATGGCAGTTGACGGCAATGGTAAGGATGCTGATATGGATGATCTCACGAGGAAGAGGTTGGCTGGGCTACCGATGGAGGGTGATGCTGCAGATAAGCTAGCTATCGTGCCGGTGGGCACTTCCGTGTCCAGCCCCCCGCCACAGAGAGAACACAAGAGGACCCGAAAGGAAGATGATGGTAGTGATGGACAGGTTTCAGCAGTGAAGAGTTTGGCGGGCTCCTTCGAGGAGCGCCGCCAAGCCCAATGAGTGCCCTTTGCTGGAACTGCCGTGGAGTGGTCAAACCCGCGGCAGCCCGAGAACTTCGCGAATTTGCGAGGAAGTTTGCCCCTATCCTACTTTGTATTGTTGAGACACAGATTGAAGGCTCTAGGGTAGAAGCTTTAGCTAGTTCCATTGGTTTTGATAATGCTTATGCAGTTGATAGTCAAGGTAGGAGTGGTGGTATCGGTTTGTTTTGGAACAATGAAATAAAAGTTGAAATTCTTGGTTACTCTGTTTACCACCTTGATGTATCTGTGGAGGAGCAGGGTGAGGATATGTGGAGACTAACGTGTGTTTATGGCGAGGCACAGACGCACTTACGACACCAAACATGGACAATTTTAAAAAATATCAGTACAATAAGCAGCTTACCCTGGCTTTGTCTCGGTGATTTTAATGAAGTTTTACGTCCGGAAGAGCACGAGGGAGTTGGTCAACGCAGCAACGCACAGATCCAGGCATTCAGAGATACAATTGATGTTTGCATGTTACTAGACTTGGGCTATTCTGGCCGTTTTTGGACTTTCGAGAAGAAGGTCACTGGAGGAACATATACACGATGCAGACTGGACAGGGCATTGGTCAGCACGGATTGGATGGCAAGGTTTCCACTAGCAGCTGTCACCCATGAGATAGCTGTTTCTTCGGATCACTCCGCACTGTTGGTTGATATGGGCCGTATGAAGCAGCAACACAAAAAACCGGAGTTTCGTTATGAAGTAATGTGGGAGACACATGAGGGGCTCCATGATGCTTTAGTTGATGATGGGATGCGGCGGTGCCCTGCCTGACAGTTGAGGACATGAGGAACAAGATCCGGAACTTGGCGGCAGGTCTAAGCAGATGGAGCAATGATACTTTTGGTAACGTGAAGAAGGAGATTAAGCTCTTGAAAGGACAACTAGAGCAGCTGCGGGGGGACCCGCTTAGAACTAGACCATCACACGTGGAACTCAAGATCAATGAGCGCCTAATTGAGATGTATCACAGAGAGGAATTAATGTGGCGTCAGCGAGCAAGGATCCAGTGGCTATCTGCGGGCGATAAGAACACCATGTTTTTTCATCTTCGTGCAAGCTTGCGGTGAAAGAAGAATATGATTAAGGCATTGCAAAATTCCTTGGAAGCGATCGTTGTTGACCCAGATGAGTTAAAGGCGATGGCTAATAGTTTCTATCAAACTTTGTACACTTCGGAGGGAGTTGAAAATATGGATGCGGTGCTAGATCATGTGCCCAGGAAAGTAACAGAGGAAATGAATGCGCGCCTTAATGCCGAATACACGTCTGATGAGGTTAAGGCAGCATTATTCTAAATGTTCCCAACAAAAGCACCTGGCCCAGACGGATTTCCTGCTCATTTTTATCAGCGTAACTGGGATATTTGTGGTGAAGATGTTACAAGAATTGTTTTGAGAATAGTGCGAGGGGAGGAAAGCCCGGAATGCATTAATGACACGGTGTTGGTCCTAATACCAAAGGTAATGAGCCCTTCTCAGTTGTCTCAATTTAGACCCATCAATCTCTGCAATGTGCTATACAAGATTGCATCCAAGGTAGTTGCCAACAGACTAAAGATCATTTTGCCAGATATTATATCTGAGGAACAATCTGCTTTCGTGCCTGGGAGACTCATCACAGATAACATCATATGTGCTTATGAATGTTTGCACTTTATGAAGAGGACACGGTCACGGTCTAATAGCTTTTGTGCTTTGAAACTGGACATGATGAAAGCCTATGACAGATTGGAATGGCCATATTTGAAAGGTATTATGGCCAAATTGGGTTTCTCTCAACAGTGGATTGACATAGTTATGGGGTTGGTCTCATCAGTATCCTTTTCTGTTCTGTTTAATGGAGAGAAACTTGATTCATTTACACCTACAAGAGGCATCTGGCAGGGAGACCCAATCTCCCCTTACTTATTCCTAATTGCAGCAAAGGGCCTTTCGTGCCTCCTGAAATCCAGTTCTCGGTCATCATTCGCAGGTATTAAGGTGGCACCAACGGCGCCCACCATTAACCACCTTTTATTTGCAGATGACAACCTGCTGCTTTTTAAGGCTAATGTGGAGGGGTCAGAGGAAGTGTCAAACCTGCTTGACATTTATTGTAGAGCTTCGGGACAGAGGATAAATCATGAGAAGTCTTCCATCTTCTTTAGCAAAGGATGTCCGGATTCTATAAAGGAAGAGGTGAAGCATTCCTTAAACGTCCAAAATGAATCATTAAATGAACGTTATCTGGGTATGCCAACTGATGTAGGCCAGTCGAAGAATGGAACTTTCAAGTATTTGCGAGACCGGGTATGGGAGAGGATCAAAGGTTGGATGGAGAAACTATTATCGGCAGCCGGAAAGGAAGTTTTAATCAAGACAGTGGCACAAGCGATCCCTGTTTTCTCAATGTCTTGTTTTCGTCTACCAAGGGGTTTGTGTGACAGTATCACATCTATAATTCGCCAATTCTGGTGGGGAAGCAAACAAGGTAAAAGAAAGCCTAGCTAGGTCGCATGGGATATGATGACCAGGCCTAAGCATTTGGGCGGTCTCGGTTTTTGTGATTTGGAGATTTTAAATCTAGCACTCTTGGCTAGACAAGCATGGCGGCTGATGACCGATGAGAACTCGCTTAGTGCAAAGGTTTTAAAGGTTGTATATTTCCCTCAATGCTCAATCCTGGAAGCTGAGCTAGGATCCCACCCTTCTCAGATATGGCGAGCGGTGCTTGATGGCAGGGACATTGTTGCACAGGGAGTGGTTCGGAGAATTGGTAATGGGGCTTCGACAAGTATCTGGCAGCATAACTGGATTCCTCGCGATAACTTTAAAAGGCCGATCACTTCACTTGTTCCTAATCCGCCAGAGAAAGTGTCGGACCTGATTGATGCTACCTCGGCTCAATGGAAAGAAGACCTGGTATGGTCTGTTTTTACTCCTTTTGATGCTTCAGAGATCCTCAAAATACCGCTATGCACGAGGAACATAACAGATTTTTGGGCATGGCATGAAGAGAGACGGGGAGTTTTCTCGGTGCGTTCGGCTTACCGTATGATGATAAGAACGAAGATTAGCAGGGAAAGATGGCTTCATGAGGAAGAAGGTACGCCAAACTTACATGAAGCTAAGCAATGGAGTGCAATCTGGCACATACAAGTACCCTCGAAGCTGCGGATGTTCGTTTGGCGTCTAGCCAGGCAGTCGATGCCTACGGGTGAGGTTCTCCATCACCGAAACATGGCCGATGAAAATACATGTCATTTATGCGGAGCCACGGACACATGGAGACATGCGTTGTTTGAATTGTTCTATGTCGAGGAGCATCTGGGTTTTAGCCCCCGATTGCTGACAAGGTGATAAGTTGCCAGCATGATAATCCGAAGCAGTGGTTGTTTGCTCTACATGATATGCTACAGCCTGAAGAGTTCACTCGCCTTGTGGTGACAGCATGGGCGATCTGGAGTGCGAGGAGGAAGGCGATCTATGAGAACATTTTCCAGTCCCCATATTTCACGAATGGCTTCATCCTGAGTTACTTGTCAGAGATGCAGCAGATCAACAAGAAGTCGCCAAGACCGGTTAGTGCACCTGCGCCAAGACCAAAACGTTGGCTACCTCCGAACCAAGGGTGTGCCAAAGTTAACGTGGATGCATCGCTATCGAGAGGAGGCACGTATGGTTCGGTTGCTGCTGTGTGTAGGGACCAACATGGTCTGTTCCTTGGAGCTTCGGTCGTTGGTTTCAGGCAAATCAATGATCCTCAAACACTCGAATCCCTGGCCATAAGGGAAGCACTAGCTTTGGCGGAGGACTTGTACGTTCAAAGCATTCATGTGGGATCCGATTGCAAGACGGTGGTAGAAGATATACAGAGGGGTACTTCAGCTTCATATGGCGCGGTGATACATGAAATCATAGAACATTCTGCTAGCTTTCAATTTTGTAAAATAGTCCATGAATTTAGGAGCTTAAATTTTGAGGCTCACAACTTAGTGAAGCATGCTTTATCTTTCGGGGGTGGCCGCCGTGTCTGGTTAGGCCATCCTGGAGATATTTCTTTCGTCCTTGTAAACATTGTGACGGGTTAATAAAAAGTTTCGTGAGGTTGTCTAAAAAAAACATGTGGATCGCTTGATTCTTCTTGGTTCGCTGCCTTCCACGTGCGGGTAGCTCACTTCTGTTTCGTACGCTGGGTTGCTGCTTTTTTTCTTTGTTTTCTGTTCAGGTTTTTCTTCCTGAATTTTATTTCATTTCCTTTTTTTCTTTCGTTTTTCCTTCTCTACGAGGTTTGGTTTCTCCACTTGTTTCTTCTGGTTTTTGTTTCAGGTTTTCCTTTCTCTTTTTCCAGATTTTGTAATTTCTTTTTGTTTTTTGTTTATTTTTTCTTTTTCTTTTCCTTTTTGTATATTATACAAAGAGCTCACTTTTGTATTTACAGCAAGTTTCATCATACATTTAAGAAAATGTTCACTGTATACTAAGGAAATGTTCAATGTATTTTTATAAAATGAGCATTGTTTACTTAAAAATGTTCAGCATATATAACAATAATCAATAATGTTTAATGCATATTTCAAAATTGTTCAGCGTATATCACAAAATTGTTGAATGTGTATTTAAATATTGTTCAGCGTATATCACAAAAAAATGTTCCATGCGTATTTACATATTGTCAGCGTATATTACAATAGTGTTCAATGTATATTTAAAAATATTCGTCGTATATAACTTTTTTCCAGTAACTGTTCAGACTTTTGAATTTGTGTTCATGTTTTTTTCAAAAAATATTCATATTTTAATAGTTTGTTAGAATTTCGAAATTTGTTCACAATATTCATACATTATTCACATTTTTCCAAGAACTGTTGAAAAAAAACCCGGATATGCCGTTGTACCCAGTACTTTTAAGTTTAGCGCTGCAAATTGGCAACCAACCCTCGCTAGGTTGACAGGCTAGGAACGCTGTTGTCGATCGAATGGCTTGGAGGTTTTACCCCACCTTTTTTTAGACAAACTCGCGAAGCTTTTATTTAACCGTCACAATGTTTACAGGGACGAACAAAAGATCGCCGGGGTGGCCTAACCAAACATAGCGGCCGGTCCCCCAACGCTAATGCATTCTTCGCGAGGTTGTGGGCCTCAAAGTTCGAGATCCGAAATTCATGACTAAAAGTACAAGAGGAGAAAAAATGAGCTCTATCCATTATTTCATGTACCACTGCTCCGTATGATGGAGGTTACACTCTCACAAACTCCTCTAGAAAGCCGAAAGCAAGACATTGAAAAAACTGGGATCGCTTGTGTGACCGATTTAATGAGGACTTCCTTACCACCAACTGAAAGCATTTTCTGCATCCATCCTCTTACTTTCTCCCACACTCTGTCAAGAAGGTACTTGAACGTGTCGTTCTTGGAGTGACCAACACCCTAAATATCTGTCACTCAAGGATTCATTGTGGACATTTAGACTTGCATGACACCTTGTTTAAGAGAATCTGGACAACATCTGCTAAAGAAAACAGAAGATTTTTCATGATTTATTCTCTGTCCTGAGGCTCCACAATAAGTACCCAACAGGTTTGAAACCAATTCTGCTCCCTCCAGACTTGACTAAAAAAGCAACAGGCTATCGTCTGCAAACAAAAGATGGCTAACAGTTGGGGCTGTAGGGGCCACCTTGATGCCACCAAACGCAGACGACTGAGAACTGGACTTCAAAAGGCACGACAGGCCCTCTGCTGCAAGTAAGAAAAGGTAGGAGGAGATCAGATCTCCCTGTCGAATACCCCTCGAGGGTTTAAAATGCTCTAGCTTTTCACCATTCAACAACGTAGAAAATGATACTGATTTAACCATCCCCATGACAATGTCCATCCAGCCAGACGAGAAGCCTAGCTTAAGCATTATGGCCTGAAGATAATCCCACTCCAAGCGATCATACGCTTTCATCATATCAAGTTTCAGTGCACAACTGCTATTGGTTTTGATCGGTTCCTCTTCATGAAATGCAAACACTCATATGCACAAATAATGTTATCTGATATTAATCTATCGGGAACGAACGCTGACTGTTCTTCAGAAATAATGTCAGGGAGTATGACCTTCAGCCTATTAGCTATGACTTTTGAGGCAATTTTATAGAGCACATTGCAAAGGCTAACAGGTCTAAATTGGGAGAGGTGTGTCGGGCTTGACCCCACCTATTCCCTTTCTTTTTTACTTATATTACATTCGTGCCTGCGAATGGACCGGCCCGTATTCACGCTCCTTCAGCGAAGGCTCGATGATTTGCCGCACGCGAGCGGCAAAAATAAGCACTCCCTGTGCACTCGCAACACCGTCTGTCCTATATGGGCCAACCCAATTTGATTTTCCTCCCTGAACTAGTTTTTCATTGCTTCATGTTTTGTTTTTCCTTTCTTTTTTCTTTTTCCATTTCTCTTTTCCCATCTTTTTTCCTTTCTTATTTTTCAAACACATGAACTTTCTCTAATTCTTGATTTTTTTCCAAATTCATGGCTTTTTTTTTTCAAATTCATGATTTTTTAAAGGCACAAATATTTTTTCCGAATTCGTGGACTGTTTTTGTGAACTTTTTTCAAAATCAAGCCCAATTTTATAGATACAGAAAATATAATACGTGAACATTTTTTTGAAATACAGGAACAATTTTCAAATTCAAGATAAAAATGAAATCTGGGAATATTTTTCACATTCTTGAACATTTGTTTTGGAAAATTTGGAAGATTTTTAGATTATTAAGGGAACAATTACCAAATTCAAGACATTTTTAAGACTGAAGAACATTTTTTGGAATCTAGGAATGTTTTCCAATTTATGAATTTTTTTTAAATCAGAGGGCATTTCTCAACTTCGTAAAAAAATTGAATTTTAAAGCATTTTTAAATCTCAGAACAATGTTTCAAAATTCTTGAATTTTTTCAAAGTAAGAAATATTTTTTGAATTCCAAACATTTTAAAATTTGTGATCATTTTGCAAACTTTTAAGAACATGTTCTATATATTTTTTGGAAATCCCAAGCATTTTTCTATGAAGCAAAAAAAGAGCAAGAGAAATAAACTAGGTGCTTCGCATAGCAAGAGAAATAAACTAGGCGCTACACCTGCCCTGCCTTATGCACTAAATAGGAGTTCTGCGACCACGAGAGCTATGTCTCGCATCAAGCGAGATGGAAGTTGCTGGAACTCTTTTCTCGTGCAGGCAACTGGGCCGATCCATCAACCTGCCAAGAAGACTAGTGCTACTAGCCACTACGGCCACCTGGTGTTCACAGCTAGTAGTGCGGGCGTCCTTCTTTTTTCATTCTTTTTGCATTTGTTTCTTTAGTTTTATTTTTAAATTTATTTATTCTTTGGTTCGTTTTGTTTATTTTTTGCTTTTGCTTTTTCTTTTCTTGTTTTTTTGTTTCTTTTTTGGTTTTTCATTTTTACATTATTTTATATATGTCAATAAGATTTGACATGTTCAACATATTTACAATACAAATTCAAATTTCTTTAATATGTGCTCAATATTTCTATACATAGTTTAACAATTTTAAATGTTTGATTAACATTTTAATTCATAAGATTAACATTTTTAAGACATGGTACACATTTTTCCATAAATTATTTAAATGCTTGATTAACTTTTTCATTAAAAATATTAATATTTTTTAATACATGGTCAACATTTCTTCAAACACTTGATTAACTGTTTTACATACATGATAAAAAGTCATAATTTTTATAATACATGGTCAACATTGTTTATACACATTTAAACATTTCAGAAATGCTTTATTAACCTTTTCGAAATACTTATTCACTTTTTAAAATTCCCGTCTAAATTTTTTATTTACATGATAAAAAAAATTCTTCATTTTTCTAAAACACGATCAACATTTTCTCTATACACGTTCAACATTTTTCAAATGCTCGTTCAACATTTTTTTGTTGTGTTTTGTAGAGCCTTTATTTTTATCAAGAGAGATAGAGAGAGAGAATATTTTAAAATATATATAGAAGTATAAAAATAAAGCAAAAACAAAAACTTAAAATATAAGAAAAATAGAAAAAGAGGTTAGGACCTGTCACGCGCGCGGGCCGGCTCATCTCGCTCGCCCCATCACCGAGTCAAAAGCAGGACTCAAAATCGAGATGTAGGGGCGTCCCTCCACGACAAATTGCCGGAGCCACGCACAAGAGGTCTCACTGAGCGCGCAGCCATTGCACGGTTACTCTAGCAGTTTTTGTTCATGATAGCAGGTGATTACTGTAGGATGGTCAAAAAATGTGAACAACTTTTTAGAAAGTGAGCATTACTTGAAAACGCGGCCATTTTTTAAGTTGCCAATATTTTTCCAAACATTAGCAAAATTTCCAAATTTCAAGCATTTTTCACTAAAATGTGAGGAATTTTCGTAGGATTTCTTGAAAATTTCTCCGAAATTGGGAACAAAAAATTAAAATATTCGAAATGTTTTTAAAGTGCTGTGTGGTTTTCAAATTTTACAATAATTCTTAAACATTGCGAACAATTTTTGAAAAATCCAAACAAAACTAAAAATAGGAGCATTTTACAAAAATGTGATCCTTTTTGCAAATTTGAATAATTCTTTGGAAAAATATGATCAATTTTTGAAATTCCAAACAAACTTTTAAGATTTTTAACCTTATTTAAATTTGTGAACTAAAAAAGGATAAAATAAAAATAAAAAAAGGAAAGAGGAAAATAAGAGAAATACCTATGGTATGCTGCCAATTCAAAAATCTATAGAAAACCTGATTTAGGGACGCTCTAGAAGGTCGTAAAACAATATAAACCGAGAAAGAAAAACCTACGGTACGCTGCTGATTGGGCAAACGCAATATATGGCTCGTACGTTCCTGCGTGTTTAGTCGACTACTTGATGCAGTGAGCATCAAATAGGGTTTTCCCATAAAGTCTCGAGAAAAAAGGATAATGTTAAATTTGTGAAGAAAAAAATATCATTTCTGTAGTTCAAATCTTTTCTTTGAGACCCTGAACGAAAAAGGAACAAAAAGCAGAAAGAAAATATAAAAGAGAAGAAAAAAGTGAAAGGAATAAAACTGGGGCGCTCTGCCTCGCAACGGATCGGCCATAGAACGCACGGAGGGTTGCGTGTTTGCTGCGCCTGCGGCACCCTAAGCGCTAAATAGAGTTGCGGCGGAAAACAGTCCATACAACGCAATCTAACTGGGCCGTAGAGAGCGCACGCAGCTAACATACTGTTACTATAGTGGTCTGGTTTAATGCGGTGGTTCAGTGTAGAGGTTACTGACCCGCAGTTAAAAATTGCAAACAACTTTGCAAAAAGCGAGCCTTATTTGTAAATCTGATAATCTAAAAGTTTGTCAATATTTTTTTATAAATGCAAACAAATATTTCAAATTTTGAATCATTTTAATTTTTTAATATTTCTGCAAATCATGTTTTTTTATTTCTGAACAATTTTGAAGAAGTGCACAATTTTTTAAGTATTTTGAACAATTCTTCATGATTGTGAATTTTTTTGTAAATTTCAAACATTGTTCCTATAATTGTGAACAATTGTTTTAATTCCAAACAGCTTTTCACAAAAATGTGATCATTTTGTAAAATACCTGAACAATTGTTCCAATTCCAAAATAATTTTCAAGATTTGATTGAAATTTGTTTAAGTTCAGAAAACAAAAATTAATTAAAGAAAAACAAACAAAAAGGAAAAAAAGGAAATAATAAAATGAGAGATAAAATATAAAAGGAATAAAAAACCCCAGTAAAAACAACCCGAAAACATGGTTCCGAAACCTTATAGAAGTTCCCGAAACTGTTGAAACCAAATAGTGAGTGTCAAATAGGATATTCCCCATAAAGGCTCAAGTTCAGTTTGTTAATATCTTTCAAAGTTTTGTGAAATTTTATTGAAATGTAATTTTTTTTTTCTGAAATCCTTAAAGTTAAGTGGGAAAAAAGAAGAAAGAGAAAACAAAAAAAAACAGGAATAAAAGAAGGGCTTTTGCCGCAGAGAACTCCGCCGCCATCCGATACAGCCAAAGCCCGGTTACTGCAGCTATTTGGTTTTCTGCAGGATTGTTGTAGCCTGTTAAAAAAGTGAACATTATTTGAAAACCGGCACCTGCAGCCGCGTTTACTGGGCTCAGCCCATTTCTAATTTGCTTTAGAAGCGTAAAAAGGCGCGGGCATAGGGGTTCAAACCTGCGACCCCTTCTTTGCGAGGGCTACGCTCTAACCATAAGGCCATAGCCCCGCTCGTGCAAACATACTTGACTTCTTTCTTTTATTTAGTTCTTTAGTTTGTTTTGTTTTTTATCCACTATGTCCATTCTTTAATGCATGCATTTTTTAATTCTATGAACCTTTTTTCTAAATTGATGAATTTTTAAATTATATTTTTTAAAATTACATTGAATTAACTTTTCTCAAATTGATAAACTTTTTTAAAATTTGATTGAATTTTTTCAAAATAGATGAACTTTATTTCAAATTTGATGGTTTTTTTTTCAAAATTGATGATTTTTTTAAAATGGTGAATATTTTTAAAATTCGGTGAGGTTATTTCAAATTCGATCAACGTTTTCTTAATTCGTGATTTTTTTAAAATTGTTCGATTTTTTTCTCCAACAAATCACTTTTTCTGAGATGTATGTGCAAGAAATAGCACGGCTACATTTTGAACATTTCGCGATGTAATCATTTCTAGCTCGTTGTAGCTCGAGTGGTAAGGCACTGTGCAGTGTAATTAATCGGTGCAAGATCTAATCCTCAGTGGAGGAAAAAAATTGCAGGTTTTTCGCGCCACAAATCCCCTGCATGTTACTGGGCCGGCCCAGAAGGTGCGCTAGCGGGGGCTAGTTGACTGACCCGACGCTGAAGTGCCGTATAGGTGCTCTCGTTTAGTGGATTACTTGATGTAGTGAGTGTGAAATGGGGCTTTTCTCATAAAGGCTACAAAAACAAAAGGACTAGAGTACAATTTGTGAACATTTTTCAATTTTTTTGTGAACATTTTCTGAAATTCAAACTTTTTTGGAATCCCGAACGTTTTTAAAAAGAAAAAGGAAAAAATGAAAGAAGAAAAAAAGAAAAAAAGAAAAGGAAAAAAACACTAGGGCACTCCGCCCTTCAATGTGTCGGCTCAAAGGGCGTGCAGAGTTGTGCGTTTGCTGCATCCGCACGGGCCTGATACGTCTCCATCGTATCTACTTTTTCTAACGCTTTTGCTATTGTTTTGGACTCTAATTTGCATGATTTGAATGAAACTAACCCGGACTGACGCTATTTTCAGCAGAACTATCAT
This sequence comes from Triticum dicoccoides, assembly GCF_002162155.2. Taxonomy (NCBI): domain Eukaryota; kingdom Viridiplantae; phylum Streptophyta; class Magnoliopsida; order Poales; family Poaceae; genus Triticum; species Triticum dicoccoides. Next base: position 263,340,923 of record NC_041388.1, read on the forward strand.
GGTGTTATTTTTGTGCAGAAATAAAAGCTCTTGAAATTGGACAAAACTTTTTGGAGAATCATTTTGGAATAAATAAAAAATACCAGAACCAAGACC
>NC_041388.1:263341405-263361148 GCF_002162155.2 Triticum dicoccoides
GGTGCGCCACCCCCTCTAGCGCGCCCTGATGGGTAGTGGGGCCCACGAGGCTCCGTTGACCCTAATTCCAACTCTATAAATTCTTATTTTTGGAGAAAAAAACATGGGAGAAAGTTTCGTCGCGTTTTACGATACGGAGCCGCTGCCACCTCATGTTCTTCATCGGGAGGCCAGACCTGGAGTTCGTTCGGGGCTCCGGAGAGAAGGATGTTCCGTCTTCGTCATCACCAACCATCCTTCATCACCAATTTCATGATGCTCACCACCGGGAGTGAGTAATTTCTTGTAGGCTTGCTGGACGGTGATGGGTTGGATGAGATTCATCATGTAATCGAGTTAGTTTTGTTAGGGTTTGATCTTTAGTATCCACTATGTTCTGAGATTGATGTTGCTATGACTTTGCTACGCTTAATGCTTGTCACTAGGACTCGAGTGCCATGATTTCATATCTGAACCGCTTATGTTTTCACCATTATATATATGTTCTTGATCTAATCTTGCAGTTATACGCACCTATTACATGTTATGATCCGTAAACCCCAAGGTGACAATAATTGATACTTTCCGGTGATAACCGTAGTTTGAGGAGTTCATGTATTCACTATGTGTTAATTCTTTTTTCTGGTTCTCTATTAAAAGGAGGCCTTAATATCCCTTAGTTTCCTTATGGACCCCGCTGCCATGGGAGGGTAGGACAAAAGATTTCATGCAAATTCTTTTCCATAAGCACGTATGACTATTGACGGAATACATACCTACATTATATTGACGAACGGGAGCTAGTTTTGTGTCGCCCTAGGTTATGACTGTTATATGATGAATATCATCCAACGAAATCACCGATCCCATGACTACGAGCTTTTCACATATTGTTCTTGCTAAGTTACTACTGTTGCTGCTACTGTTACAACAACTACAAAATTATTGCTACTGTTGTTACCATTACTATTGCTGCTACTATTATTGTTATCACTATAAAATTATCATACTATTATTACTATTGATGCTACTTTGCTGCAGATATTTAATTTCTAGGTGTGGTTGAATTGACAACTCAACTACTAATACTTACAAATATTCTTTGGCTCCCCTTGTGTCGAATCAATAAATTTGGGTTGAGTACTCTACCCTCAAAAACTGTTGTGATCCCCTATACTTGTACGTTATCAAGACCTTTTTCTGGCGTTGTTGCTGCGGAGTATAGCTATATTTGTTGAGTCACTTGGGATTTATATCTCTTGATCACTATGAAGAATCTGAAAGATTCTAGAACCAAGATCGTTCCCTCTAAGGCAAGGGGAGGTAAGGAATTGCCATCTAGCTCTGCACTTGATTCACCTTCTGTTTTAAGTAAGCTTGAAACAACACCACATGCTATTAATCGTTATATGTCGCAAGTTATTGATGATGCCATCTCTTCTATGAATGATGCTATTGATGATTCTGGTACCTTGCTTGATGATAATGTTCCACTAGGTGAATTTCTTGATGAACAACTTGCTAGAGCTAAAGAAATTGAAATTGATGAAATTATTGAAACTGAGAATTATGAAACACCTATTAGACCTAGCTCTCCTAGATATGAATTGCATGAGATACCTGAGGGTTATGTTATGGACGGAGAGGTTGCTAGGGATTTTCTTGCTTGTAAGAATAGAGATGATCTCAAGAAATTGCTATGCAAGTTGAAAGAAAAATCTTTGAATTCTAGAAAGAAACATGATCCTACATTTGCTACTTCACCTATCTTTATTACTGATAAGGATTATGAATTCTCTGTCGACCCAGAGTTAATTACTTTGGTTGAATCTGATCCTTTCTATGGCTATGAAACTGAAACTGTTGTGGCACATCTTACTAAACTAAATTATATAGACACCCTATTTGCTCATGATGAGAAAATTCGCAATTATTACATTCTTAAGTTATTTCCTTTCTCATTAGAGGGTGATGCTAAGATTTGGTACAATACTCTTACTCCTGGTTGTGTGTGTAGTCCCTAGGATATGATTTATTACTTCTCTGAAAAATATTTTCCTGCTATAAGAAACAAGCTGCCTTACAGCAAATATTTAACTTTGTCCAAATTGAAGAAGAGAGTCTCCCACAAGCTTGGGGGAGGCTTCTCCAATTACTTAATGCTTTGCCTGATCATCCTCTTAACAAAAATGAAATACTTGATATCTTCTATAATGGACTAACCGATACTTTTAGGGATTTCCTAGATAGTTGTGCTGGTTGTGTTTTCAGGGAACGAACTGTTCAACAAGTTGAGGAATTATTGAATAATATATTGAAGAATTATGATGATTGGACACTTCTTGTTCCACCGCCTAAACCCACTCTGAAGAAGAGGGATATTCTATTTCTCAGTCCTGAAGATATGCAAGAGGCAAAGAAATGTATGAAGGAAAATGGTATTAAAGCTGAAGATGTTAAGAATTTACCACCTATTGAAGAAATACATGGTCTTGACACACCACCGGTGGTGGAGGTAGATTCTCTTTTAAAGTTTGATGAGGTGACATCCCTTATAATAAACCTCGTAATCAATGCTTATATGAATTTGATAACTACATTATGAAGCAAGATCATTTTGATGACTATGTTATTGTAACATCCCAATTTTTAGTTTGGATGTTATACATAGGTCATCATATGCATATCATATTTTATTTGCATTTTCGTTTGATATCCTTGAAATCTTAAGCAACTCAAGGACCCAAGGAGAGAGTCGGAATTTTCATAAATTTTTATATTTGAATTTTCTCAAATTTGAAAAGAGGATCATTTTGATTTTAATATTTTTCTCTCCAAATATTTCCAATATTAAAAATAGAAAGAGAGAAGATAATATGACTTCTTCAAAAGAGAGGAATATTGGGAAAGAAATTTTAAAATCAAATATATATTTTATTTGAATTAGAAAAATATGCATTTTTGAAAATTGTATTTTTTAGGCCAGAAAAATGTTCACTTTGTTCTACATATTTTATTTAGACCGTGAAAATTGTTTTTGTCATTTTTAGAATTTATTTTATATTTTATTAGGATTTTCATTCGGGCGAAATTTTACTTAAAAAAATCATTTCCCGCTGGACTGGGCCCACGAAGCCCTGCCGCCTTCCTCCTCACGGGAGGAGTCCGCGCCGCCCTCGCCCTCCGTTTCGGGCCGGGGCACGCCTCCCAAGGTCGACCCCGACCCGGCGCCCCCTTGCCCAAGGCAGCCCCCTCCTATAAGTACCCCCCGCCGCCGCCCCTCTCCTCACCCCACCAACCACCGACGCCGCCGCCTCCCGAGCCGCGCCGCACCCAGCCGCCGAGCTGCGCCGCCGCTGCCGCTGAAGTCCCGAGCCGCCGCCCGTCGTAGCCGCCTGCGCCGCGTTCGCCGGACCCGCCGTTGACCGCCACCGTCTCGCCGGTTTTTCGTCGGTTTTAGGTATAAAACCGTTCGGTTTTTTAGGGTTTATGTTTTTTTTGGTTTTCGTTTTAGAGCGGTTTAGATTGTTTTTTTCGAGTTCGCTAATTAGCGAACGATCGTCCGAACATTTCTGTTAGCGGACATTTTTCGTCCGTTTGTCCCAGATAGCGAACGTTCGTTCGATAGACTTTTTCTTTTATTTTATTTTCGGCCAGGGACCTATCTGCGATTATTCTATCGCAAATTAGCCCCTGATCTTTAAACGTCCGTAACTCTTCGCTCGTTCATCCAAATCCAGTGAAACCAACGCTAAACTCTTCATCTCGGACCCCTCTTTCTAGTTAACCAACTTGAACATGATTTTGACAATTTAAAATTTGGTTGCAAGCATATTTGTATTTGAACTTCTTTTGACCACAATTTGAGTTTTGTAGCTCCAATTTGATTGATTCTTTTTGCAAATCGAAGCTCTTCAGTTGAACTTTCAGTTTGGATCTTTTCATTTGAGTTTTACCCATGCATCTATTGCTTGAGTGCTTATGTATGTTATTGTTTATGTGCGATAGAGTTTCTGGAGTGCGAAGCGTGCTACTACGAGTTACTAGGGTTTTCAGATCGTCAGCAAGGCAAGTAACACTTTGATCATACCCTTTTATTACCCAGTTTTTATGCATTAGTCTCAACCCTCAAACATTGCATGAGTAGGATATGCTTAAACATACGGGTTTTGGGAAGTAGTTGTTGAGGTAGTACCTACTACCCTTTTCATTCAAACCCTGGGAGTTACTTCTACGTTATGCTTATACTGATATGCTATGCTCGTAGACGTGGTTTGGTTTGAGTGATTCATGACAGTTGTGAGTATTATTATGAACTAAGGGTTTATTTAAGGTGTCTACTTTAACACACATATGGGTGGATTGTTTGTGGGCACCTGGGGTAATCCAGTGTTGTCCAAGGAGATCCCGGGAAATCCGTGTGATCATCCTATGGTCCGCCACCCAGGCTCAAAGGGATCATAATGTCATTCATGCTGGAAACTTCCGTGTGCAGCCACAAGCTAGGCTCTAGCATAGTTGAGTATGTTGCGTGACCTCTTTCAGTGGTAAACTAGCAGATGTAGGGGATGTAGGTGGTACGGTTTACCCGTCGAAAGAGCTAATGCTTCTGAAAGACTGTCTCGGTCATCCGTTTCTCAAACAACCTGTAGTGCGAGAAATCAAATAGAGGAGATTGAGTCTTGTGGGGAAAAGTGCGCAAACCTCTACAGAGTGTATAAACTAATCATGGTTAGCCATGTCCCTGGTTATGGACATCTTGAGTATCTGGTGCTTGAATTACTTTCTTGATCTCATCACCTTACTTAATTAACTTGTTGGGTTAATGATTATTAATTTGGGATTGAGATGGGGTTACCATTCTCAATGTTTTCAACAAACTTTGTAGTTAAATAAAATATATTCCTTTATTGTAGGGAAAAACTAGCTTTCTGCAAAAATAACCACAGAGCCTCCACCGGCCAAATATGCATATAGTTATAGCTGCTACTTGTTCATTGCTCTATAGTGTTATTTTGCCAGCATATTCCATGTGTTGACCCATTTCGGGCTGCAACGTATTATGTTGCAGACTTTTCAGACGAAGAGTAAGGTGCGCTAGGTCATTGTCTTGCACTCAGCTATGCCGTTGGAGTTGATGGACTCATTTTACCTCTGAAGCCTTCCGCTATTATCTTCATTAGATGGCCTTCGGCCATATTATTGTAATAAGTACTCTCTTTTGAGATATTCGATGTAATAAGTGCGTGATGAACTCTGTTATAAATCCTTCAAGTATTGTGTGTGTCAGCATTACCAATCCAGGGATGACACTTATGCATAGAGATTTGACCGTTTGAGGTCGGATCGCTACAAAATGGTATCAGAGCACACGCTGACTGTAGGATGCGACCACTAAGATAAGCCTTAGGTCAATCTTCTCTGCTCATTTCTGACTCTTATCCACTTTCCAGTCTATAGATGGCGGACCCAAGGAACAAGTTTGCTCAATCGGATGAAGACACGCCTTTTGGACGAGACTTGAAGGGGGCAACTAGATACCTGAACATCGAAATACCAAGCTTCACCGGGACCTACGCTGCCACTCTACCGGAAAAAGAGCGCTGGACCATTCGAGTACATGTTCCAGGATGGACATTCACACCAGTTACTGAGCCCATAGAGTTTTCCTTTGATGCACCAACGTGGAGTCTAGGAAAGAGCATGGCAGCTCACATCGCCATGGGACGCATAGGTGAAGTTTACCACAAGGATCTTAAGGACACCATCTACCAGATATGTCGGCGCCGAGATGAGCAATGGGAGATGATCAACACCAGGAGGGACAAGTCCATTGCAACATACATCCAGGAGTTAAACCAACACATTCGTCGTCAGGAGAACCAGATGTGCACCAACATGATAGACCCGAAGAACGTGATAACTAGGAACATGGAGCTAGAAGAGGAACTCAAGTCTACATGTGATGGATATGAAGAGGAAATTGCAGTACTACTGGAGAAGAATGAAGATCTGAAGAAGAACCTAGGAGTATTCACGGGAGACCCTGCGCCAGGAGGTGACGACCACTCTGAAGACTACATCATCATCGACGACACCGACTCCGACCCCGACGGTGATGATGACTATGAAGACGAAGCTGGAGCAGATATCATGGAGTCTTCTTCCGATCAAAATTTCTAGTTGACCACCATATTATTAGTAGTATTCCCCCATGTATATAGAATACTCCGAGTATTTTGTAATGATAGCCGGATCGATTGTATGCCCTTGTTTAAATTGAGTGGTGTGATTATGATTGTGTGTTTGTCTCATGTGCATATGGGTAGTGATTTTCTCCTTAGACCTCACTCTATTCTAATATCTCCCCTCTAAAACCTATCAGATGCCTTCGAGATGTGACGTCGGATTTGTCTTCCCATCGGAGCTCACCCAGTTGATCCAGCAGCAGAATGCCTTGATGGAGCTACTAGTCTAGAACCAAGGCAACAACAACAACAACCCACCTCCACCACCTCCAGTTGACAACTTAGCTCGTTTTCTGAGGTTGAATCTGCCGGTGTTTTCCAGTAGCACCGAGCCGGTTGTTGCTGATGACTGGCTCCGCAGGATTGGAAGGGAGCTGACTACCGCCGATTGCACAGATGCTGAGAAGGTGCGCTTTGCCGCACATCAATTGGATGACCTGCAGCCTCATGGTAGGTGAATTACACAACCACTTTTCCCATAGCCAATGTCACATGGGATCGGTTTCAGCAAGCTTTTCGCACAGCCCATGTCTCTACAGGAGCAATGGATATGAAGAAGCGTGAGTTTCGCAACTTATGCAAGGGAAATCGTATTGTGGGTTGGTACGTGGATGAGTTTAGCAAGTTAGCCCGCTATGCCCCAGATGATGTGGCCACAGATGCCGCGAAGCAGGAGAAGTTTATGGAAGGGATGAATGATGAGATGAGTATGCAGTTGATGGTGGCAACATTCACTAACTACCAGGAGTTGGTAGACCGGGCCCTTATGATTGAAAGCAAACAGCAATAGATAGAGAGCCACAAACAGAAGTATGGATAGGGGAAGTATAATTCTGGAGTTCAGCAGAAGCCTCGCTTTACCTCTAACTCCGGAGGTTACACCCATAACCATGGAGGCCATACCCACAATGGAGGAAGCTCACATAACCATAGTGGGCCTAAGAATGGAAACGGGAATGGAGCAAGCAGCAACCAGAACCGTCCCAACCCAGCAACGCCCACCAAGGACCTGAGCCATGTTACCTGTTACAAGTGCGGGGAGACCGGACATTACGCCAATGATTGCTCAGAGTTGAAGAATGGCAACAGAAATGGAAACTCTGGGAAGAAGCTCAATCCCTTCACCAGAGGTCAGGTGAACCACATAACATGGAGGAGGTTGAAGATCAGCCTAACGCAGTGATCGATAAGTTTTTGATTAAGTCATTTGCCACACTCATTCTTTTTGACACTGTTGCATCGCATTCATACATATCAAGGGGATCTGTGGACAAGTTTAAGTTGCCAACCTTATCCCTTAGGTCACCCATGTTAGCAAGCTCGCCAGGAGCAGAGTATATGGCCAGCCGATGGTGTGATTGGTTACCCCTAACCATTGGTAGCCACGTTTTTCCCTCAGACCTAATAATTTTGGAGTCTCGAGGATTGGATATAATATTAGGCATGGATTGGTTATCGAAGTATGGAGCAAACATCGATTGTGCTAGTAAGTCAATTTTACTCACCACCCCGGAGGGAAAAAGGATCAAGTATGTGTCTAGGCATGCGCCAAGGAGGACCCAAATAAATTCTCTTTCGGGAGTTGTTCAAGAAGAAGTACCTCTTGTGAAGGATTACCCGGATGTATTTCCAGAGGAACTACCAGGCATGCCGCCAGATCGAGCCATAGAGTTTTTGATAGAGCTGTTGCCAGGCACTGGACCAATATCGAAGAGACCGTATCGAATGCCCGCAAATGATCTGGAGGAAATTAAGAAGCAGATTAAGGAGTTATTGGAGAAAGGTTACATACGCCCAAGTTCATCACCGTGGGGAGCCCCCGTGCTCTTAGTTGAGAAGAAGGATTGATCTTTGAGAATGGTTGTTGATTATCGGGCGTTGAATGAAGTGACGATCAAGAACAAGTACCCACTACCGATGATCAATGATCTATTTGACCAGTTGCAAGGAGCTAAAGTATTCTCCAAGATCGATCTTCGATCAGGATACCACCAATTGAAGATTCGAGAACGGTACGCACCTAAGACAACTTTTACCACAAGGTATGGGCTGTATGAGTACACGGTCATGTCATTTGGATCGACTAATGCCCCTGCCTATTTTATGAGCATGATGAACAAGGTGTTCATGGAGTTTTTGGATAAGTTTGTAGTGGTGTTCATTGATGAAAATTTGGTATACTCGAAGAATGAAGAGGAACACAAGGAACACTTGCGCTTAGTTCTCGAGAAGCTCAGGGAGCATCAGCTATATGCCAAGTTCAGCAAGTGTGAGTTTTGGTTGAAGGAAGTTGGATTTCTTGGACATGTTATATCAAGGGAAGGTATAGCCGTTTATCCTACCAAGGTCCAGTCTATCACTGAGTGGTTGGCACCCACCTTAGTTGGAGAGATCCGTAGTTTTCCGGGACTCGCAGGATATTACAGGAGATTCATTGAGAATTTCTCCAATATTGCGAAACCCATGACCGAGTTATTGAAGAAGGACACCAAGTTCAAATGGACTGAAGATTGTGAGTCCAGTTTTCAGGAGTTGAACAAATGTTTGGTTACAGCCCCTGTACTGATTCTTCTGGATATACGCAAGGATTTCCAAGTGTATTGTGACGCTTCTCGCTTAGGACTTGGAGGAGTACTGATGCAGGACGGAAGAGTTGTTTCATATGCCTCATGACAGCTTTGACCTCACGAGTTGAATTATGCCACCCATGATTTGGAGTTAGCAGCTGTAGTGCATGCGCTTAAAACCTGGAGACATTTTCTGATTGGAAACAGATGTGATGTGTACACGGATCACAAGAGTTTGAAGTACATTTTCACGCAGAAGGAGTTGAATCGCAGGCAGAGGAGATGGTTGGAGCTCATAAAGGATTATGATATGAAGTTGCATTATCATCCAGGGAAGGCCAATGTCGTAGCAGACGCTTTGAGCCGCAAGAGTTATGTCAATACCCTCGTAAGCGGAGGATTACCGCAGGAGTTAGTTGACGATCTCAAGGAACTTCGTTTGGAGATAGTTCCAAGAGGTTTTTTTGCAGCAATGGAGGTTCAGTCTACGTTATTGGAAAAGATTCGAGAAGCTCAGAAGGATGATAAGGAAATAACCGAGATAAAAGAGAAGATGAGCAAGGGAAAATACAAGGGTTTTCGTGAGGATGAGCACGAGACTTTATGGTTTGAGGATCGTATATATGTGCCCAATAATGCGGAGATCAGGAAGTTAATACTTTAGGAAGCTCATGACTCGCCATACTCGATTCACCCCGGAAACACCAAGATGTATTTGAATTTGAAGGAATGTTTCTGGTGGACAGGTATGAAGAAGGACATTGCCGAGTATGTAGCAGTATGTGATGTATGTCAGAGATTGAAGGCAAAACATCAGAAGCCATCCAGATTGTTACAGCCTATGCCGATACCCGAATGGAAGTGGGACAAGCTTGGAATGGATTTTATCACTGGATTACCCAGGAACCAATCAGGATATGATTCTACTGGGTAGTAGTTGATCGCTTGACCAAGGTAGCTCACTTTATCCCAGTGAAAACCACCTATACAAGTGCGAAGTTGGCCAAGATGTATATGACCAGGATCGTATGTCTGCATGGAGTTCCGAGGACCATCGTATCAAATAGAGGGACACCGTTTACTTCAAAGTTTTGGAATCAATTGCACCATACTTTGGGTACTAGGCTAGAGTTTAGTACAACCTTTCATCCGCAGACAGATGGACACACAGAGAGAGTCAATCAAATTCTGGAGGACATGTTGAGAGCTTGCGCGCTAGATTATGGATCTAGTTGGAATGACGATTTGCCTTACGCAGAGTTCTCATACAACAACAGTTATCAGGCTAGTTTGAAGATGGCCCCTTTCGAAGCCTTGTATGGAAGGAGATGCAGGACACCGTTAATGTGGGATGAAGTTGGAGACTGTCAGTTGTTTGGACCAGATTTGATCAAAGAGTCTGAAGAGAAGGTTAAGTTGATTCGAGATAGACTGAAGGTAGCTCAGTCCAGGAAGAAGAGTTATGCCGACTCCAAACGCAAGGAGGTAGTCTATGAAATTGGAGATCGAGCATATCTTCGTGTGTCACCACTCCGAGGAGTTAAACAATTTGGAGTTAAAGGAAAGTTAGCCCCGAGATTTGTAGGACCGTACTGAGTTCTAGAATGTATGGGAGAAGTTGCCTACAAGTTCGATTTACCAGAAGGATTGTCAGGAGTTCACAATGTGTTTCACGTTTCCCAGTTGAAGAAGTGCCATGCTGAGATGGCCGATATTCCCCTGAGAGATACAGTGCCCCTGGAAGCAATTCAGTTGGATAGTGACCTAACCTACAAGGAGAAGTCCGTCAAGATTCTCGAGTTTGCTAGCCGAGTTACACACAGTAAGGTGATGCGTCTCCAACGTATCTATAATTTTTGATTGCTCCATGCTATATTATCTACTGTTTTGGACATTATTGGGCTTTATTATCCACTTTTATATTATTTTTGGGACTAACCTATTAACCGGAGGCCCAGCCCAGAATTGCTGTTTTTTGCCTGTTTTAGGGTTTCGAAGAAAAGGAATATCAAACGGAGTCCAAACGGAATGAAACCTTCGGGAACGTGATTTTCTCATCGAATACAACTCAGGAGACTTGGACCCTATGTCAAGACACGTAACAGGAGGCCACGAGGTAGGGGGCGCGCCTACCCCCCCCCCCAAGCGCACCCTCCACCCTCGTGGGCCCCCTGTTGCTCCACCAACGTACTTCTTCCTCCTATATATACCCACGTACCCCCAAATGACCAGATACGGAGCCAAAACCCTAATTCCACCATCGTAACTTTCTGTATCCACGAGATCCCATCTTGGGGCCTGTTCCAGAGCTCCGCTGGAGGGGGCATCGATCACGAGGGGGGGGGGGCTTCTTCATCAACACCATAGCCCCTCCGATGAAGTGTGAGTAGTTTACCTCAGACCTACGGGTCCATAGTTAGTAGCTAGATGGCTTCTTCTCTCTTTTTGGATCTCAATACAATGTTCTCCCCCTCTCTTCTGGAGATCTATTCGATGTAATCTTCTTTTTGCGGTGTGTTTGTTGAGACCGATGAGTTGTGGGTTTATGATCAAGTCTATCTATGAATAATATTTGAATCTTCTCTGAATTCTTTTATGTATGATTGGTTATCTTTGCAAGTCTCTTCGAATTATCAGTTTGGTTTGGCCTACTAGATTGATCTTTCTTGCAATGGGAGAAGTGCTTAGCTTTGGGTTCAATCTTGCGGCGTCCTTTCCCGGTGACAGTAAGGGCAGCAAGGCACGTATTGTATTGTTGCCATCGAGGATAACAAGATGGGGTTTTCTTCATATTGCATTAGTCTATCCCTCTACATCATGTCATCTTGCTTAAGGCGTTACTCTGTTTTTAACTTAATACTCTAGATGCATGCTGGATAGCGGTCGATGAGTGGAGTAATAGTAGTAGATGCAGGCAGGAGTTGGTCTACTTGTCTCGGACGTGATGCCTATATACATGATCATACCAAGATATTCTCATAACTATGCTCAATTCTGTCAATTGCTCAACAGTAATTTGTTCACCCACCGTAGAATACTTATGCTCTCGAGAGAAGACTAGTGAAACCTATGGCCCCCGGGTCTATCTTTATCATATCAATCTCCTAGTACTTGGTTATTTACTTTGCCATTTACTTTGCCTTTATTTTACTTTGCATCTTTATCATAAAAATACCAAAAATATTATCTTATCAAATATATCAGATCTCACTCTCGTAAGTGGCCCTATAGGGATTGACAACCCCTATTTGCGTTGGTTGCGAGGATTTATTTGTTTTGTGCAGGTGCGAGGGACTCGCGCGTAATTGATACCTTGGTTCTCAAAAGCTGAGGGAAATACTTACGCTACTTTGCTGCATCATCAGTTCCTCTTCAGGGAAAACCAACGCAGTGCTAAAAGAGGTAGCAAGAAGGATTTCTGGCGCCGTTGCCGGGGAGGTCTACGCAAAAGTCAACATACCAAGTACCCATCACATACCCTTATCTCCCGCATTACATTATTTGCCATTTGCCTCTCGTTTTCCTCTCCCCACTTCACCCTTGCCATTTTATTCGCCCTCTCTCTCTATCCTCCCTCTCAATTTGCCTCTTTTTGCCCGCTTGCTTTTTGTTTGCTTGTGTGTTAGTTTGCTTGCTTGTCACGATGGCTCAAGATAAAACTAAATTGTGTGACTTCACCAATACCAACAACAATGATTTTATTAGCACTCCGATTGCTCCTCTTACCGATGCTGAATCTTGTGAAATTAATGCTGCTTTGCTGAATCTTGTTATGAAAGATCCGTTCTCCGGCCTTCCTAGTGAAGATGCCGCTACCCATCTAAATAGCTTCATTGATTTGTGTGACATGCAAAAGAAGAAAGATGTGGATAATGATATTGTTAAATTGAAGCTATTTCCTTTTTCGCTTAGAGATCGTGCTAAAGCTTGGTTTTCGTCTTTGCCTAAAAATAGTATTGATTCATGGAACAAGTGCAAAGATGCTTTTATCTCTAAGTATTTTCCTCCTGCTAAGATCATCTCTCTTAGAAACGATATTATGAATTTTAAGCAACTTGATCATGAACATGTCGCACAAGCTTGGGAGAGAATGAAATTAATGATACGTAATTGCCCTACTCATGGTTTAAATTTATGGATGATTATACAAAAAATTTATGCTGGATTGAATTTTGCGTCTAGAAATATTTTAGATTCGACCGCGGGAGGCACTTTTATGGAAATCACTTTAGGAGAAGCTACTAAACTCCTAGATAATATATGGTTAATTATTCTCAATGGCATACTGAAAGATCTACTAATAAAAAGGTGCATGCGATAGAAGAAATTAATGTTTTGAGTGGAAAGATGGATGAACTTATGAAATTATTTGCTAATAAGAGTGTTTCTTATGATCCTAATGATATTATCTTGTCTACTTTGATTGATAATAATAATGAATCTATGGATGTGAATTTTGTTGGTAGGAACAATTTTGGTAACAACGCGTATAGAGGAAATTTCAATCCTAGGCCTTATCCTAGTAATCCCTCTAATAATTATGGTAATTCCTACAACAATTCTTATGGAAATTATAATAATATGCCCTCTGATTTTGATTCTAATATTAAATAATTTATTACTTCGCAAAAGAATTTTAATGCTATGATTGAAGAAAAATTACTTAAGATTGATGATTTGGCTAGGAATGTTGATAGAATTGCTCTTGATGTTGATTCTTTGAAACATAGATCTATTCCACCTAAGCATGATATCAATGAGTCTCTCAAGGCCATGCGAATTTCCATTGATGAGTGCAAAGAAAGAACCGCTAGGATGCGTGCTAAGAAAGATGCCTTTATAAAAGCGTGTTCTTCTAGTTCCTATGAAAATAATGATGAAGATCTAAAAGTTATTGATGTGTCCCCTATTAAATCTTTGTTTTGAAATATTAATCTTGATAATGATGGGACTGAATATGATCCACCTTTACCTAGAAGGCGTTCCAAGAATTCTGAATCTTTTGATCTTGATGCTAAATTTGATAAAAGTGGGATTGAAGAAATTAAAACCCTAGATGTTGCTAAACCCACTATTATGGATTTCAAGGAATTTAACTATGAAAATTGCTCTTTGATTGATTGTATTTCCTTGTTGCAATCCGTGCTAAATTCTCCTCACGCTTATAGTCAAAATAAAGCGTTTACTAAACATATCATTGATGCCTTGATGCAATCTTATGAAGAAAAACTTGAATTAGAAGTTTCTATCCCTAGAAAACTTTATGATGAGTGGGAACCAACTATAAAATTAAAAATTAAATATCATGAATGCTATGCTTTATGTGATTTGGGTGCTAGTGTTTCCACGATTCCAAAGACTTTGTGTGATTTGTTAGGTTTCAATGATTTCGATGATTACTCTCTAAACTTGCACCTTGCAGATTCCACTATTAAGAAACCTATGGGAAGAATTAATGATGTTCTTACTGTTGCAAATAGGAATTATGTGCCCGTAGATTTTATTGTTCTTGACATAGATTGCAATCCTTCTTGTCTTATTATTCTTGGTAGACCTTTCCTTAGAACGATTGGTGCAATTATTGATATGAAGGAAGGAAATATTAGATTCCAATTTCCAATAAGGAAAGGCATGGAACACTTTCCTAGAAAGGAAGTTAAATTACCTTATGAATCTATTATGAGAGCCACTTATGGATTGCCTACCATAGATGGCAATACCAAGATCTATTTTTGCTTGTTATGCCTAGCTAGGGGCGTTAAACGATAGCGCTTGTTGGGAGGCAACCCAATTTTATTTTTATTCCTTGCTTTTTGCTCCTGTTTAGTAATAAATAATTTATATAGCCTCTGTTTTGGTTGAGTTTTTTGTGTTTAATTAGTGTTTGTGCCAAGTAGAACCGTTGGGAAGACTTGGGGAAAATCTTGTTGAACTTGCTGTAAAAAACAGAAACTTTAGTGCTCACGAGAATTGCTGTCATTTTTATTTGGAAAGTGATATTTAGTTAATTATTTTTTCAGATGATTAATATATAAATTCCTCACGTCCAGAAATTTATTTTAGAATTTTTGGGGTTCCAGATCTTGCGCTAGCCACAGATTACTACAGACTGTTCTGTTTTTGACAGATTCTGTTTTTCATGTGTTGTTTGCTTATTTTGATGAATCTATGGCTAGTAAAATAGTTTATAAACCATAGAGAAGTTGGAATACATTAGTTATAACACCCATATAAATAAATAATGAGTTCATTACAGTACCTTGAAGTGGTATTTTGTTTTCTTTCGCTAACGGAGCTCACGAGATTTTCTACTTTAAGTTTTGTGTTGTGAAGTTTTCAAGTTTTGGGTAAAGGTTTGATGGATTATGGAACAAGGAGTGGAAAGAGCCTAAGCTTGGGGATGCCCATGGCACCCCCAAGATAATCTAAGGACACATAAAATCCAAAGCTTGGGGATGCCTCGGAAGGCATCCCCTCTTTCGTCTACTTCTATCGGTAACTTTACTTGGAGCTATATTTTTATTTACCACATGATATGTGTTTTGCTTGGAGAGTCTTGTATGATTTGAGTCTTTGCTTGTTAGTTTACCACAATCATCCTTGCTGTACACACCTTTTGAGAGATCCATACATGATTTGGAATTTGATAGAATATTCTATGTGCTTCACTTATATCTTTTGAGTTATATAATTTTGCTCTAGTGCTTCACTTATATCTTTTAGAGCACGGTGGTGGATTTTTTTTATAGAAACTAGTGATATCTCATGCTTCACTTAGATTATTTTGAGAGTCTTAATAGCATGGTAATTTGCTTAAAATCCTAATATGCTTGGTATGCAAGATTAATAATAAAACTCTCTTATGAGTGTGTTGAATACTATGAGAAGTTTGATACTTGATAATCGTTTTGAGATATGGAGATGGTGATATTAAAGTCATGCTAGTTGAGTAGTTGTGAATGTGAGAAATACTTGTGTTGAAGCTTGTGATTCCCGTAGCATGCACATATGGTGAACCGTTATGTGATGAAGTCGGAGCATGATTTATTTATTGATTGTCTTCCTTATGAGTGGCGGTCGGGGACGAGCGATGGTATTTTCCTACCAATCTATCCCCCTAGGAGCATGCGCGTAATACTTTGCTTTGATAACTTGTAGATTTTTGCAATAAGTATATGAGTTCTTTATGACTAATGTTGAGTCCATGGATTATACGCACTCTCACCCTTCCACCTTTGCTAGCCTCTCTAATACCGCGCACCTTTCGCCGGTATCATACACCCACCATATACCTTCCTCAAAACAGCCACCATACCTACCTATTATGGCATTTCCATAGCCATTCCGAGATATATTTCCATGCAACTTTCCACCGTTCTGTTTATGACACACTCCATCATTGTCATATTTTCTTAGCATGATCATGTAGTTGACATAGTATTTGTGGCAAAGCCACCATTCATAATTCTTTCATACTTGTCACTCATGCATCATTGCATATCCCGGTACACCGCCGGAGGCATTCATATAGAGTCATATTTTGTTCTAAGTATCGAGTTGTAATTGTTGAGTTGTAAGAAAAATAAAAGTGTGATGATCATCATTATTAGAGCATTGTCCCAATGAGGAAAGGATGATGGAGACTATGATTCCCCCACAAGTCAGGATGAGACTCCGGACGAAAAGTAAATAAAAGAGGCCAAAGAAGCCCAAATAAAAAAACTAGAAAGAAAAGAGGCCATAAAAAAGAGAAAAGGCCCAAATAAAAAAATGAGAGAAAAAGAGAGAAGGGACGATGTTACTATCCTTTTACCACACTTGTGCTTCAAAGTAGCACCATGATCTTCAGAATAGAGAGTCTCTCATGTTATCACTTTCATATACTAGTGGGAATTTTTCATTATAGAACTTGGCTTGTATATTCCAATGATGGGCTTCCTCAAATTGCCCTAGGTCTTCATGAGCAAGCAAGTTGGATGCACACCCACTTAGTTTTTTTTGAGCTTTCATATACTTATAGCCCTAGTGCATCCGTTGCATGGCAATCGCTACTCACTCACATTGATATCTATTGATGGGCATCTCCATAGCCCGTTGATACGCCTAGTTGATGTCAGACTATCTTCTCCTTTTTGTCTTCTCCACAACCACCACTCTATTCCACCTATAGTGCTATATCCATGGCTCACGCTCATGTATTGCGTGAAGATTGAAAAAGTTTTGAGAATGTCAAAAGTATGAAACAATTGCTTGGCTTGTCATCGGGGTTGTACATGATTTTGTGGTGAAGATAGAGCATAGCCAGACTATATGATTTTGTAGGGATAACTTTCTTTAGCCATGTTATTTTGAGAAGACATAATTTCTTTGTTAGTATGCTTGAAGTATTATCATTTATATGTCAATATGAACTTTTGTCTTGAATCTTTTGGATCTGAATATTCATACCACAATTAAGAATAAATTACATTAAAATTATGCCAAGTAGCACTCCGCATCAAAAATTCTGTTTTTATCATTTACCCACTCGAGGACGAGCAGGAATTAAGCTTGGGGATGCTTGATACGTCTCCAACGTATCTATGATTTTTGATTGCTCCATGCTATATTATCTACTGTTTTGGACATTATTGGGCTTTATTATCCACTTTTATATTATTTTTGGGACTAACCTATTAACCGGAGGCCCAGCCTAGAATTGCTGTTTTTTGCCTGTTTTAGGGTTTCGAAGAAAAGGAATATCAAACGGAGTCCAAACGGAATGAAACCTTCGGGAACGTGATTTTCTCATCGAATACAACTCAGGAGACTTGGACCCTACGTCAAGGCACGTAACATGAGGCCAGGAGGTAGGGGGGCGCGCCTACCCCCCCAGGTGCGCCCTCCACCCTCGTGGGCCCCCTGTTGCTCCACCGACGTACTTCTTCCTCCTATATATACCCACGTACCCCCAAACGATCAGATATGGAGCAAAAACCGTAATTCCACCGCCGTAACTTTCTGTATCCATGAGATCCCATCTTGGGGCCTGTACATGGATCAGAAGAGTTTGAAGTACATTTTCACGCACAAGGAGTTGAATCGCAGGCAGCGGAGATGGTTGGAGCTCGTAAAGGATTATGATATGAAGTTGCATTATCATCTAGGGAAGGCCAATGTCGTAGCAGACGCTTTGAGCCGCAAGAGTTATGTCAATACCCTCGTAAGCGGAGGATTACCGCAGGAGTTAGTTGATGATCTCAAGGAACTTCGTTTGGAGATAGTTCCAAGAGTTTTTTTTTGCAGCAATGGAGGTTCAGTCTACGTTATTGGGAAAGATTCGAGAAGCTCATAAGGATGATAAGGAAATCACTGAGATAAAGGAGAAGATGAGCAAGGGAAAATACAAGGGTTTTCGTGAGGGTGAGCACGAGACTTTATGGTTTGAGGATCGTATATATGTGCCCAATAATGCGGAGATCAGGAAGTTAATACTTTAGGAAGCTCATGACTAGCCATACTCGATTCACCCCGGAAACACCAAGATGTATTTGGATTTGAAGGAACGTTTCTGGTGGACAGGTATGAAGAAGGACATTGCCGAGTATGTAGCAGTATGTGATGTATGTCAAAGATTGAAGGCAGAACATCAGAAGCCATCAGGATTGTTACAGCCTATGTCGATACCCGAATGGAAGTGGGACAAGCTTGGAATGGATTTTATCACTGGATTACCCAGGAACCGACCAGGATATGATTCTATCTGGGTAGTAGTTGATCGCTTGACCAAGGTAGCTCACTTTATCCCAGTGAAAACCACCTATACAAGTGCGAAGTTGGCCAAGATGTATATGACCAGGATCGTATGTCTGTATGGAGTTCCGAGGACCATTGTATCAAATAGAGGGACACAGTTTACTTCAAAGTTTTGGAATCAATTGCACCAGACTTTGGGTACTAGGCTAGAGTTCAGTACAGCCTTTCATCCGCAGACAGATGGACACACAGAGAGAGTCAATCAAATTCTGGAGGACATGTTGAGAGCTTGCGCGCTAGATTATGGATCTAGTTGGAATGATGATTTGCCTTACGCAGAGTTCTCATACAACAACAATTATCAGGCTAGTTTGAAGATGTCCCCTTTCGAAGCCTTGTATAGAAGGAGATGCAGGACACCGTTAATGTGGGATGAAGTTGGAGACCGTCAGTTGTTTGGACCAGATTTGATCAAAGAGTCTGAAGAGAAGTTTAAGTTGATTCGAGATAGACTGAAGGTAGCTCAGTCCAGGAAGAAGAGTTATGCCGACTCCAAACGCAAGGAGGTAGTCTATGAAATTGCAGATCGAGCATATCTTCGTGTGTCACCACTCCGAGGAGTTAAATGATTTGGAGTTAAAGGAAAGTTAGCCCCGAGATTTGTAGGACCGTACCGAGTTCTGGAACGTATGGGAGAAGTTGCCTACAAGTTTGAGTTACCAGAAGAATTTCAGGAGTTCACAATGTGTTTCACGTTTCCCAATTGAAGAAGTGCCATGCTGAGATGGCCGATATTCCTCTGAGAGATACAGTGCCCCTGGAAGCAATTCAGTTGGATAGTGACCTAACCTACAAGGAGAAGTCCGTCAAGATTCTCGAGTTTGCCAGCCAAGTTACACGTAGTAAGGTGACGTCTCCAACGTATCTATAATTTTTGATTGCTCCATGCTATATTATCTACTGTTTTGGACATCATTGGGGTTTATTATCCACTTTTATATTATTTTTGGGACTAACCTATTAACCGAAGGCCCAACCCAGAATTGCTGTTTTTTTGCCTGTTTTAGGGTTTCGAAGAAAAGGAATATCAAACGGAGTCCAAACGGAATGAAACCTTCGGGAACGTGATTTTCTCATCGAATACAACTCAGGAGACTTGGACCCTATGTCAAGACACGTAACAGGAGGCCACGAGGTAGGGGGTGCGCCTACCC
>NC_041388.1:263361663-263390168 GCF_002162155.2 Triticum dicoccoides
CCCCTCCGATGAAGTGTGAGTAGTTTACCTCAGACCTACGGGTCCATAGTTAGTAGCTAGATGGCTTCTTCTCTCTTTTTGGATCTCAATACAATGTTCTCCCCCTCTCTTCTGGAGATCTATTCGATGTAAACTTCTTTTTGCGGTGTGTTTGTTGAGACCGATGAATTGTGGGTTTATGATCAAGTCTATCTATGAATAATATTTGAATCTTCTCTGAATTCTTTTATGTATGATTGGTTATCTTTGCAAGTCTCTTTGAATGATCAATTTGGTTTGGCCTACTAGATTGATCTTTCTTGCAATGGGAGAAGTGCTTAGCTTTGGGTTCAATCTTGCGGTGTCCTTTCTGGTGACAGTAAGGGCAACAAGGCACGCATTGTATTGTTGCCATCGAGGATAAAAAGATGGGGTTTTCTTCATATTGCATGAGTCTATCCATCTACATCATGTCATCTTGCTTAAGGGGTTACTCTGTTTTTAACTTAATACTCTAGATGCATGCTGGATAGCGGTCGATGAGTGGAGTAATAGTAGTAGATGAAGGCAGGAGTCGGTCTACTTGTCTCGGACGTGATGCCTATATACATGATCATACCAAGATATTCTGATAACTGTGCTCAATTCTGTCAATTGCTCAATAGTAATTTGTTCACCCACCGTAGAATACTTATGCTCCCGAGAGAAGCCACTAGTGAAACCTATGGCCCCCGGGTCTATCTTTATCATATCAATCTCCTACTACTTAGTTATTTACTTTGCCTTTAATTTACTTTGCATCTTTATCATAAAAATACCAAAAATTGTATCTTATCATATCTATCAGATCTCACTCTCGTAAGTGGCCCTATAGGGATTGACAACCCCTATTTGCGTTGGTTGCGAGGATTTATTTGTTTTGTGTAGGTGCGAGGGACTCGCGCGTAGCCTCCTACTGGATTGATACCTTGGTTCTCAAAAACTGAGGGAAATACTTATGCTACTTTGCTGCATCATCCCTTCCTCTTCGGGGAAAACCAACGCAGTGCTAAAAGAGGTAGCATAAGGTTATCAAGTTTTGCAAACTTTAGTGGAGCCACCATACAGAGGATGAAGCCACTTGGGAGCGAGAGGAATATCTACGGAAAAACCACCCACACCTATTGTCTAGCCAACCCGAATCTCGAGGGTGAGATTCATCTTAAGAGGGGATAGGTTTGTAACATCCCAATTTTCAAGTTGGATGTTATACATAGGTCATCATATGCATATCATATTTTATTTGCATTTTTGGTTGAGATCCTAGAAATCTTAAGCAACTCAAGGACCCAAGGAGAGAGTTGGGGATTTTCATAAATTTTCATATTTGAATTTTCTCAAATTTGAAAAAATGATCATTTTGATTTTAATATTCTTCTCTCCAAATATTTCCAATATTAAAAATAATAAGTGAGAAGATAATATGACTTCTTCAAAAGAGAGGAATGTTGGAGAAGAAATTTTAAAATCAAATATATATTTTATTTGGATTTTATTTGAATTAGAAAAAATATGTTTTTTTGAAAATTGCATTTTTTAAGCCAGAAAAATGTTCACTTTGTTCTAAATATTTTATTTAGACAGTGAAAATTGTTTCTGGTAGTTTTATAATTTTTTGTATTTTATTAGGATTTTTATTCAGGCGAAATTTTATTTAAAAAAATCCTTTCGCGCCCGACTGGGCCGAAGCTCAGCCGAGCAGGCCGGCCCACGAAGCCCCACCGCCTTCCTTCTCGTGGGAGGAATCCGCGCCGCCGCCGCCCTCCTTTTTGGCCAGGGCACGCCTCCCAAGGTCGACCCCGACCTGGCGCCACCTTGCCCAAGGCAGCCCCTCCTATAAGTACCCCCCGCCGCCGCTCCTCTCCTCACCCCACCGGTCGCCGATGCCGCGCCGCACCTCGCCGCCGAGCTGCGCCGTCGTTGCCGCTCGCCGCCGCTGCACGCCGCGCCGCCGCCCGCCGTAGACGCCCGCGCCGCATTCACCGGAGTCGCCATTGACCGCTCGCCGGTTTTTCGCCAGTTTTAGGTATAAAACCCTTTGTGTTTTTTATGGTTTACGATTTTTTTCGGTTTTCGTTTTAGAGCGGTTTAGATCGTTTTTTTCGAGTTCGCTAATTAGCGAACGTTCGCCCAAACATTTCTGTTAGCGAACGTTTTTCGCCCGTTTGTCCCTGATAGCTAATGTTCGTTCGATAGAATTTTTCTTTTATTTTATTTTCAGCTAGGGACCTATCCGCGATTATTCTATCGCAGATTATCCCATGATCTTTAAACGTCAGTAACTTTTCGCTCTTTCGTCCAAATCCAGTGAAACCAATGCCAAAATCTTCGTCTCGGACCCCTCTTTCTAGTTAACTAACTTGAACATGATTTTGACAATTTAAATTTTGGTTGCAAGCAGATTTGAATTTGAATTTCTTTTGACCACTTTTTGAGTTTCGTAGCTCCGATTTGAATGATTCTTTTTGCAAATCGAAGGTCTTCAGTTGAACTTTCAGTTTGGATCTTTTCATTCGAATTTTCCCCTTGCATCTATTGCTTGAGTGCTTATGTATGTTATTGTTTGTTTGTGATAGAGTTTCCGGAGTGCGAAGCGTGCTACTACAAGTCAGTAGGGTTTTCAGATCGTCAACAAGGCAAGTAACACTTTGATCATACCATTTTATTACCCAGTTTTTATGCATTAGTCTCAACCCTCAAACATTGCATGAGTAGGATCTTCTTAAACATGTGGGTTTTGGGAAGTAGTTGTTGAGGTAGTACTTATTGCCCTTTTCATTCAAACCCTGGGAGTTACTTCTATGTTATGCTTATACTGATATGCTATGCTCGTAGATGTGGTTTGGTTTGAGTGATTCATGACAGTTGTGAGTATTATTATGAACTAAGGGTTTATTTAAGGTGGCTACTTTAACAAACATATGGGTGGATTTATTGTGGGCACCTGGGGTAATCCAGTGTTGTCCAAGGAGATCTCGGGGAATCCGTGTGATCATCCTATGGTTCGCCACCCAGGCTCAAAGGGATGTTATTCGTGCTGGAAACTTCTATGTGCAGCCACAAGCCATTATGGGCTCTGGCATAGTTATGTATGTTGCGTGACCTCTTTCAGTGGTAAACTAGCAGATGTAGGGGATGTAGGTGGTACGGTTTACTCGTCGAAAGGGCTAATGCTTCTAAAAGACTGTGTCTCGGTCATCTGTTTCCCAAACAACCTGTAGTGTGAGAAATCAAACGAAGGAGATCGAGTCTTGTGGGGAAAAGTGTGCAAACCTCTGTAGAGTGTATAAACTAATCATGGTTAGCCGTGTCCCCGGTTATGGACATCTCAAGTATCTGGTGCTTGAATTACTATGTTGATCTCATCACCTTACTTAATTAACTTGTTGTGTTAATGATTATTAGTTTGGGATTGAGATGGGGTTACCATTCTCAATGTTTTCAACAAACTTTGTAGTTAAATAAAATATGTTCCTTTGTTGTAGGAAAAAACTAGCTCTCTGCAAAAATAACCATAGAGCCTCCGCCAGCCAAATATGCATATAGTTATAGCTGCTACTTGTTCATTGCTCTATAGTGTTATTTTGCCAGCATATTCCATGTGCTGACCCGTTTCGGGCTGCAACATATTATGTTGCATACTTTGCAGACGAAGAGTAAGGTGCGCTAGGTCGTTGTCTTGCACTCAGCTATGTCGTTGGAGTTGATGGACTCATTTTACCTCCGAAGCCTTCCGCTGTTATCTTCATTAGATGGCCTTCAGCCATATTATTGTAATAAGTACTCTCTTTTGAGATATTCAATGTAATAAGTGTGTGATTGAACTCTGTTATAAATCCTTCAAGTACTGTGTGTGTCAGCATTACCGATCCAGGGATGACACTTATGCATAGAGATTTGACCGTTTGAGGTTGGATCGCTACAGTTATGAAACAATTAAAACAAAATTCTAGTATGATTGCTCGCTTGAGTGACTTTTTATTTAGAATCACTAATGATGTTAGAGGAGTAGGAAAACATGCTTCTATGGTCCAAACTTAGTTAGAACAAGTTGCTAAATCTCAAAGTGAGTGACTCAATGAAATGAATAATAATATGAATGGTTATGCTGTTAGAGTAATGACTAGAGGAGGTAAAATGACTCAGGAACCTCTTTATACTAAGGGACACCCCAATAGAATTGAACAATATTCTCAAAGAACTAATGTAGATGCACCTACTCCTTCTAAAAAGAAAAGGAGAAAGAGAAATGATAGGACTTTGCATACTTCTAGTGAACCTGAGGTACAAAAACCTTCTTCTAATGATAATGATGTTTCTGTTTATGATGCTAAAACTCAATCTGGTAATGAACATTCACCTAGTGATAATGATGATGACAATGATGATGTTCATGTAGATGCTCAGTTAGACAATGATAAGGAACCAGATAATGATGTTGAAATAGAACTTGCTGTTGATCTTGATAACTCACCTTCTAAAAATAAACGATATTGTCGGTGTACTGGAGTAGGGGTACCCTAGTATCCCGAACTTGTGCACGGGCAGTCGCAGCATCCCGTGGCAAGGCTTGCCGGGTGACCGCCAAGGTCCTCCGTGGTTCCTTTGAAGCCATTCAAGGACAAAGTATCCAAGCCAAGGAGACAAGACCCCGGCAAGAGGAGCTTGCCGGGAAGGCCAACCAAGGCAAGGCGCTTAAGGAGACAAGACCCCGGCAAGAGGAGCTTGCCGGGAAGGCCAACCAAGGCAAGGCCCTTAAGGAGACAAGACCCCGGCAAGAGGAGCTTGCCGGGAAGGCCAACCAAGGCATCTCAAGGAACTTGCCGTGACGCGCCACGCGTCCCGGCAAGGCCCGGTGAGCGACAAGCTCCCGGACGCGACAAGACAACGACCGCGGCAAGGCGCTTGCCGCGGCAAGCCACCACTCTATGCCCGCGCTCCAGCACATCCACCAACGTGTCGCTCTGGGACCCTTCCAGGCGTACGTGGCGGGAGGCTGTGCAGCCGGCGGTGCGCGGTGGCAAGCGGCGCTGACAAGATTGCCATCGTGGCGAGCGGTGGCGTCCCTGACGGTCCCTTTTGCACTATTTAGGCGACGCAGACGGGCATTTAATGCCCTTGTCCCCTGCCGTCAGGGTTAGGTATGATACACTGTAGCAGGTAGCTGTACCAACCACAACACCTTTCCATTTTTACCCTTGTCTACGTTGCCACCTGTCGGTGACCCCTTGAGCATATAAAAGGAGGCCCATGCGCAACGTTGAAAGGGAAGAAAGAGAACTCTCACGCTCGGTCTCGTTAGCTACTGGGGTGTACTGTAGCACTCCGCGCTCCCGAGCAAGAACTCAATACAAACCACAAAGCAGGAGTAGGGTTTTACGCATCCGTGCGGCCCGAACCTGGGTAAACTGCTCGTGTGCTTCGCCTCGATCCGCTCTTCGTGCGACCCTCGCCCCCGCCGAACCGAAAGGGACTCGGTCCGCCGGTCCCATAGGTGCTCATGGATTAGTCCCCCGACATCTCTGGCGCGCCAGGTAGGGGCGTCGGGGTTGTGTGAACCAGATCCGGCGTTCACACGAGCTAGATCTTCATCATCTTCATCGACATGCCGCGGAAGAAGAAGGCTTCAGAGGCGGCTGCTCCGTCCGCGCCGAACCCTCCACCGCCGGAGCAAACGGCTGATGGGGCAGACGCCGGCGGAAGAACGGCATCGACGAGGGAGCTCATGGTGCTGCCAGGTCCAAGGACAAGGCTGCGCTGCCCATCGGCGGCGTAGCCGGCTCCCACAACGACCGGGCGCACTCCAAGACCTCGGCGTCCGTACATGCACCGCGCCCATCTCAGGAGGCGCGAGACCGGTAGCGTCATGGTGCTCACAGTACCATGCGTTTGCTGGACCAAGATCGAGCTGGTGGATCTCGGAGTGCTCAAGACCAGCATGCACTCCAACATGCTGGCACGAGCGAGGCACGGTCGCCTGGACGGGATACTGCTCCTTCTAACATAGTTAGAAGTCCGAGCATATCCCGCTCCTCGCACCGTTCGCCACCGCCACCCGCCACTCCAGCAGAAGCTTTGGCGTGAGCTCAACTACTCCTGGACTACCCTCCAACGGCAGACAAGATCGACGACTGGAGGGCCACCATTCAGAGTCTCATCGGCTTCGCCAACGGCGACACTCAACGGCAGCCGAGCACGTCGCAGCCGCGGCAAGTCAGCCAGGCACGAGCCGGTGGCGACAAGACCGGTGGGGGTGCAACCACTGTGCACTCTCCGCCCCGAAGGCTAAGATCGCCGACTCGCCGGATCCATCTCGACAGCGACTCCACCGCGTCATCAGATCCACGAGATCGTCGCGATCAGCGCCAAGTCCTTCACGAACGACAACAAGAAGACGCTCGTACTCGCATCGAGCGCCAAAGAGAAGCGCGACGTCAATCGGACCAGCGCGCTGGGCTCTCTCTCGACATGCATGCGCCAGGGGAACCAGGCGGCTTGCCATACACGGTAGGTTGCCCTGCGTTTACTCGTGAGCTGCGGCAAGTCCAGTGGCCTAGCACGAAGAATTTCAAGCCAGACGTACCAGAGAAGTACGACGGCAAGTCGCATCCGTCGGAGTTCCTCAGCATCTACACCATCGCGGTGCAGGCTGCCGGGGGGCGAGACGACAAGATCCTTGCCAACTACTTCCCGCTGGTGCTCAAGCCCAACGTCAGGTCCTGGCTCATGCACTTGCCGGACAACTCCATATCTTCCTGGGCAGACCTATGCCATCAGTTTGTCGGCGCCTTTACAGGCGGCCACAAACCCCATGGCCAAGAGAGTGACCTTCATCTGCTCGCCCAGAAGGAAGGAGAGCCCCTGCGCAAGTACATTCAGAGATTCAGCCGTGTACAGCACAACATCCCAGATGTCCACCCTGCCGCGGTCATCAGCGCGTTCCATCAGAACGTGCGTAACCGCAGGATGCGGGAGGAGATGGCGATGTGCAAGATCAGAGACATCAGTGAGCTGTATGCCCTGGCTGACAAGTGTGCACGTGCTGAGGAAGGGAGGAAACTCCCCGGAGAGAATACAGGGGCAGGGGGATCTGACAGCGAGGATGCTGCCCCGGCAAAGAAAAACCAGCGGCGGAACAACAGGAAGAAGAAAGGCAAAGATGTGCTAGTCGTTAAGCAGTCCGGCAACGAAGGTGGCGCCAAGAAAGCCAAAGCTGGTAGCTCCGGCAAGGAGATTGCCGCATGCACCAACTGCCAGGCTGTGGCGGTCGCCGACAAGCAGGACGGCACCGACAAGCAGTACTGCAAGATCCACCGCACCAAGGGCCATGACCTCCAGAGCTGCAAGAAGGTCGAGCAGCTTGTCCAGCAGCAAAAAGCTAAATACGAGTGACGCGCCAAGGAGAGGGCCCAAGGAGGCGCTGGAGAATCCGGCAAGAAGCGCGCCGGCCGGGGAGGACGCCGCGGCAAAGCCAAGGAGCGGGAAGGAGACAGACCTCCCCGCGGCCGCGACAAGGATGAAGATGACGACGACGACGAAGACATGGATGATGTTGAGACCAGTGAGCAGGAGTTCCAAAAAGCCACAGAGGTCTTGTGCGTTGACGGCGGTGCTTCTCTGCATACTTCGCACCGCCAACTCAAGTAGTGGGTGCGGCAAGTCAATGCGGCGGAACCACCTGCCGAGTCACGCAAGCTTCTGAAATGGTCCAGCACGCCTATCATCTTTGATATTGAGGACCACCCTAATCGCACAACTGCGGTCAGGTGCTTGCCGATGTTGGTTTCACCAACTATCCGCAACCTCAAGGTCACTAAGATGCTAGTTGACGGTGGGGCTGGCTTGAACCTGATCTCCTCCGCTGTACTCCAGAAACTCCAGATCCCTGACAGCGAGCTTGAAGAGACCGGCACATTCCAAGGAATCAACCCAGGAAGGAGCAAGCCGAAGGGGAAGGTCACGTTGCCAGTAACATTTGGCAGCGAGGTGAACTTCAGGACTGAGAGGGTCACTTTTGACGTTGCCGATTTTCCATTGCCTTACAATGGGATACTCGGCCGTCCAGCACTCGCCAAGTTCATGGCAGCCTCTCACTACGCATACAACATGCTGAAGATGCCAGGCCCGATAAGCGTCATCTCTGTCCCTGGCGACAAGAAGGATGCTCTTATCTGCGCCGACAAGATCTACCGGGAAGCGGCAGCCGCAACAGATCGCAAGTCACTTGCCGTTGAAGCTCCCGGGGGGAAGAAGAAGACCAAGTCCGGCAAGAGTTCTGATGCCCACTCCGGCAAGCGCACCTCTTCAGAGTGCTGCGCTGCCGTCGAGGACGCACCATCAAGCTCCACCGGCAAGTGTAAGAAGACAATGGAAGCTCCGCCAGAGACCAAGAAGGTGTCCGCCAAGGAGGACGGCACTGGTGGTACCTTCACCATCAGTGCCACTCTCGACCCTAAATAGGAAAACACGCTCATTGCTTTCCTGCGGGCGAACGTCGACGTGTTTGCATGGCAACCGTCTGACATCCCCGGTGTTCCCAGGAAAGTAATTGAGCACCATCTTGCCGTTTGTCCTCATGCGCGGCCCGTCAAGCAGAAGGTCAGGAAGCAAGCAGTGGAGCGCCAAGAATTCATCGCAGAAGAGATCAAGAAGTTGGAAGCAGCAGGCCTTGTCAGAGGAGTGCTCCATCCTACGTGGTTGGCCAATCCTGTAGTCGTGCGCAAGGCGAACGGGAAATGGAGACTTTGTATCAACTTTACCAATGTTAACAAAGCTTGTCCCAAAGACCCATTTCCTTTGCCGCGCATTGACCAGATTGTTGACTCCACGGCCGGATGTGACTTGCTTTCATTTCTTGACGCATACTCAAGATACCATCAGATCTTCATGGCAGAAGAGGATGAGGAGAAGACCGCATTCATTACTCCATGTGGCACGTACTGTTTCATACGGATGCCTTTTGGTTTAAAAAATGCTGGTTCAACATTTGCAAGGGTAGTCCATGTCGCTCTTGAGCCACAAATACACAAAAATGTGGAAGCCTACATGGATGACATAGTGGTCAAGAGCAAGGACAAGGCAACTCTGATTCAAGATTTAGACAAGACCTTTGCAAATCTGCGCAAGATCAGCCTCAAGCTCAACCCCGAGAAGTGAGTGTTTGGAGTCCCCTCAGGCAAGCTTCTCGGTTTCTTCGTGTCTCAGCGGGGAATCGAAGCCAATCCCGACAAGATCAAGGCCATTGAGCAGATTGAAGCACCAAAACGCGTCAAAGATGTACAAAGACTTGCCGGTTGTGTGGCTGCTCTCAGCAGGTTTATCTCTAGGTCTGCTGAGCGCGCCCTGCCGTTTTTCGAAATATTGAAAAAGGCAGGTCCAATGAAATGGACTCCGGAAGCGGAGGCTGCGCTGCAAGACTTGAAGAGATACCTGTCCTCCGCTCCAACACTTGTCGCACCTAAGCCACAAGAGAAGTTGCTGCTGTATATAGTGGCAACCAATCAAGTGGTTAGTGCTGCGTTAGTAGCAGAGAGGGAGGCAGATGACGAACCAGCAACCGCGGCAGGCGCATCCAGCGACAAGCAGGGGTCTTCCCCGACAAGCTCTGGTCCCGACAAGGATGGATCTGCGCAGACGCGCGAGGAGATACAGAAGAGAATGGTACAACGCCTAGTTTACTTTGTCAGTTCCCTTCTGCAGGGGGCTAGGTCAAGGTACTCTAGCGTGCAGAAATTGCTTTTCGGCCTTCTCATGGCCTCGAGAAAGCTACGCCATTACTTCCAAGCACATGAGATCACAGTTGTCACTCGTTTTCCGCTGAAGAGGATACTACAGAATCCAGAAGCGACAGGCAGGATTGTTGAGTGGGCACTGGAACTGTCAAGCTTTGGCCTCAAGTTTGAAAGTACTTCAACTATCCAAAGCAGAGCATTGGCAGAATTCATAGCAGAATGGACGCCAACACTAGATGAAGAAATTCCAGGAACGAGCATCCCCGTCGAGGAAGCAAGCAAAGAGTGGCTGATGTACTTCGATGGTGCCTTTTCGCTGCAAGGCGCCGGCGCTGGTGTGCTGCTTGTCGCACCCACCGGAGAGCACCTCAAGTACGTAGTCCAGATGCACTTTCCCAAGGAGCAAGCAACAAACAATACTGCAGAGTATGAAGGCTTGCTTGCCGGTCTCAGGATCGCGGCAGACCTTGGGATCAAGAAGCTCATTGTCAGGGGTGACTCGCAGCTTGTCGTCCGCCAAGTGAACAAGAGCTATCAGAGTCCGTTGATGAAAGCCTACATCGACAAAGTGAGAAAGCTGGAAGAGCACTTTGACGGCCTACAGATGGAGCATGTTCCAAGAGCTCAGAACGCCATTGCCGATGGCCTATCAAAGTGCGCCGCACTTAAGTTACCTATGGAACCAGGGATCTTTGTGCTCAAGCTGACTCAACCATCTGTAACGCCATCAACTAGACAGAGCAAGAAGAGGAAGTTGATTTCTGGTGACTATTTTCCGGCAGAGCTTCCCGAAGCCGCCGCCAAGAAGGTCCCCAAGATCAACGCCAAGAGCGCTGAGGAGCAGTCTGCTCCAGCAAGCCCTAGGGTTTGTTCCATTGAAGCAGAAGCTCCCGACAAGTTTTGCTCTGGCAAGCTTGTCGGGGAACGTCAAGCTCCGGCAGAGCCGCAGGTTCTTGCCGTAGAAGCGGACGTTCCCGCAGCAACAGATTTGCCTTGCGCTGAGGGGCAATATGCTCCGGCAAGCCCTAGGGTTTGTTCCGTTGAAGCAGAAGCTCCCGACAAGTTTTGCTCCGGCAAGCTTGCCGGGGAACGTCAAGCTCCAGCAGAGCAGCAGATTCTCGCCGTAGAAGCGGATGTTCCCGCAGCCGCAGATTTGCCTTTAGTCCTTGTTGTCGAGCCACAAGCTCCAGCATGGGCGCAGCGGATTGTCCGTTTCCTTCAGACAGGAGAACTTCCCGAAGAACAAGAAGAAGCGGAAAGAGTAGCCCGGCAGTCAAGTATGTACCAGTTTGTCGATGACACACTGTACAGAAGAAGACTCAACGGTGTGAAATTGAAGTGTATTCACCGGGAAGACGGACAAAATCTGTTGGCAGAGATACATGGAGGCATATGTGGTCACCACATTGGCACAAGAGCACTTGCCGGCAAAGCATTCCAGCAAGGTTTCTTTTGGCCGACAGCCCTCCAGGATGCAACTGCACAAGTAACCAAGTGTGAAGCGTGCCAGTTCCATTCCAAGCAGATACACCAACCAGCTCAAGCTCTCCAGACGATCCCTTTATCCTGGCCATTTTTGGTCTGGGGGCTCGACATCCTCGGCCCCTTTCCCCAAGCAGTCGGGGGTTTTGAGTACTTGTACGTTGCAATCGACAAGTTCACAAAGTGGCCGGAAGTGGAACCAGTGAGGAAGGTGACAGCATAGTCAACAGTCAAGTTCTTCAGGTCAATTGTTTGCCGCTTCGGGATCCCTAACAGGATAATCACCGACAACGGTACGCAATTCACGAGCCGCACCTTCATGCAGTACGTCCAAGATCTTGGCGCCAAGGTCTGCTTCGCTTCTGTTGCTCACCCGAGAAGCAACGGTCAAGCGGAGAGGACAAATGCTGAAGTGCTGCGCGGGCTCAAGACCAGGACTTTCGACAGGCTGCACAAGTGCGGAAGAAACTGGATCGAGGAGCTGCCGGTGGTTCTTTGGTCGATCAGGACGACGCCAAATCGAGCCACTGGCCAGACACCTTTCGCTCTAGTCTATGGAGCAGAGGCAGTTCTCCCCACGGAACTCGTATACGGGTCACCTCGAGTCCTCGCTTATGATGAGGTTGAGCAAGAGCAGCTGCGACAAGATGACGCGTTGCTCCTTGAGGAAGATCGTCTTCAGGCTGCTGTACGAGCTGCTCGCTACCAGCAAGCTTTGCGCCGCTACCATAGCTGCAAAGTTAATGCCAGAAGTCTCGAGGAAGGCGACCTTGTTCTTCGGCGTGTTTAGTCCGCCAAGAATTCCAACAAGTTGACGCCGAAGTGGGAAGGCCCTTACCGGGTGAAACGAGTCACTAGGCCTGGCGCTGTCTGCCTTGAGACCGAAGATAGCATT
This sequence comes from Triticum dicoccoides, assembly GCF_002162155.2. NCBI lineage: Eukaryota > Viridiplantae > Streptophyta > Magnoliopsida > Poales > Poaceae > Triticum > Triticum dicoccoides. The sequence continues at coordinate 263,373,790 of NC_041388.1, forward strand.
CCGGTGAGCAATTCCTGGAACATTGAGCATCTTCGTAAGTTTTACCCATAAGGCGCGGTTGCCGGAACCTGTTCCGGCAACCACCTTTTGTACAAGTCTTGCCGCTGTTGCATGTAATCCTTTGTACAAAGCCGGGCGCAGACCCCGTGCATAAGAAAAGCTCATGTGCTCCGCACATCTTGTCAATTTCATGCCATCTATTTTTTGCATATGTGATCTGACACTTTGTGCAGCACCTACTCCCCAGTAAGCAATAACGAACCGTAAGGCTCCATATCTTTATTTTCTCTTCTTTCTTTTTTCTCAAGGAAAGGAAGGTTCCCTCACCCACAAGTTTGCCGGGGGGGGGGGGAGGAGAAGATAATGGTATGGACCAGGTGTCATTCAAGAAAGTTTCGCCTTACCGGGAAGCAAACAACAGAAAAGCTAAGTTGCCAAAGTTTGAGCAATCAGATTTTTAAATTTTTTAAGTTATCTCCCTTGAACGACCGCACTTTGTATGGAAAACCTGTGCGCGGAGGAACCAACTCGTAGCTAGTGGCGCCCTTACTTTGTTTCGAGTCCGCTCAACAACTTAAGTGAGCTGCAACTAGTTGCGACAAGGTTTCTTGTCGGTAGCGGCACCGCCAGCAGGCTGCTGACGTCCCGCGCTCAGCGCTCGCAGCTCAGATGCCTGCACCGGCAAGTTCCCTAAAAGTGTAGGGTAAAAAACATAAAAAGGGAGGAATCAAGTAAAGGGAATAACATTGCAATCATTACCCGGAATAGAGTTATATTATAAGATAGCTTGTCGCGGCTCTAACAGATTGTTTTCATAACATGACAAACAACGACAAGAAAAGAAGAAAGCGGGCGGCCTAGTCTACGCGATCGCCCTCGATCCTGTTGATCCCGCTCACCTTGTCCACAATGGGTGCGACAAGGGTCTTGAGCGCCTCCAGATCAGCATCCGGCGGCAGGGTCTTGAGGACGTTGGTGAGGTTGAGGCCCGGATTGCGGAAGGCCACCTACACCAACACTTTTTGAAGAGCTCCCGCGCAGATCTTGCGCGACTCGTCGGCCAGCTGCTTTGGGATCTTCTCCCGGAGCCGCTGGAGGGCTGTCGCCACGCCTTTGAAGAACAAGATGAGCTTGGCGCTGGGTTGGAGGTTCTCGTCGGAGGGATACCCGAGATCCTCCATCCCCAGCTGCGCCAGCTCCCTGTCAATGTCTGCGGCAACATTCACGAGACCCTCCGTCCAGTGCTCCACATTCTCCCTGAAAGCATTCTGGGCGGTGGCAGCACTTTCTAGCAGCGCCTTGTCGGCCTTAATCTCCTCCTTCAAGGCCACCTCCTGCTCCTTGGCACCGTCCAACGTCTTGGTCAAAGTGGTCAGCTTCAACTCAAGATCCGCGTTGGAGTCCTTGGCGGCGCTAAACTCTTTGCCCTTCTCGGCGAGATCGGCCTCCAGCTGCGCCACCTTCGTCTCCAGCTCCTTCTTGGCGGCCTCGGCAACTGCGACAGCATCCTCTGCTTGCTTAAGGGCTCCGCCGAATTGTTGCTCACGCGCGGCAAGCTCCTCCTCGTGGGCGTCAAGGTTGACTTTCCGCTGCGCCAGCTCGCCCTCCTGCGCAGACAGCTTTCCAGCGGCAAGCCGCTGTTGCTCTTCAACTTCGGCCTTATCGAGGAAGAAGGCCTTCTGCGCTTCGGCGAGTTGCTCCCGCTCCTCTGCCAGGGACCGGAGAGCTTCCTGGTTGAGACTCCGGAGCTCCTCCGCGCGCTTCTCGATGTCCACTCCCGCCTTCACGACAAGCGCCTCGCGGGATTCCAGCTTGGCTTGTCGCGCGCGGTAGAGCGACAACAGCTTCCGCAACAGCCGCTCCTCCTCAGGCTCGCCGCTGCTGCTGCTCGGCGCGTCAACCAGCGTCAGCCCAGCGGAGGCGAGCACCTCTCCGTCGAAGCTCTCCTCTTCAACCGGCGCCCTGGAGCTCGACGCCCAGGGGAGGTTGATGAAGACGCCATCGCCGGCCTTCAAGTAGACGCCCGGCTGGGGCTCTTCGGAGCCTGGCGCTGCGGCAGCGGCGGACGGGTCAGCGGTCGACGTAGCGCCTGGCACTCCTGCGGCCTGAGGGCCGTCAGTGCGATCGCCAGACCCCTCGCCAGCTGCTGCGGCGGTAGCCTTGGCGGCGGCGTCGGCGGCGGCAACCTCGATCTCCATCGGCTCCGCAGTAGATGGGTCTGACGGCCGGAAAAGGGAGAAGAGTCAAGAAAATATCCAAGAAAAGAGAAAAAGATCAAAAGAAGAAGAACCCAAGGGAAGTTTTGAAGCGAGAGGAGTACCTGTACCGGGTCCTGCAGTCGTGGTCTCCGCCGTCGGGGGGCCGCTGGTGCTGTCCCTTGCCGGAGAACTCTCCCTTGCCGGAGACTTCTCCCTTGCCGGAGAACTCTCCCTTGCCGGAGGACTCTCCCTTGGCTCCTGGTGGGGCTGCTCTGCTCCTACACAAACCAACAGTCAGATGGCAGCAAAGAAAGAGTATCCATGCGCGCCTAACAGCGGAAAGTGAACCATATACTTACGCTGGGGGCTGCTCTGGAGAACAGTTGCCGGGTCCGGCAAGGTGGGTTCGTCCTCGATGACAATCACCGGGACCTTGGCTCTCTTTGCTGCTCTCTGGGCCAGAGTCCTAAAAAGGAATAGGTTCAGAGTAAAGCAAGTGAGATACAAGACAAAACAGCAAGAATTGAAGAACTACAAGTACAACAAGAGAATCTTACTCTTCTTCTTCCTCGTCGGAGCTGAACGCGGAGAAGTCGAAATCCGGCTCACGTCCGGCGCGAGGAGGCGGAGGAGTAGGTTCCCTTGGCCACTTGGCGGGAGCAGTGGCGGTGGTCTGAGACGACCCCACTCCGGCTACCGCCGCGGCATGAGAAGCGGCAGGAGCAGAAGCGGTGGTCCGGGAGGGCCCCGCTCCAGTTGCCGTCCCAGCGTGAGGTGCTCCCGCGGCAACAGTGCTTGCCACGGTGGAGAGTGTCATGCGACGCGGCGACTGTTGACTCGCCTGCCGCTCCGCTACGTCACCGGCCTTGTGGAGACGCCTTCTTGGTGGAGATGAAGGTTCTGCTTGCAGCGAGCTTCCTGAAGATGAGGAGGAAGAGGAGTTGATCTCCAGCGAGCCGCTCGCATCCTCGGCGGGCTCGCTCGACTCGACGCCATGCCCGGCAAGCTCTTTCTCGCCGGCGGGCTCTTTCTCGCCGGCGGGCTCCCCTCGCTCGGCACGACTTGCCGCCTCCGCTGCATCTGCCTCCTCCATGGTGAATCCAAATTCGCCCGCGGCTGTGGCTGCCGCCGCCTCTTCCAGCCTAGTGGCAATGCGTGTCATCTCCGCATCGGTGGTGCCGCGGGTGAGGCTATCCTTTTTGTCGGACCGGACCGACACTTCTACCAAGCCGTCAAAGAACTCCTGCACGACATCGTCTGCAGGCTCTTGCCAAGTTGGGACAATTCCATGCGAATCGCACAGCAGCATCATTGCACGGATGCGGTCGAGCGCGGAGTTGTTGCACAGCGGAACGACACCCCCCGGCAACCTGAACACTTCGGGATGTTGAGGGTCGTACTTGAACAGCTCTTGGAGCATCGCATTGAGCTCCAGAACAGTGAAGTTGAAGTTGAGGCCCGGCTGCAGCCTCATGATATCCGCCGCATTCTTGAATTCCCAGGCGGGTCTCCCCCGTTCCTGCAGGGGGGCGATGCGGCGGCGAAGAAAATCTGCGCCAACAGAGCCTACAGTGAGCCCGGCAAGCCTGAGGCGTAGGATCCAGGTGACGACAATCTTCAGCCTATCGTCTTCCGGGGCCACGTCACTCCAATCGCTGCCGCGTGCTACTGGGGCTTGGCGCCGGGCGGTAAACGGCTGCGGGTTCTCCTCGACAATCCAGCACCAGTCTGCTCTCCATTCCTCCCACTTGTCGCGGAACTCTCCTTCCAGATAAGTGTCCTTCTTGCCGGCCCTCGAGATCCAGGCGATTTCGCCGGATAAAGGCTCTCCTCTCTCTACTTGGGGCATAAAGAAGTGGCGAAAAAGGGCTACATTGGGATGGACTCCGACGAAGTTTTCGCAGAGATGTGCGAAAACTGCCATGGTCAGAACGACATTGGGGGTGAAATCAAGGAGGTGGAACCCGTAGGTGTTCATAATATCGCAGAAAAACTCAGAGAAAGGCGGGCAGAGCCCGCAGTAGAAGAACAAGGCGAAGAATGGATATCCATTTGGAGCCGTTTTCCAAGCGGCGGCTGGAAGTACCTTCGTGCGCGGGTGCGCTCGCGTCTCCGTCGACCAAAAGAGGTAGTAATTCTCCCTCAGCTCCCTCGCGGCGAGCTTGGGGGGGGAGATTGCCCGCTCCTTTCGCAGCGCCGCAAGCCGCTGCGCCTCGGTCGACTTCACAACCTTCCCCTTGTCGGCTCTCGGAGCCATGGCGGAAGTGGTGGAGGAGGTCGACGGCATTGGTGGTGCTGGTGGCGATGGGGGGCGGGGCGCTGCTCTCTTTTCAGCTTTGGGAAGACGAGGGAGCGACAGAGATTTCCGAGATTGGAGTAGCAACCGGTGAATGGGCGAACTACCCCTGTTTCCCCTGCTTATAAAGGGGGAGGGGGCGGACGTTCCGCCTTTCCGAATAAAGAAATCACCCACGATCTCTCCCACGACGCCGCATTCAACGCGTGCCGTTCGGGGAGGGCGCGGTGGATACGGAGAGAGATACGGCATAACCCAGGCCGCGCGTGCCCGTGCCCTGTTTTGGGCCTGGCCCAACAGCGCTCGGCACCGTGTATGGCCCAGGCCCGGGGGCTCCTGTCGGTGTACTGGAGTAGGGGTACCCTAGTATCCCGAACTTGTGCACGGGCAGTCGCAGCATCCTGCGGCAAGGCTTGCCGAGTGACCGCCAAGGTCCTCCGTGGTTCCTTTGAAGCCATTCAAGGACAAAGTATCCAAGCCAAGGAGACAATACCCCGGCAAGAGGAGCTTGCCGGGAAGGCCAACCAAGGCAAGGCGCTTAAGGAGACAAGACCCCGGCAAGAGGAGCTTGCCGGGAAGGCCAACCAAGGCAAGGCGCTTAAGGAGACAAGACCCCGACAAGAGGAGCTTGCCGGGAAGGCCAACCAAGGCATCTCAAGGAACTTGCCGTGACGTGCCACGCGTCCCGGCAAGGCCCGGTGAGCGACAAGCTCCCGGACGCGACAAGACAACGACCGCGGCAAGGCGCTTGCCGCGGCAAGCCACCACTCCATGCCCGCGCTCCAGCACATCCACCAACGTGTCACTCTGGGACCCTTCCAGGCGTACGTGGCGGGAGGCTGTGCAGCCGGCGGTGCACGGTGGCAAGCGGCGCTGACAAGATTGCCATCGTGGCGAGCGGTGGCGTCCCTGACGGTCCCTTTTGCACTATTTAGGCAACGCAGACGGGCATTTAATGCCCTTGTCCCCTGCCGTCAGGGTTAGGTATGATACAATGTAGCAGGTAGCTGTACCAACCGCAACACCTTTCCATTTTTACCCTTGTCTACATTGCCACCTGTCGGTGACCCCTTGAGCATATAAAAGGAGGCCCATGCGCAACGTTGAAAGGGAAGAAAGAGAACTCTCACGCTCGGTCTCGTTAGCTGCTGGGGTGTACTGTAGCACTCCGCGCTCCCGAGCAAGAACTCAATACAAACCACAAAGCAGGAGTAGGGTTTTACGCATCCGTGCGGCCCGAACCTGGGTAAACTGCTCGTGTGCTTCGCCTCGATCCGCTCTTCGTGCGACCCTCGCCCCTGCCGAACCGAAAGGGACTCGGTCCGCCAGTCCCATAGGTGCTCGTGGATTAGTCCCCCGACAGATATGATAAGAGAGACTTTTGTGCTAGAAAACATGGTAAAGAAAGAGAACCATGAGTTCAGAAACCCATGCCATTTCCACCTAAAACCATCTAAGAAAAAAGATGATGAAGAACTTGAACGCTTTGCTGAAATGCTTAGGCCAGTATTTTTGTGTACTCATTTGACTGATATTTTAAAGATGGCCCCTTATGCTAATATATGAAAGATATTGTCACTAATAAAAGAAAAATACCTGAAACTGAAATCTACATCATGCTTGCTAATTATTCTTTTACGGATGGAGTACCTAAAAAATTAGGAGATTCAGGAATACCAAGTATACCATGATCCATTAAAAGAAACTATGTCAAAACTGCCCTATGTGATTTAGGAGCCGGTGTTAGTGTTATGCCTTTCTCTTTATACAAAAGACTTGATTTGAATAAACTCGCACCTGATGAAATATCATTGCAAATGGCTGACAAATCAACGGCCATACCTATCGGTATTTGTGAGGATGTGCCAGTTGTTGTTGCAAATGTTACTATCTTAACAGACTTTGTTATACTTGAGATGCCCGAGGACGACAACATATCTATTATCCTTGGTAGACCCTTTTTAAATACTGCAGGGGCTATTATTTATTGCAATAAAATCAAAGTCACTTTTCATATCAACGATAATGAGCATATGGTGCATTTCCCGAAGAAACAATTTCAAGTGAATGGTATTAATGTTATTGAAAATTCTCTGACAATTACTATTGGAAGTTTTCAACTCCCTCTTCCTACTGCCAAAAAGAAATATGAAATACTTATTGTTGGGGACATGCAAATCCCCGTTGAGGTAACTTAATGTTTTACTAAGATTCTTCGGGTTCATGCTAATCGAAGGTGGTTGTTAATAAGACTTGATCAGCCTTATTAATGGATTATTTTCGAGAGGCATGTGGTCGATGAATTTACTAGGCACAACCTTATTTATGCACTTTTTATTTTATGTTAAAAATGATAAAATGCCATGAATATCCTGTTTTCTGATTTTCCGTGCAAATAAAAAAGTGCTCAGAATGACTTGAAATTTTGACACGATTTTTTCTAAATATTTAAGAATTTTTGATACAAATAACATCACAGAGGGGTGCCCTTAGTGCCCACTAGGCACCAGGGCGCGCCAGCTACCCTATGCGCGCCCTGGTGGGTAGTGGGCCCCACAAGGCCCCCCTCACTTATCCCTTCAACTCACTTCACCACCTACCTCTAGAAAAAAAATCACTCCATCTCTCTCTCTCTCTCTCTCTCTCTCTCTCTCGTGTTCTTGCTCTCTGCTACTTCTTGAGCATGCATTGGTTTTTACCTTCAAGAGGAAAGGGTGATGCAACAAAGTAGAGTAAATATTTCCCACAGCTTGAGAACCAAGGTATCAATCCAGTAGGAGACAACGCTCAAGTCACCGAATACTTGCACAAACAATCAAACAACTTGCACCCAACGTGATAAAGGGGTTGTCAATACCTTCACGGTTACTTGCGAAGGTGAGATCTAATAGAGATAGATAAACGGTAAAGTAAATATTTTGGTATTTCTGGTTTATAGGTCAGAAAGTAAAATATTGCAAAAATAATAATTAGAAACTAATATTATAGATCGGAAACTTATCTGATGGAAAATAGAAGATTATATGATGGGAAATAGACCCGGGGGCCATAGGTTTCACTAGAGGCTTCTCTCAAGATAGAAAATATTACGGTGGGTGAACAAATTACTACCGAGCAATTGATAGAAAAGTGCAAAGTTATGACGATATCTAAGGCAATGATCATGAATATAGGCATCACGTCCGTGTCAAGTAGACAGAAACGATTTTGCATCTACTACTATTACTCCACACATCGACCGCTATCCAGCATGCATCTAGAGTATGAAGTTCATATAGAAAGGAGTAACGCATTAAGCAAGATGACATGATGTAGAGTAATTAACTCAAGCAATATGATGAAAACTCCATCTTTTTATCCTCGATGGCAACAATACAATATGTGCCTTGCTGCCCCTACTATCACTAGGAAAGGACACCGCAAGATTGAACCCAAAGCCAAGCACTTCTCCCATTGCAACAATAGGAGTCACATCAATCACTTTAAGATCTTCATCATTATTTTCATGGAAACTAGAAGAACATATTTTAAAAAACCAATCTTTTTTAGCACGCATCTTAGCGGTTCTTTCTTTGCACTCATCAATGGAAATTCTCATAGCCTTGAGAAACTCATTGATATCATGCTTGGGTGTAATAGATCTAATTTTCAAAGAATCAACATCAAGAGAAATTCTATCCACATTCCTAGCCAAATCATCAATCCTAAGCAATTTTCTTCAATCAAAGCATTGAAATTCTTTTGTGAACTCATAAATTCTTTAACACTATTCTCAAAATCAGATGGCATATTATTATAATTTCCATAAGATTTTTTTAGGAATTACCATAATTATTAGAGGAATTACTAGGGAAATGCCTAGGATTAAAATTACCTCCATACGCGTTATTACCAAAATTGTGCCTACCAACAGAATTCACATCCATATATTCATTATTATTTTCAATCAAAGTAGACAAAGGCATATCATTAGGATCAATAGGAGCACTCTTACTAGCAAATAATTTCATAAGCTCATCCATCTTTCCACTCAAAACATTAATCTCTTCAATCGCATGCACTTTTTTACTAGTGGAAGATCTTTTGGTATGCCATTGAGAATAATTAACCCTAATATTATCTAGGAGTTTAGTATCTTCTCCTAGAGTAATTTCCATAAAAGTACCTCCCGCGACCAAATCTAAAAGATTTATAGAAGCAAAATTCAATCCGACATATTTTTTTTTGTATAATCATCCACAAATTCAAACCATATGAGTAGGGCAATTTCGTATCATCAATTTCATCCTCTCCCAAGATTGTGCAACATGTTCATGATCAAGTTGCTTAAAATTCATAATATCATTCCTAAGGGAGATGATCTTAGCGGGAGGAAAATACTTGGAAATAAAAGCATCTTTACACTTATTCCATGAATCAATACTATTTTTAGGTAAAGATGAAAATCAAGTTTTAGCATGATCTCGAAGCGAGAACGGAAATAGCTTCAATTTAACAATATCATTATCCACATCTTTTTTATTTTGCATACCACACAAAACAACGAAATTGTTTAGATGGGATGCGACATCTTCACTAGGAAGGCCGGAAAATTGATCTTTCATAACAAGATTCAGCAAAGCGGCATTAATTTCACAAGATTCTGCATTAGTAGTGGGATCAATCGGAGTACTAATAAAATCATTATTATTGGTGTTGGAAAAGTCAGACAATTTGGTATTCTCTTGAGACATCATGACAAAGCAAACAATCCAACACACAAGCACACAAAAAGCAAACGAAGAAGACGAACGGAAGAGGGGCGAAGAAAAGGCAAATCTTTTCAAAAATCATTTTAGAAGTGGGGGAGAGGAAAACGAGAGGCGAATGGCGAATAATGTAATGCAAGAGATGAGAGTTTATGATGGGTACTTGGTATGTCTTGACTTGGCGTAGATCTCCCCGGCAACGGTGCCAAAAATTCTTCCTGCTACTTCTTGAGCTTGCATTGGTTTTTCCCTTGAAGAGGAAAGGGTGATGCAGCAAAGTAGAGTAAGCATTTCCCTCAGTTTGAGAACCTAGGTATCAATCCAGTAGGAGACAATGCTCAAGTCACCGAATACCTGCACAAACAACCAAACAACTTGCACCCAACGCGATCAAGGGGTTGTCAATCCCTTCACAGTTACTTGAAAATGTGAGATCTAATAGAGATAGATAAATGGTAAAGTAAATATTTTTGGTATTTTTGGTTTATAGATCAGAAAGTAAAAGATTGCAAAAAGAGTAAATTAGAGACTAATATTGTAGATCGGAAACTTATATGATGGAAAATATAAGATTATATGATGGGAAATAGACCCGGGGGCCATAGGTTTCACTAGAGGCTTCTCTCAAGATAGAAAATATTACGGTGGGTGAACAAATTACTGCCGAGCAATTGATAGAAAAGTGCAAAGTTATGAGGATATCTAAGGCAATGATCATGAATATAGGCATCACGCCCGTGTCAAGTAGACCGAAATGATTCTCCATCTACTACTATTACTGCACACATCGACCGCTATCCAGCATGCATCTAGAGTATTAAGTCCATAAAGAACGGAGTAACGCATTAAGCAAGATGACATGATATAGAGGAATTAACTCAAGTAATATGATGAAAACCGCATCTTTTTATCCTCGATGGCAACAATACAATACGTGCCTTGCTGCCCCTACTGTCACTAGGAAAGGACACCGCAAGATTGAACCCAAAGCTAAGCACTTCTCCCATTGCAAGAAAAACCAATCTAGTTGGCCAAACCAAACCGATAATTTGAAGAGAATTACAAATATATCAAATCATGCATAAAAGAATTCAGAGGAGATTCAAATAATATTCATAGACAAGCTGATCATAAATCCACAATTCATCGGATCTCGGCAAACACACCGCAAAAGAGTATTACATCGAATAGATCTCCAAGAACATCGAGGAGAACATGGTATTGATAATTAAAGAGAGAGAAGAAGCCATCTAGCTACTAGCTATGGATCCGTAGGTCTAAGGTAAACTACTCATGCTTCTTCGGAAGGGAAATAGAGTTGATGTAGAAGCCCTCCGTGATCGAATCCCCCTCCGGCAGGACGCCGAAAAAGGCCCCTAGATGGGATCTCACGGGTATAGAAGGTTGCGGCAGTGGAAAAGTGTCTTCATGGCTCCCCTGGTGGTTTGGGGATATAAGAGTATATATAGGCGAAAGAAATAGGTCGGTGGAGTCAAGAGGGGCCCACAAGGGTGGGGGCGTGCCCCACCCCCCTGAGCGCGCCCTCCGTCCTTGTGGCCTCCTCGTGGCTTCTCTGACTTGATCTCCAAGTCTCTGGTGTGTCTTCTGGTCCAAGAAAAATAATCGCAATGGTTTCATTCCGTTTGGACTCCGTTGGGTATTCCTTTTCTGTGAAACTCTAAAACTAGGAAAAAACAAAAACTGGCACTGGGCTCTAGGTTAATAGGTTAGTCCCAAAAATAATATGAAATAGCATATTAATGCATATAAAACATCCAAAACAGATAATATAGTAGCATGGAACAATAAAAAATATAGATACGTTGGAGACGTATCACTCTCAAACCCGCAGATTTTGATCTCTCTGCTCAAGGCTCCATTTCCGAAACCGTTTTAGGGGATTGCTAGTTGGTATGTGACTCCTCCATTGCTCCAATTAATTTTTGTTCTAGTGGTTTATATTTTGAGTAATTATCTACTCTTGGTGTTGCTGTAAATGAGCTTGCATGTTGAATTCTTTGAGTTCCAATTAGTTTGAATGCTTGATATAGCCTATAGACATCTATATGAGTAGTTACTACCAATCTTGTGAAGTTTTGTTGACATCATTTTATGGCTCAAAAATTTCAGAAATTTGTTTGTACAAAAGAATGTACCTCTTTGGAAGGAGCTCTTCGAGGAGGAGGTCCTCGAAGGCATCATCGAGCGGGAGCTCGGTACGGCAGTCCTATGTTGAGTTGTGTGCAAGCTCGATGCGTGACGCCAATACCAAATTGTGCCTATGGCCATGTAAAGAATTCATGTTAGGTGCCGGTATCAAGGAAGAATTTGAGCAGTATGTTCACAACACTGAGCTCACTCCCTTCATCGCAGATAAGTGCATTCAACATCTCAACCTCACACAAACGTTCACTAAGAAATTTAAACATCGTTCCCATGATTCTAGAGTTTCATTTAGCCTTTATGATAATGCCTTCACCTTGCCTCTAGAAGAGTTCTGTGTTGCATGCAAAATTCCATATTGGGGTTCGTTGCACAAACCACCAAAATCTGAGTATGAGATGTTTTTAACTAGTCTGTGTTGTGGTGAGAATAGATGAGTGACACAAGCTAGAATAAAAAGTATACAATTTCCATCAATCTGATATTTTGCACTCTTTAATGGCAAATGCATCATGGCCTAACAAGATTGCAGTACTCTCTACGCCCCAGACTTGAGCCTCATACACACTGCTTTAACAAGAATTAAACGTTATAATCTTGGAGCAATCGTTGCACGGAGGTTGCAATGCAATGCTGATAGTGGTCACTTTTATGGTGGGATTTATGCCTCCCATATAGCTAGGAAGCTGGGTGTGTCACTTGAAGGAAATATGCCCTAGAGGCAATAATAAAGTTATTATTTATTTCCTTATATCATGATAAATGTTTATTCATGCTAGAATTGTATTAACCGGAAACATGATACATGTGTGAATAAATAGACAAACAGAGTGTCACTAGTATGCCTCTACTTGACTAGCTCGTTGATCAAAGATGGTTATGTTTCCTAGCCATAGACAAAGAGTTGTCATTTGATTAACGGGATCACATCATTAGGAGAATGATGTGATTGACTTGACCCATTCTGTTAGCTTAGCACTCGATCGTTTTGTTTGTTGTTATTGCCTTCTTCATGACTTATACATGTTCCTATGACTATGAGATTATGCAACTCCCGTTTACCGGAGGAACACTTTGTGTGCTACCAAACATCACAACGTAACTGGGTGATTATAAAGTTGTTCTACAGGTGGCTCTGAAGGTACTTGTTGGGTTGGCGTATTTCGAGATTAGGATTTGTCACTCCGATTGTCGGAGAGGTATCTCTGGGCCCACTCGGTAATACACATCACTTAAGCCTTGCAAGCATTGCAACTAATGAGTTAGTTGCGAGATGATGTATTACGGAACGAGTAAAGAGACTTGCCGGTAACAAGATTGAACTAGGTATTGAGATACCGACGATCGAATCTCGCGCAAGTAACATACCGATGACAAAGGGAACAACGTATGTTGTTATGCGGTTTGACCGATAAAGATCTTCATAGAATATGTAGGAGCCAATATGAGCATCCAAGTTCCGCTATTGGTTATTGACCAGAGATGTGTCTCGGTCATGTCTACATAGTTCTCGAACCCGTAGGGTCTGCACGCTTAAAGTTCGATGACGGTTATATTATGAGTTTATGGTTTTTGATGTACCGAAGGTATTTCGGAGTCCCAGATGAGATCGGGGACATGACGAGGAGTCTCGGAATGGTCGATACGTAAAGATCGATATATTGGACGACTATATTTGGACATCGGAAAGGTTCCGAGTGATTCGGGTATTTTCGGAGTACCGGGGAGTTACGGGAATTCACCGGGAGAAGTATTGGGCCTTATTGGGCCATACGAGAATAGAGGAGAGATGCCAAAAGGAAGGAGGCGTGCGCCCCCCTTCTGGTCCGAATTGGACAAGGGGTGCAGCCCCTTTTTTCCTTTTCCCTCTCCCCCTCTTTCCTTCTCTCCTACTCCGAAAAGGAAAGGGGAATCCTACTAGGACTTGGGAGTCCTAGTAGGACTCCCCACACTTGGCGCACCCCCTCTAGGGCCGGCCTCTCCCTCCCTCCTTTATATACGGGGGCAGAGGGGGCACCTCTAGACACAACAACTGATCTCTTGGATCTTTTAGCCCTGTGCGGTGCCCCTCTCCACCATAGTCCACCTCGATAATATCGTAGCGGTGCTTAGGCGAAGCCCTGCGATGGTAGAACATCAACATCATCACCACGCCGTCATGCTGACAGAACTCTCCCTCAAAGCTCGGCTGGATCGGAGTTCGAGGGACGTCATCGAGTTGAATGTGTGCAGAACTCGGAGGTGACGTGCGTTCGGTACTTGATCGGTCGGATCGTGAAGACATATGACTACATCAACCGCGTTGTGCTAACGCTTCCGCTTTCGGTCTACGAGGGTATGTGGACACACTCTCCCCTCTCGTTGCTATGCATCACCATGATCTTGCGTGTGCGTTGGAATTGTTTTGAAATTACTACGTTCCCCAACAGTGGTATCAGAGCCTGGTTTTATGCGTTGATGTTATATGCATGAGTAGAACACAAGTGAGTTGTGGGCAATACAAGTCATACTGCTTACTAGCATATCATACTTTGGTTCGGCAGTATTGTTGGATGAAGCAGCCCGGACCGACATTACGCGTACGCTTACACGAGACTGGATCTACCGACGTGCTTTGCACACAGGTGGCTGGCGGGTGTCAGTTTCTCCAACTTTAGTTGAACCGAGTGTGGCTACGCCCGGTCTTTGAGAAGGTTAAAACATCACTAACTTGACAAACTATCATTGTGGTTTTGATGCGTAGGTAAGAACGGTTCTTGCTTAGCCCGTAGCAGCCACGTAAAACTTGCAACAACAAAGTAGAGGATGTCTAACTTGTTTTTGCAGGGCATGTTGTGATGTGATATGGTCAAGACATGATGCTATATTTTATTGTATGAGATGATCATGTTTTGTAACCGAGTTATCGGCAACTAGCAGGAGCCATATGGTTGTCGCTTTATTGTATGCAATGCAATCGCCCTGTAATGTTTTACTTTATCACTAAGCGGTAGCGATAGTCGTAGAAGCAAAAGTTGGTGAGACGATAACGATGCTACGATGGAGATCAATGTGTCGCGCCAGTGACGATGGTGATCATGACGGTGCTTTGGAGATGGAGATCACAAGCACAAGATGATGATGGCCATATCATATCAGTTATATTGATTGCATGTGATGTTTATCTTTTATGCATCTTATTTTGCTTTGATTGATGGTAGCATTATAAGATGACCTCTCACTAAATTTCAAGATAAACGTGTTCTCCCTGAGTATGCACCGTTGCCAAAGTTCATCGTGCCCAGACACCATGTGATGATCAGGTGTGATAAGCTCTACGTCCATCTACAACGGGTGCAAGCCAGTTTTGCACACGCAGAATACTCAGGTTAAACTTGACGAGCCTAGCATATGCAGATATGGCCTCGGAACACTGAGACCGAAAGGTCGAGCGTGAATCATATAGTAGATACGATCAACATAGTGATGTTCACCATTGAAAACTACTCAATTTCACGTGATGATCGGTTATGGTTTAGTTGATTTGGATCACGTGATCACTTAGATGATTAGAGGGATGTCTATCTAAGTGGGAGTTCTTAAGTAATATGATTAATTGAACTTTAATTTATCATGAACTTAGTCCTGGTAGTATTAGCATATCTATGTTGTAAATCAATAGCTCGCGTTTAGCTCCTCTGTTTTATTTTTGATATGTTCCTAGAGAAAACTAAGTTGAAAGATGTTAGTAGCAATGATGCGGATTGGATCCGTGATCTGAGGATTATCCTCATTGCTGCACAGAAGAATTATGTCCTTGATGCACCGCTAGGTGACAGACCTATTGCAGGAGTAGATGCAGACATTATGAACGTTTGGCTAGCTCAATATGATGACTACTTGATAGTTTAGTGCACCATGCTTAACAACTTAGAACCGGGACTTCAAAGACGTTTTGAGCGTCATGGATCATATGAGATGTTCCAGGAATTGAAGTTAATACTTCAAGCAAATACCCGACTTGAGAGATATGAAGTCTCCAACAAGTTCTATAGCTAAAAGATGGAGGAGAATAGCTCAAGCAGTGACCATGTGTTCAGATTGTCTGGGTACTACAATCGCTTGAATCAAGTGGGAGTTAATCTTCCAGATAAAATAGTGATTGACAGAATTCTCTAGTCACCATCACCAAGTTAGTAGAACTTCGTGATGAACTATAGTATGCAAGGGATGACGAAAACGATTCCCGAGCTTTTCATGATGATGAAATCGATGAAGGTAGAAATCAAGAAAGAGCATCAAGTGTTGATGATTAACAAGACCACTAGTTTCAAGAAAAGTGTAACATCCCAAATTTTCAATTTGGAATGTTATACATAGATCATCATTGCATATCATATTTTATTGCATTTTGGTTGATCCTAGAGATTCCACGCAACTCAAGGACCTACGGAGAGAGTTGGGGATTTCGTTATTTTCATATTTGAGATTTTCTCAAATTATGAAAAGAGGATCATTTGATTTTATTTATTTTATCTTCAATTATTTCAATTATAAAAATAAGTGAGAGGGAATAAAATGACTATCCCAAAATAAAGAATATCGAGGATTTAATAAAAAATCAAATAAGATTTTATTTTGGAGTTTTTTTGCTGTTTTATTATAATTTAGGAAAAATGCGCGTTTTTCAAAATTGCATTTAGGCCCCAAATAAATGTTCACTTTGTCCGGCTTGATTTTAGAAGTCGGGGAAAATTTATTTTCGGATTTTGGGGGTCGGTTTAGTATTTTTTTCTTTCTTTTTCTGCACATCAAAATTATTTTAAAAAAAGTCGACAGACTTACGGCCGTACTCAGCCAGGACTTCTCGGGCCGGCCTTTAAAAGCCGCCGCCTGAGGCCCGTTCAACCCGCCCCACCCGAAAACCCTAACCCTAGTCGGATCCCGCCGCCGCCGCCCGCGCCGTCCCGCTGCAGCCGCCGCCGCCCGCGCCGC